>NC_081551.1:10583175-10584280 GCF_901000735.1 Corylus avellana | reverse complement strand
CTATCATGCAGATGTCCAACCAATCCCTTCCACCCCTTCTTCTTCAAAACTTCATACCCCTCTGGAAGGATATTTCGTCATCTTATGTAGAATTGCTTGCTTTGAAGGATCTTCTTAGGAAAGCGGTTCCTAGATTTGTATACTTGTGTGCACAAGTCCTTGAGTATCTTGACATAAGATGGCTCTTTGAGACATTCAGGCGATGAAGCTTTAGGCTCTTGATATGTGTCAAGAGGGACAGTGATGCTGGCAGGAGCTTCAGTACTCACTTCCATGTCACTGGGTAAATTAGAATCTATTGGTGGCTCACTGTTCTCATGGTGCTCAATTTGCTTTGTGTGCTTAACTTCTTCTTCTTTTTCTTCCTCCTCAATGTTGTCAACAATTTTCTTACTCTCAAGTGTGGTGGTGACTTGAGCATGCTCAACTTGCTTTACGTGGTCCTCTTTGTTATCCACACTTTCCTTCTCATCAACCATGTAGTGTAAAATGAATGGACATTCGCTTTGGTGGTGAGTAGGATTATAACAATATTCACAAAATAGAGATAGTCCCCACTTATTTATAGTTCTGATATAGGCCTACCTAATTGCCTTGAGTTTTGCTATTCTCCTTTTTAAGTCATCAATGTGAGCAGTTGGACAAAATTGAAATACTTCATCTTTAGGAAGATAATTTCTTAGAGAACTTTCCTCTCTTTCAAAGTTGGAGGTGCCCTTTAGCCATCAACTGACTTTGAAACTCTTCTTCCTTATTGTTATCCTCTATGCTCTCATTGTCCCAATATTGAGTCATTGGGTCAAGTTGATGTTCAGATGGGTGTTCATTCTCACTCTCGCCAATCCATTCTTCCATCCCTGCGGTAGCATGGATATTGGCATCTTTGAGCTCTTGATTGAATTGACGCAGTTCATCTTTGAGCTTTTGTATAGCTTTGGAGTTGCAATTCTTGAGCTCTTGTATAGCTTAGGAGTTGGAATTCTTGACCTCTTGTATAGCTTTGTTTTTAGCCATGTTAGACTGGTCGACTTTTTCTACTAATGTTTTCATCATGTCTTCCAGTGATGATTGTGATGCAGGTTGTGGCACTTGAGTGGTGGATTGA
>NC_081551.1:10572999-10583075 GCF_901000735.1 Corylus avellana | reverse complement strand
CTTAAGCATCGGAGAGTCCCTGGTGACCCGGGGATGCTTCACCCCCAAGAATAACTCCAGGTGGATCACTCAACGGTCCCACATCTCGTTCCATCTCCAGAAAAAAGATGTACAAAACACATTAGAAGGGAAAATCCACTGTGAAACTAAGGTACTGTGATACGGTGATGGGCCATCATCCTGCTTGGGTTGGTAGAGGTATATTCCGTACATATTAAAAACGGTACTCCTTTATCCAGCTAGTTAAAACAATGTTGGGCAGCCATCAAATTAAACGCCTCTGTTCAAATAACGGAAAACTAAAAAGTGATCATCTCACTCAGGTTGGTAGAGGTATACTCCGTACATGTTTAAAAATGGTACTCCTCTATACAGCTAGATAAAACGGGGTTGGGTAGCCTACATACTTCTCCTAATCTCCCAGTTTCACAATGTAAAGGATCCCCTAGGAATGGTCCTTTTCCCAAACTGTTTATGCACAAAGAGAAACTCAAACACACAATTAGCACAAGAAATTTGAGAAACTAACAAACTTGTTTCATTCCAGAGAAAAGTGCAGGTACATAAGCAAAACAAGAAAAGAAAAATACAAAACGAATCTCCTTATAAACCTGCAAGGGTACATTATGGCAAGTGGTACTCCTTTCAATAAGAGCTATGAAAGTTGCAAAATCTCCACATAGGCCAGCAAGGGTACACTCCAGCAAACGGTACTCCCTTGCGTAAAAGCTGTAAAAGTCCTACTTACCAAAGTACAAACATACATACATACATGCATACATACATCCGATCATGCATCTATTCATGCATGCATCCACTCATATATGCATCTGCTCATACATGCATCCATATGTTTACCTATGAACACATGCTTTAAACCTTGTACTACTCAAACAGTGCACGAGTATGCCTACATACAAAATCGTTGTCTTCAGACTAGTGCAAAATTTTTCCCAACTTTGGCGGAGCATGCTCAATCGGATCAAATTCAAAGAAATATATACAAGAGTTGCAAAAACAAAGGTAACATTTCAGGTGTGAATAAAAGAAACTTTATTCCCATTAGGTCACTACGGTGACCTAAGGGAATGGTGGGGTACTGTTGCTACAAAATATATCCCAAAGCCCAACTAGAGGGCCCACTCCAAATAAGAGGCTCACGACTCACTAAGTCACTAAGGAACTAAGCCCAAGCCCCTGCAATCTGGGCACGGACGGATAGTCCTCACCTAGTCCGCTCCAAATCGTGCAGTTATATACCATATCATGCTAGCCCAAGAATCAAGGAAGCCCAACAATTGCTCAACAAACCCCATCTGGAATAACAAACTAGAGCTCCCAAAAGGAGTCCAGACACAAAATATTCTCTCCACGCAATCTCTAAGATTATCTAGAAGGATAATCCACTCCCACATATCAAGGGAGCACAAGCATTGTCTAACAAACCAAATTTGAGGATAACCAATCCGATATCACTGAAATGGGCCCAGATGCATTAAGAGAGCACCATGTAAAACCTCCTAGAGATTATCAAGAAGGAAATCGCTTAACCACTCCCACGTATCAAGGGAGTCGAGTGAGAGTCCCACTAGAGCTCACCTACTCACAGCCCCTATAAAAAGAGGAGCCAACCTACAATACAGATACGTTCTCAATTCTACTCTTCAATACATTCTGTTATTATTTCCATATTTTATTACTCTTGTCATAATCAGACTCTTAATCAGGCATCGGAGGTGGCACGACCCCCACACCCCCATCTCGTGATCTGTCACTGCTTATCTTTTTTCGTTCCTAGTAGGCTTTGAATCAAGTTGCTACCTGGGTTGATAACTGTCTCAACACCCATAAATTTCCCTGACTCTCTCTCTCGCCCAGTCTTCTTCCTTTCAATCTCCTCTCTCTGACTTATATCAATCTCTCACTCTCGCCCTCTTCTCTGGTTTGGTTGGGGCAAGAAAGAGTGAATTAAATAGGCAAGAGGGAGGAAAGAAAAAAATAAATAAATAAAGATAGTGTGGTTGTGGCGTTAGACAGCAGGTAAGAAAAGAGAAAATCAAAGACATAAGGTAGTGGAAAGTGGGGAAAAGTAGGCGCAAGGGGAAAGTGGGTTTGGCTCCACTCACTTCAATTTATTAAAATAATGCAATAAGATATCCAATACTATTCTCACCTAACTTCCAATAATAACCTGAAGGCTGAATGCAACGAATTCCTTATTCATTAACCAACTCTAATAGTCATACTCCAAATTATCATCATACTTAAATCACCCCAATAAAATAATTAACATATAATCTCTATGTAAAATCAAACCTCATGATATAATAACCTCAAATCAATATTCATAAGATCTAATAAATTCTTCAAGAATAAATATCATTACCTAATAAAATAATCTATCAAAAAATAAAAATCTCTAAAATAAGACTTCTAAAATATGGGGCGCTACAATATATATATATATATATATATATATATATATACCCGGTTATGGCTTATAACTTAATTTTTCATTTTCGAAAACCGTAACCATCCTGCTAGGGCCGGTTACCTGTTATTTTTAACCACTTTTAGAAGTGGTTGGCCAATTAACTGGTTATCGATTACCAATTGTCAGCCGATTGTAACCGGCTAGCTTTACACCCCTATCTTATATAACCCCCAAGAATTTTTGTTAACCACATAAATTCTTGACTTTACAGATTGACGTGGAGAAAACGAGTATATGTGTAGGCTTAATTACTAACACCAAAGGAATAAATAAAGGGAATAAATAAATAAAAACACAAGAATTTATGTGGTTAACAAGAAAAAGGGCATAGCTTCATATGTGACTTCTCAAATTGTTAAAACTGATCTTTGATTGCGTAACTTCTATAAAATGATTCACGGCCTCTTTATTGCTTTATAACTTTTGGGGGCTTCTTGATTTTTGTGTTCTCACGTGTGTAGGTGGATTGTGAAATATTTCGTGGATGGAAGAGTGATATTTCTTTAGTCAAAAATTACGTTCCTTCCATTGGCTGCATTTACATATGTATGTGGAAAGGGGAAAGGATAGAAGAATTTAGTGGTGTACCAAATACCAATTCATTCGATTGGTGTTTAGCCAGGTCTTGATGCCCTCATAATAAAATAATTTGATGATTATTCCCTCCAAGATGTCCAAGAGGATTCTCACACACTTGCTAGACGAATTCCCCTTTTAATGTGTTAGATTGCCTTGGAGAAAAGTATAATGTAAGGTAGGTTACTTATATGCATTTGATGTAACAATTATTTGTTTTAACCCAAAACTCCCTTCCATAGACCAAGAACATATAATTGTAGTCCTAGAAAAGGGAGTTTTTTTTTTTCTGGATATAAATTGGCATGAAGATGCAGCAAAATAAAATGGCTACTACTGCCCCAATAGTAAGTCCATGTGTAGCCGCCATGAAGGCAAAAAAGTCTTAAACTAGGACTAACTTAAGATTTTACATATATAAGACCCATTAAAAATTTCAAGCTTGTGTTAATTTTTATTTTTGATAATTTGTGATTAACAGGATAAGACCCATCATGACAAATGCTCAAAAGAAGCCCTATTTTACCTCCCCTTCATTCGCTGCATGGTTGCTAAGAGATCATTCTGGATTTTTTTTTTTAAAAAAAAAAACTTTGATTTCTTACTTATAAAACCAATTCAACCCCAATCCATTACAAGGTTCGAACTTTTCTGTCTAAACATCCTCCAAGACTGAGAAATCAAACTGGCATTCTAATAATCAATGCTCCTAGAGACTAACATATATATATCAAAAGCCAAAAGATGAATTTTCAGTCAATGAATGTGCGATCAAAGGCTAACTTCCAGCTGATAGAGCACGCTAATCTACTAGTTAGCAAGTAGGAGTTAATTAAACTATATATGGCCAATGAAAAACTAATAACATATATATGAGTGGGATCGACATTCATAGTCACTTCGAGAAACAACTGCACTTTGTAACTTTGTGACCTACTTCCCCTCTTGGATGCCTGCTAAGTTCAAAAGCTCTGCTCTGATTTGCTCCGGTTGGATGTCCTGCCCATCTTTGAATTGCTGAAAAGTGAAAACAAAGTGAGTTGGCCATTATCATCTGTGCTTAAAATGCAACAATTTTTTAAGTCATTTTTACTACAGAATCTAAAGGATTTATGATAGAAAGGGGTTCTACCTCAGCTTGATATATATCCATAGCAAAACCATTGGAATAGCTTATGACTCCTTGTTGGATGGCTAACCCAAGATTATCCATAGCCCTCATTGTGGACACCAAGATACCGGGCTTGTGCTCACAACACATGTGGATTTGTACAGCTCTTCCTTCTCATACCCCAATTTCCACCTATGTCTATAGACGAACCAGAGTTGTATCACTCAAAGTTGTGATACGAGCCATAATAGATACTCATCCCATCTACATTACTACCAAAAAGTAAAATCCAGAAAGCAGAAGAAAATAATGTGCACACCATATATTCCCCATTAGGAATAGGGACAAATAAGAAAGTAGTAAATTTTCCATCACAAATAGAGGCTTTTACCCTTGCAGCTTGGCCATTTGGGCTGGGCAATGAGCTGGGGTGAACCACATGTGTTGGTGGAGTGGGTCTCAAAGGGTGGAGCCTTGTGGTAGGCGTCAATGAAGAGCCAGGACTGGTTGCCTCCAATTCATTTTTGAGGTTATCAATCCTCTGTTGAAGGCCTTTCATGTACTCAATGGCACCCTCAATGACTGAAAATGTTGACTTCTGTCAACACAAGTACAATACATCGTATCTTATTATCTTCAGGATTCAGGAAGCACGAAAAATAATAAATAAAATTGTTATGTAGATCTTATGTTCATTTTTCATTATTTATTTTCTAAAATTGGGTCTACTCTAGCTCATACACCAGGAATTTGGTCCATCATGTAGATTTTCATCTATCCCTCCCCCATCAGATTCATTTTCAAAATAGCATCATAAGAGACTTCCATGAATGGTCAAAAGCCAACAAATTCAGACTTCAAATTACTAACCCCAACTCTAAAATAACCTGGGATATCAAGAACCTCTGTATATAGATTCCATGACAATATTAAGATTAGAGAACATAATTTGAACACATTGGAGGGAGTGCAAAAAAGAGGGAATATATATAGAGGAAATGGACCTCAATAAGGAAATGACCAGAGAGCCCTATATGGCATTCGCTCTTCATCCAATATGAATAAAATTTTGTTGAATAACACAAGACTTTCAGTATTTTGTATCTCTTTCCACACGCGTGTTACATGACAGAATAAATTATTTCAATTATTGTGAAATTGTGAGAGAAATTAATGTCGTTCTTATGTTCAAATTCTATGAACCTTGTAAGATGTTTCTTGCTCAAAAACTCAAAAACAGAAGTTAACTTTACATTAAAACGAAAAGAAACTGATGGATGAATCGGCGCACCTAAAGCATACACAAATTAATTTATTCAACCCGATTTCAAGTGACGACAGTGCAAGAAAAAAAAAATTCTTACTTTGCTAGTATTTGGCACCACGGACTTCAGCATACAACACATGTTTAGCCCTCATCTTCTGCTTCCCCTTCTGCTCTCCTCCACCACTGCTCTCCTTCGACCCATCAAAGCTTACCTCTTCCATATCATCCCCACTGCTCAATTTTCTCTTCCTCTCATTCTTTTCCCCCATTTTTGAGGTAGATCAGGACGGCCTATCTTATCTTTTAGTCTTTTATTTGAATTAGGTTTCTTTGTTAGTCTTTTATTCGATCTTATCTTTCAGTCTTTTATTTGAATTAGGTTTCCTTGTTAGTCTTTTATTTGGTTTAGTTTTCTTTCGTAGACTTCTAAACTTACTTTATTTCATTGTTATCTTGGGACTAGGAGTCTTGGTGCTATAAATAGATGCTTAGAGCCCTAAGAATGCAGATTTGGATTATTATTGAGTTTGTTTAATAAGAATTACTCAGAGTTGAGTTTCTTCTCTGTTTTCCTTCAAAACCTAGGGACTATCTAGCTTTTGTCAAGAAGATTTCTTAGATCATTGATAGAATCTAGATCTAGAAGTATTAATCTACTGCTAATTGATGTTCTTCGCTGTAGGCCACTAAGTCACGCTGCATCAGTTGGTATCAGAGCTCAAGTTACTTTTCATGAATGGGGAGGAGCAACTGTCTGGCAGACATGAACAAAGTGCACGTGCGCACAGAGGCAGCACATAAGGACCAACCAGCGATTCGTTTTTGGCAGATGGAGGAGAAGTTTGGTGGTCTAACAGTGTGGAAGAAGGAGCGTGCGCGCACCCAACACGGGGTCCCTACCGATCACTTGGCCAACATGGATGGTCCGAACGTTCGTCGTCGTCAACCAAGACAGCGCTATGCGGTGGCGGGAGACAAATTTATCGTTGAGAGTGAGTGAACTTGTCAATTCTTATGCGAGGCGCGGAGTGCGGAAGGAATTTCCAACTGCGCAAGCCCATGCTATACCACAGGATGCAGGTATCAAGCTCGACACCCAAAATGAAAAGGTAAAAAATTCTGACAAAAAGAAGGGGCCTAGAGAGGAGACAGAAAGTAGGAGTCTTGGGGCTATATATAGATGCTTAGAGCCCGAGAATGAGGATTTGGATTATTATTGAGTTTGTTTAATAAGAATTACTCAAAGTTGAGTTTCTTCTTTGTTTTCCTTCAAAACCTAGATAGCATCTGCTTTTATGAAGAAGATTTCTTAGATCCCTTAATAGTCTCAGGATCTAGAAGTATTTATTCGCTGTTTAATGTTGTTATTCGTTACAGCCCACTAAGCCATGTTGCATTAGTTGGTATCAGAGCTCAAGTTACTTTCCATTAATGGGGGAGGAGCAACCATCTGGCAAACATGAACGAAGTGCACGTGCGCATGGAGGTATCACGCAAGGAGCAATCGGTGATTCGTTTGTGGCACATGGAGGAGAGGTTTGGTGGTCTAACCGTGCGGAAGAAGGAGCATGCACGCACCCAACATGGGTTCCCTACCGATCACTTGGCCA
Organism: Corylus avellana; assembly: GCF_901000735.1. NCBI lineage: Eukaryota > Viridiplantae > Streptophyta > Magnoliopsida > Fagales > Betulaceae > Corylus > Corylus avellana. The sequence goes on along the minus strand of NC_081551.1, from coordinate 10,576,017 downwards.
ACGTGGATGGTCTGAACGTTCGTCATCGTCAACCAAGACTGCAGTACACGGAGGCGAGAGACAAATTTATAGTTGAGAATGAAACTGTCAATCCTTATGCGGGGCTTGGAGTGCGGAAGGAATTTCCAACGACACAAGCCCATGCTATATCACAGGACACAGGCATCAAGCTCGACACCCAAAAAGAGAAGGTAAAAAATTTCAACAAAAAGAAGGGGCCTAGAGAGGCGACAAAAAGTAGGAGTCAAACGGAGATCCGTTGGTGGCAACACATGGACGATCGGATAGAGATCCTGTCGGAAAAGCTACAGACCCTCACAACCCAATTTGGCAATCCCTATCGACCATATCCATGCTTTGTGGATGAAGATAATGGGGTTGTCGTTCATTGGGCGCAATCTCAACGACGGAGGGCACAGATTGAGGCGGAGATGCCACGACAATCCAACTTGACCATCATTCGTGAGCCTCAAACCCATCAACCAAATCCATATTCTATGGAGGAGGAAAAGGAATATGTGGATGAAGAGTTTCAATAATTCGATTTTATTAATAAGGAGTTCATACATGAAGATGTTGAAGATCCTTCGCAAGGATTCGTGGATTGGAATTCTCCACCAATATATGACACCTATCCCGACGAAGAGGTGAGTTTTATATATCAAGTGCTCGATGAAAGTCCTAAAAGAGATGTCTTTGATTTGGAAGTTGATTTCCTTAGAGTTGGTGCTATCTTATCAAAAACTTTTAACCAAAGTTATGATGAGATCTATGGGGCGGAGACGACTTTTCTATCAAGGAGTGAAGGGATTTTTGTGAGTACTTTGGGAATTCTCATAGCATGTGGGAAGGACAAGGCACAACAACAGCATGGGAAGCCTACACGGCAAGGGAAGGCACAGGGTCTTCAATATAATTGTGGCAGTGTGTTGATGAATAAGGCCATCACATTTATTATGGGGTCTGGCCTTGTTGTGATTTTAAGAAGAGGAGATTGGAATGAGTTGACTGGACACCCGAAAGACCATGGAAAAGACAGTTCTAATTCAAAGCGAATTCTCTCCAACCTATGGAGGATGATGTAGATCAAGACGGCCTATCTTATCTTTCAATTTTTTATTAGAATTAGTTTTCTTTGTTCGTCTTTTATTCTATCTTATCTTTCGGTCTTTTATTTGAATTAAGTTTTTTTGTTAGTCTTTTATTTGGTTTAGTTTTCATTTTTAGACTTCCAAACTGACTTTATTTTATTGTTATCTTGGGACTAGGAGTCTTGGTGCTATAAATAGATGCTTAGAGCCTTGAGAATGCAGATTTGGATTATTATTGAGTTTGTTTAATAAGAATTACTCAGAGTTAAGTTTCTTCTTTGTTTTCCTTTAAAACCTAGAGAGTATCTAGCTTTTGTGAAGAAGATTTTTCAGATCATTGATAGAATCTAGACCTAGAAATTTTTATCCACAACTTATTGATGTTCTTCGCTTCAGCCCACTAAGTCACATTGCATCAATTTTCCTCTTCCCCTTGATGCTGCTATATTGAGAGAGGGATTTGGTTTTGGTGGAGAAGATAGGTGGGGACATGGGGTTAAATAGAGTGGTGATTTAGCATGGTTGTGTGAAGTCAATCGCGTTCCCAAGGCATGAGATATTGAGAGGGGAATTTGGCTTTAAAACCAAATTTGGTTGTGGAAAGTCGATCACTTTCCAAGGTGTGAGATTTTGAGAGAGGAATTTTCCAAGGCAACTGGTAAGTTTCTTGTGAACTGTACTGCAAATTGGGCATAACTTACAAAATTCAATACACATGTAGCGTTCCACAACGAATAGACACTAGCCAGCTGTCTGGGACATATCTCAACTGTTTTTATGACACTTTGGGACAGAATATGATCACATTGTAAGGCGTGTGTTGTGTTCTTTTATTACCCTATGTGGTTGTGTAGTCTTAAACAAGAAGTAGGAACAAAGGGGAAGAATAGCAGGGAAAGGACATAAGCACTCTTGGCACATGATGCAGTCCCGCGGTTTTTTTTTTTTTTTTTTTTTTGTGTGTTATTAAGGTGGTCTAGTCTTAAACAAGAGTAAGAACAAGGGAGAAGAGTGGAAGGAATCAAAGCACATGGTTGGTTACAAATGAATTAAAATAAAATAGAGAAATACTATACTCACTCGCACTCTTTACTTCTAAATGTACACTCTTCGATGTGGCATCCAAAATCATCATTAGTGAAATCAATGGTAATTCTGAATGCCACGTAACACCTCTCTTTAAAAAAAAAAAAAAAAAAAGAAATTCTCTGAATGTGAGTAGCTCAACATATGGTTCATATAGTTTGGCAATCATGCCCCCATTAACGACATCGGCATATAATTGTCTTCCATGCCAATTGATTGTATTTTGGGCCAATATCTCTTTATTACTCGCTTTCTTGCTAGCCAAGGGTAAAGGAGGAGAAGGAGGCGGTGAAAGATTATTGTTAGGCTTATCCCATATATAAACATCACTACAAAAATGCAGTGAATTCTGACTAGGAGTTTTTGACGTGTCAATACCATTGACACGTCAGAAACCCCTTTTGACGTGCACCTTTTGACGTTTCTCAACGGTTAAAACGGGGGGTGTCAAAAATTCTAAATTTTTGACATGTCTACAATGCCACGTCAAAAATTTTTGACGTGTCAAAGACGAACACGTCAGAAAAATATTTTTTGACATGGTAGTGCTGCCACATCAAAACTTTTGACGTGGCAACACTGCCATGTCAAAAAAAAATTTGACGTGCTGAAATTCAACATGTCAAAAATTTTGGAGTTGTTTTTTGACGTGTCACCCTGTTTGACACGTCAAATATATATATATATATATATTCCAATTAAATATTACAATTCCAATATCCAAATACAATTACAATTACAAACACAATTCCAATATCCAACAAAAACACAATTCTAATATCCAACAAACACGATTCCAATATCCAACAAACACGATTCCAATATCTAACAAAAACAATTC
>NC_081551.1:10568505-10572899 GCF_901000735.1 Corylus avellana | reverse complement strand
TCAATATTGGTATTTGAAGCATATATACTTACTTATTGTCGGGAGCTGGCGAATGCCCAACACTTTTGGACGGTCATCAGGCTATGAGTCACCTGAGCCATCATCCACATCCTCTTGATAGCAGTGTGTCTTGCTGTCATCTTGCTGTGATGGCTCGCTGTATGGGACACCTGTGTTCTCCTCGGGGGGGAACAACCACTCTACCTTGCCATGTGTACAAATCCCTAGCGCGCTCAACGTAGGCAGCGGAGTAAGTGAATCATATGGTTGCTCCATGTCGTACGGAATCGACTAAAACTGATATGACTGAGACCCTTCCATATGCTCAGGAAGGACTAATCTATACCACTGGTCCTCTACATGCGGGGACCTCCGTCGTCTACTCTTCCCCCTAGTACTCATATGAACCTATGAAACACATAACGCACCCAATTAATTATGTATACAATAGATAAAATATGGACCACAATAACCAATCAATGTAGAAAAAAATAACAGAAAACAAATCATTAATGTGAACTACATATATTATTAGAGCGAATTTTTTTTTAACCACATATGATTACACAGGATCTAAGTCTTGTAGGACGTAGTCAATGTCATCCTGTGGATCCACTTCATTATTGTTGGTCAATAGGAGCGGCTCACATTCGTGGTAGTTGGTACATTCATCATCAGAACCTTCACCATGACCAACGTCGTATACGTTTCTAGGTTTAGTCCTGACAACACAAGCCCAATCAGGGTCCCTTTCATCTTCGACGTAAAAGACTTGGTCAACTTGTGACGTTAGCACATACGGCTCATCAGTAATTTCTTGGGCCTGGTGGACAAGGTTTTTGAAGCTGACAAGCATCATGCCATATTCGTCTACCTTGTACCCCCTGTCCCTCGTGTTGTCCACCCAATCGCACTTGAACAAAACGTACTTGGTCTTGTCGAAGTACTCCACCTCAATTATTTTTGTCAACTTCCCATAGTACGTTTCGCCATCAACAGTCGGTACGCACACGCCACTGTTCTGTGTCCTCTTTCCGGCATCGAATGCAAGAGTGCGAAACAGCTTCTCGCTAACCACATATCTGTTATATCTGGTAGCTGTCTCCTTCGGCCCTCTACAATGCATAACCAGTTTGTCACCTATTTCCTTCCTGCGTCAATCGTCCAATTGATCGACCTATGAGTATATTATGTACAATTGACCATAAGCAAGTTAGTTTTGTTAGTTGTTATGAACCAATAAGTAAATATAATCTGACTGTAATAGTTAAACATCACGGTAGTCTTATGTAGTCATGGTTCCAATCGCAGAACAACGCATGATGTTAGGTTTCCAACTGATCCTCAGTCGTTCACCCCCTATCGTATGATCGCCTAAGTGTATCCATGTGCACCCTACAATACGAAATTTAAATTCTATTATATTTCACAACTAAGGGTGCAAGGTTATATTGAAGTTGCATAAACTACTAACAGGACTTACATCCATAGTTGAAGGAACTCGTCCGAGTTAAACATAATGTATTGTTGAATTTGTGTCAATGAGCCACGATCGAGGATGACTCATGTTCCCACCCCCTTTGAACCATCCGGGTTTCTTTAAGCCCTATTATGAAATGTTGGTGCGTTGTCTAAATACCTCGAGCAGAACGCCACCAACTCAATTGCTATGTAACCCTCCGCAATGCAGCCCTTAGGAGCCGCTTTATTGCGAACATTAGATTTGAACCCCCAAGACTCCTACATATGAACATAATTCATTCATTACAGTTAGTGATGGTTTTATAATGGAGAAAAAATAAATTGATGAATAATCGTAAAGTTATTTTACCTCTCTGCCGGATACATCTGCCTATACTGTACCGGTCCGCCAAGTCGGCATTCATGGACAAGATGCACGACCAAGTGAACCATCACGGTAAAAAAACTTGGGGGGAAGACCTGTTCCATCTAGCACAAAGTGATACAAATGTCACCCTCTAGTCAGTCTATATCCTCTTGTGTTAATGACGTTGAACATAGGCCTTGGAAGAATGCAGACATCCCGACAAGTGGTCTAACCATGCTACTTGGCAGTCATCCACGCAATGCGATAGGGAGAAGTTGTTGCATAATGACGTGACTGTCATGGCTCTTCAAACCGGATATCGTACGATCACTAAGGCATAAACATCGGGAAATGTCAAGGCATATCCGTCTGGCACCCTTACATTTTGAAGCACTTTCAAAAAATGTGTTTTCTCATCCTTAGACATCGTGTGGCAAGCTGCAAGCATATATGTTTGACCATCCTCGCCCGTGTATGGATGAAGTGTATGTCTCAACCCCATTTCTTACAAGTCTATGCGGGCTTGGAGGTTGTCCTTCGTTTTCCCTGGAATGTCCAATATTGTGCCAAGTATGTTGTCCATCACATTTTTCTCAATGTTCATAACATCAAGCTTGTGCCGCAATAGATTATCTTTCCAATACGGCAACCTAAAGAAAACACTTTTCTTCTTCCACTATACGTTAGCAGTCTCGCCTCCTCTTTCTATCGGCCCACTCTTCTTCCGTTTCTTGTCTTTTTTCTTACTATCCATCCTTGCCTTACCGGCATTCTCATCCCCAAATGTCATATCTTCTAATTGTCTAAGGATTTCATCTCTACTTGGCACATCGGCGGCAAATTCTGATTCTTGCTTGCCGTCGGATGTTCTTTTGTTCCTCCTCCACGGATGATCCATGGGCAAGTATCGCCTGTGCCCCATACAACAAAATTTCTTGCCGTGTTTTAACCTCCTAGACCTTGTCGAGTACATACAGCCGGGACATGCCTTCTCACCCCTGTTAGGCCACCCAGACAAATCTGCGTATGCCGGGAAGTCACGAATTGTCCACATCAACTGCGCTCGCAACACAAAGTTCTTTTTCTTGGACACGTCAAATGTGCGTACACCTACAGTCCATAGTTCCTATAACTCCTCAATTAAAGGTCGAAGGTAGACATCTATATCCATTCCAGGTGACTTTGGGCCCGGGATTATCAAGGATAGTATAAATGACGTTTGTTTCATGCACATCAAAGGAGGCAAGTTGTATAGTACAAGCATTATAGGCCAAGTGCTGTGGGATGTGCTTATGTTCCCGAATGGATTAAATCCATCTGAGGTTAGTCCAAGCCTGACGTTCTTGCTGTCCGCTGAGAAGTCTGGATGTAAATTATCAAATGCCCTCCACGCTTCACCATCGGCCGGATGCCTCAGTACACCGTCCTTAGTCTGGCCTTCTACATGTCACCTCATATAGGGGGCAGTATGCTTTGAGATAAACAGTCTGTGTAGTCGTGGTATGAGTGGAAACCACCGCAACACCTTGACCGGACGTTTCTTACTCAATGAAATGAGTTGACCATCCTCATCCAAATGAATTTCATCCTTCCACTTAGATACTCCACAAAGAGTACATGTATCCAAATCCTTATTGTTCTTCCAGAATAACATACAATCATTACGACACGCCGGGATCTTCTCATACCCGAGGCCCATGTCCCTTAGAAACTTTTTTGCCTCATATGTATTAACCGGCAAAGCTTAATCACTCAGAGGCAGCAACTGATTGATGAACTCAAGGAAAGATGAAAATATTACGTTACTAAGTCCGCCAACACTCTTCAAGTTGTACAGATGTACGGTAGCACTAAGCTTGCTATGTTTGGTCCCATCATGAAGTGGCTTCTCTACCTTCTTAAGCAAGTTATAGTACTTTAGTATGTCACCATCGTTGGCTTCTTCATTCACAGTTTCTTCATTCCCCTGCACCGCGACTTCAGGCTCACAATTGTCTTCCATGACACCGTGCATCCCGAATAGATCACGCAACATTGACTGCATGTTTTCACATTGTGTTGTGCTTATACCCTCATATGTGATCGAGGTAGTCGAAGTAGAGACTGCAACAGGAGACCAAATAGGCTTCTCCCCGTGATAATACCAATTTATGTATGTAGTCATTATTCCTTTACCCCCTCTCAAGTGGTCAAATACAAAACCCGGGGGTGGCGCTGCTTATTACGACACGCCTTACAGGGGCATTGAATTTTTCCATCAGGGATTGTACAGTTCTTAACTACGAAACAAAAAAATAAATCTCCCGCATCTTGAAAGACATAGAGGCTATAGAAGGAATGCCAAGCAGTGTACAGTCAAAAAACTTACATTGTCCCCGAACCCCTCTGAGGACTCGGATTGTCTTGTCGTGGGAATATTTTGTTAATATAGCGACTTACTTTTCATGAAATTAGGTGATGAATCTTGGACTTATGTGGATCATGTGCATGGAGAGTTGTTCTCTAATGTTTTATATTATAAAGGCCAGGTTCTCGCCATTGATCATCAAAGTGAGCTTATATCCCT
>NC_081551.1:10566376-10568405 GCF_901000735.1 Corylus avellana | reverse complement strand
ATAATCCAGATGTGCTGATTGACATGAGTATCTTCAATTTAGAAGACGGAAGCACTAGACTACACTACAAACCAATTCCTGCCCACAAGAATTTGCCTCCCCCAATTTGGATACCGCTGTTAGAAGACAAAATCTAATTAGATCAAGCATATCCAGGCAAGGCAACAATCCCATGATTTCCTCCTCCATGTTTCATGGGATTGCATATTACTTTCCATCAGCAGACCTACAGCATGTTAGATTATATTATTTCCTTTGTTAGAATATTTTATATTTTCTTATTTAATTTGTAATGTAACATTTATGTCTTTCCTTATGTATTTTAGGGTTTAATTTGGGTTTCTTGGTCACTACTCATTGTCTCTCTATAAATAGATAGTTATGTAATATTGCTTGGTAACAGCGTATATACAAGATGTAGCCTATACGTCTCTCTCCATTTCCGCGCTCTCTTTTACTTCTCTTTGATATTTTAGTATTTTAGATTTTATATATATTTCTACAACTGCCGCCTATCTATGTTGCAAGGGAAATAATGTTTGACCAATTTTAATTGGCATATATATTTAGATTATGCTTTTTCTATTACATTATGTTTGAGCATTATTCCAATTGTTTTCCTATTATATTTGTTGGTGTTTCACTTTGTTGTGCAAATTTATTTAACTCGCAAGTGCACGAATCGTTTGTAGTTTAATGAATTGCAAGTGCAAGGTTGAACCTATAGAGAATTGTATTTTTGAAAGATCAACTTATATCTAAACTAATTTTTCCCTAACCTAGTTCCAAAAGAGTTTGAATTTTGAGTTTTGAAAATTAAAAGATAAACATAAATTAAATAAAATAAAGGGTTAAATACCAAATACCCTCCTGAGGTTTGGTAACTTTATTTTTACCCCCTTGGGGTTTTGAAAAAGGACCAAGTTAGTCCATCCCTTAGTTGACCGTTAGTTGACCATTAGGACTGACTCGTGGACCAATCAGATGTTGACACGTGGCACATATTTAATTTTAAAAAAAAACTGGGGGTGGCTCAAATGGCCAAGAGCCACCCCCAGTTTTTTTTCTTTTTTTTTTTAAAAAAAAAAAAATTAAAAAAACTTAAATATGTGCCACGTGTCAACATCCGATTGATCCACGTGTCAGTCCTAACGGTCAACTAACGGATGGACTAACTTAGTCCTTTATCAAAACCCCATGGGGGTCCTGTGATAAAAATGAAACCCAGGGGGGTAAAAATAAAGTTACCAAACCCTAGGGGGTATTTGGTATTTAACCCTAAAATAAAACAAAAGATAAAGACTAAGGTTTAGGAATCCACACTCACCGAATCATAACAACATACTCCATGTTCATCAATATTTATCCGAAGTTCTCACAATTAAAATCTTAGATATGTTTTACTATGCTTCAACAGTTAATCAAAATCATCACATGTATCCATTCATTGCACAAATCACAAAAGGAATCCAATATCAATTAAATCATCAGATGTATCCGTAAATCACAAAAGATATCCAATTTTAATTGAAACACCTAATGTATCCGTAGAACAAATCACAAGGGATATCCAATTTTTAGGCAAATAAAATCAAGTAATCAACTGTACTGAATTATCTCAAATCATCAAGTGTATCCTTGAATCACAAAAGATATCCAAGAATCATTCAATCCAATTGAAAAGAAGTAAAACAATTGAAATATAAAACTCAATAAAATCGGATAAATAAAGACTTACATAAAAGTGATGTCGTTCTTCATCGGTGAGGCTTCATACCCAACCTTAGTTGGAAATTTAGCTCCACATAAAAATAAAATCTAAACTTAAACCTAAATTTAAAGAAAAACTAAACTAAAGAGAAAAGCTGTAGAATTTTGCTCTCTGGACTTGGGTATCTTTTCTTGAATATAAAGAAGTCTATTTATAAGCTTAGGAAAGTCCTAGAAGCCCTATTAGACCTAGATAATTCAGAGGTCTGTCTCTCAGTCAAAATAGAAGTCTAAAATCGAAATAGGATTCGTCTAGATT
>NC_081551.1:10520124-10566276 GCF_901000735.1 Corylus avellana | reverse complement strand
CATTCACTGCATCCCATTTGTGAAACCTCCTCCCATATTATAGGAGAATTAGCTATTCTGCATCTAGACAAACAAAACCTCCAATTTTTCTTCATTTTCTTTCCGAGCTTCTATTACACTGGCAAAGTACAAGGCTATGAGGCGAGTTGATATGTGGCGTAGCCACATATGTGGGTGCAAAAGCAACGTACAGATTGCCTCTCAGATTTCCTTGAAATAATGCAACAAAAAACAAAATTAAAAAACATAACAGAGGAGATGAAAACCAATGCAATCTAAAGTAATAGGAGAAAACCCTTCAATTATAATGACCCCACACACTCATCATGCAATCTTATGGACGTGTTGAGAATGATATGATCTAGTTCATGGCCTATTAGAATTATAAAAAAACTTAACAAATCAAAACTTACAACCATAATGACTCAAGCTAGATCTATAACATTAGAAAAATGATTCCCCTCTATCTTTTCAAAAACTCCATACCTTTTCATTACAAAATTAAAATAAGATTATAAAAAATAACAAAAATAAAGTAAAATAAGTTTATACAAGCCGTACTTAATTTCACTCATTTAACAGTCAAGCCTATATTTCTAGTCAAACCAAACTCGGTTCATTTAATAAACAAACCAAACTCAAATCGAGTTGATAAAAGTTCGAGTTGTTTATAAGCTGTTGGGTTCATTTAAAGCCCTATACACCAAGTTTCAACCAAAAAACAAATCTTGTTCACAACCATATCCAAATCCACTACATTACATGTATTAATTCCAACTAGAGCACCAAGAACCCATGTCATCAAACAACAATGCAACTACACATTTTCCTAGCTATTACTACTCATTTGAAGCCTAATTTCTGCGGTCAGTGGTCCCTGGCCTAGCTGAGTAGGAAAGCACAAAGACACTATTCACTCAACTAAATATATTATATGAATAGAATTATATTTATACCTTATTTAAAGAGAGACATACCTCAAGATCACTTTCAAAGCACAAATAATTGAACTGACGCAGCATCTTCTCCAACATAACAAGTGAATAATATGCCTCTCTCCAGAAAGCAACAGCAATTTCCTCAGAAACATCTAGTTGCCTACTGGTGACAACACTTATGGCAGACTGTAAATTTTTCTAGTCACTGGCAGTACCTGATAAGCGCCTAATGTTGCACATTCAAGCCCCTTAATTTGTATATGTTAATTCATTAGCATTGTTATTTGTTTGATTTTGTTTTGTTTTTGTGTTTTCAGGTATTTAATAAAGATACAAGAAAGTCATTGATTTTGGGCTCAAAATGCAGTTACTGTAGCGGATTCACTGTAGCAGTACTGTAGCAATTTACGGTGGTAGTACTGTAGCAATTTACTGTAGTGGCATTACTATAGTGGCATTACTGTAGCTACAGTTCGCTCAAGCGCACACGGGCTGCAGAGACAAAAAGGAATCTGAAATTGAGAAGGAAAGTTTTTCTAGGTCTCCCAATTGAACTGGGAGACTGACCTCCGATTTTCTCAGGGTTTCTAGGATTTTTAGGGTTCTCCTAATCCCTATAAATAGGGTTCTAAACATTGTAAATAGACAGACCGCTTCCTAGAGCTAGAAATCAGAAAATTGTCTTTGGAGCTTAGAAGATCATGAGCGGCTAAACCCTTACGTGGGGTGTTGATGTAATCCTATCCAAGCACAATGGTTTGATTGTATTTAATTTATAGATTTTAAATTTATGCATGTTGATTGTATAACTATGAGAATTGCTACCTTTTGATTCTGTTCTTAATTATTAAATGCAATTGTTCTTAAATTTCAAAATCAATATTTGTGAAATTCTCCTCTTGTCTTAAAAAGTATTTTGCTTTTGTTGATCTCAAATCATTCTTGTTTTCTGTGATTATGAGGATGATAGTTATACAATTGGTTTAATTGACATATGATCAATAGGATTTGATAGGCTATGCCTAGAAAAGACGGATTGTACTACACCCTAGTTTAGTGTAATTTAAGTAGACAGTCCGTGCCAACCGAAGATGGGTTACACTTATTCTTTGATTGTATGTATCCTGTTAAAGAATTTAATAATTTATACCTAGGGAAGACGGGTCGTACCTCATCTTAGTGGTTAGGTGGATGATCCGTGCCAACCAAAGATAGATTATGCTTATTCTTTAATAAGGTAGTTTCTTGTTTATTTATAACATGCATATTGTATAAAATGAATTTCTATGATTAATTATGTTTAGTCATTGTTGTGCAGATAGAGGTGAAGTCAATACCCTACACTCTCTCTCTTATTTTAAATCTCCTTTATTTTCATGCACTTTAGTTTTAAAGAAAATCAAATCAATTCTCTTTTTAATTAAATTAATTTTGATATTTCGAATTTGATAACAAAACCCTTACAGTCCTTGAGGTTCGACACCCTCAATATTGCCATATCCTACAGGATTCGTCTTATTGCGAGTGATAATTTTATAATTGATATTTTTAGTCACAAAAATACCACATCAATACCCTATTAACATGTTTTTGAAATCCTTTCTTCATGACCCCAACTAGTAATCCCAAGACCTGTACCAACACATTCAGAGACTGAACAATAAATATTATAAAGCAAAAGAAAGCAGATTGAATGAGCAGCAATATTTATTAGGATTTCTGAAATACCAAGTTTGGCAGCAACCGTGTGAGAGCACCAAAAGCGAGAGAGAGACTCAAATGCTCATGCATACGTTTATAATCCCGTAACACTCAACAGAACACCATATTGAGTTTAGAATGCAGCAAGGCTACATATCCCATTACTTATCGAAAAAAAAGGTTACATATGCCATTCAAACGTACCATGCACCTCCCATTGACAAGAGCAGATGCCATTCAAGTAGAATGTTAATGTTAGTAAGGATACAGCCTGGGCAAGTTAGCCCAGACCAACCTTAAGGCCAATCATCAAGCTTGGCCAAGCTTGAATTGGGAATTTTCAAGACCAGTTTGGGCTTGGGCTGAAAATCCCCCCACATTGGTTAGTTTGAGCGGCCCAATAACTAAATCATAAATTCTAAACAGTTCAAGCGCATGCACAACAATGGCAAGAGCTATTGGTGCAACAAAAAATGTTTTCGGGAACATTATCGAAGTGTCAACCAAACACTAGAAAATTAATAGTTTTTGTTCAAATTGTTGTTAGTTTCTTAACATAGGCCAAATTTCTACAATTCTAGATATTAAGTAATTTATTGAGTATCCTGATACAAAAATAAATTTCCAGTTGATTCCTTCGTAGAAGAGAAACACACTTTTGTTTCATAAATCTTCACTAGCATTTAACTTATTGTATTGGTCAACTTACATATTTTCATCTGTCTTATTTTATCTACTACTATAAATGAATTACATTCTACCATATTGACGAGAGAAAGAAAAGGCAAGAAACATATGTTTGATAGGAATTACAACTAAAGAAGTGAACGGTCCTCCCAAATCAAAATTGTCCACCTCATAGTGCAATACTGCAATTCAGAGATTATTACCTGTGCAACCGCACTCCATAGTCGCTGTGTCTCTCCCGAATACCAAGATAATGTGTCCTCAATAATGTAATCAAGTGAAAGTGAGCTTACACACCCAAAGAGCTTCTTTATAGCTTCACCAGTCATGGAATGAACTCTACTATCTTCATCATTGGCTAAGCAAACCACCAACTGCACAAATAATGTCTCTGATTGCTCATCCACATTTTTACTTGGAAATTTGACAATGAATACATGAAGCATTTCAAGGACAGCTTCTCTTCCAGTTGAATGCGAATATCTACAAGAGTAGTTAAGTTATTGCTTTTTGAAGAGAATGTATAGCTTTCATTAATAAATCAATCCTGAGGATGAGAAATTTTCTCACTCTCAATAATATCATAGATACACTCAGGGGTAATTCCTAACCAATCTCTATCTATGACAAGTTTAGTTGCCTCCTTTGCTAAAAGGTGAGCTGCGACATTCACAGTCCGACTGACATGGACACACTTCCACCGTGGAATCATTTGTAATATCTGTCTAGTATCCTACACAAAATGTCCAAAGTGGCTACCACAGTTTGTAGTAGAGTTGATCGCCTCTACAACATTCTTGGCGTCACCCTCCAAAATAATCGCTTGCCCACCTAGTTCTTGACACATTCTTGCCGCATGTAAGGAGGAAAGTGCTTCCCCTGCTGTTGGATCAATTAGCCCCCTTCTCATGAGACACCTTGCAGCCACTACCTCGCCTCTGTTGTCTCTAATCACAATACCCATTCCAATTCGACCACTTGCTCTATCCACTGCAAAGTCCCAGTTTGCCTTCAACCAGTGTAACAGCGGTTTAGACCAGACCAACTCGGCTGGAACTTGGGTCGCTTCTGTATGGGTTGCCGAATTTTCTTGGGCCCGGCTGAATTCCTCTGTTAAGAGATGGACTTCACGCACAATACTATCAGGATGGGTAAGTTCTTCACCATGAACAAATCCATTTCGCCTAAACCAGATTTTCCGTGCTATACGTGTGAAAGTGATAAAGATATCCTGCCCATGATTCAGTAGAACATCCTCCGCCACTTGCAGAAAATCTGGTCCTTCATGAGAATATTTCTGGAATATTCGCTCGCTAGAACCCCATACATCTCTCGCAGAAGGGCAATCCCACAAAATATGGAAGATAGTTTCAGCTTCCAAACAGCAGATGGGACATAGAGGATCAAGTAATACCTTTCGCTTCAAAAGGTTATCTTTTGTCGGAAGCAAATTATGGCATGCCCTCCACATGAAATTTTTCTCTGCATTTGTTAAGGGAAGCCTCCACAAAGTTCTCCAAATCGCCTTATCAGCTATCCTCACTGAAGTTTCCGGGTGCGAGTTTGTAACTAACTCCTTCGCGAGGTGATATGCACTCTTTACAGAGAAAGCCCCTGTGTTTGTGCATCTCCAGATCTTTATATCCGGTTGCTGGGTCAAACTAACTGGGATGGAGTTGATGGCCTCCCTTTCTTCGGCTGTGAAGAGTTCCCTTAGCAAGTCTTGTTTCCACCAACCGTTCCCTTGGTCAATGAGCTCACAAACTCTAGCCGAAGGATCAAGAATTCTTGGTGGGGATTGGATTGAATAAGTAGTTAAGTTATTTCCGGACATATAAGGAGGAAAATTAAAAGAGTTTAAAAAAAAGGGGCAAAATATCTTTTATGATCAAAGATAAATAAATAAATTAAATGTTTGGATCTGTATATAATACAACTTAGTGGGTATTTAAAGGGAGGCAAATCTATACATGAATTTAAGGAAATATCCAAGAAGATATCAGGAAAATAAAAGGAAACTACTAGAAAATAACAAAGTCTTTAGCAATATTTTCCTTCTTAAGTGAGGGAGAGATAAGAAGAGAGATCCATGTGGGGGGTTGCTTACAAAAATTGGGGAGTCTGGAGAGATCCATGTGAGAGATCCATGTGGGGAGTCTGGAGAGAACGCTGCTGTGAATGAAGGAGATGAGAGGGTGGATTTGCGAAAATTGGGGAAATTTTGAGAAGGGCGGGTGAATTAAATTTTCACCCATTTCAGCGGCTAGCACCAAAAATTTAGGTAAATGTCTATTTTAACCTTTGTTATTATAAAAATATCCTTATATTTCAAGGGTAAATGAATAATATGTGCAATTTAATAACATCACAATAATCATTAAATATGAATATTAAATAATAAAATCCTTATATTTCAAGGGTAATTGAATAAATATGTGCAATTTAACATCGTAATAATCATTAAATATGAATATTAAATAATAAAAGTGAATAATTATTAATGCTTAATCATATAATCATTAGATCATGTTCTATAAAATCGAAAATTGTACGAATTGTTAGAGATCATTGTTAGAGATGATATGATAATACTTAGATCATGTCATCACATACTTAGGAATTATGATCATTATGACTCAAAATTATCATATTATTATATGATAATCGTTAGATCATATTATCATACTTAGGAATTAATCATATTATTATATATATGATAATTGTTAATTAGATCATATTATCATATTTAGGAATTATGATCATTATGACTAATATTGATCGTATTGTCTTAGATATTGGACAACATGATCTAATGATTCATATGTAACTAATGATAATACTAAGATGTAATGATTATATTCATATCATATAGCAATTATATATAGGGCTAAAATAGCGGTTGCGGTTAGCAGTTAGTGGCTAAAACCGCTAACCGCCTAGGCGGTTAGTAATTTTTACTAACCGGGTAGCGGTTAACCGCTTTTTCCTAACCGCTTTTTTGGACCTTTTTTTTTTTTTACCGATTTTGGGCTGATTTTAGACCGGTTTTGGGCCGATTTTGGGCCAATTTTGGCCCGGTTTTGGGCCCACTTTAATCATTTTTTTTTTTTTTCTCATTTTGAACTTTTTTTTTTTGTTTTTTTTTTTTTTCCCTTTTCATGGCCATTTTAGCATTAAAAATTGCTATATGCCAAAATCTTGTTGGCCACCTTCTACAAATCTACACATCATACAATATGCAGATAAAATTACAACAAAATCATTACTTCACTAGTAGTCTTATACACAACATAGAAATAAAATAAAACACAAACAAGTTCATAAACTCACAAGCAACCAAAAAAACCAACATGGTTGAACTTAAGCTTTAGGCCCATTTTAATCAACCAAAAAAAGTTCATAAAAATTCAATCAACCAAAACAACCCATTTCAACCAACATTTTCAAAGAAATTCATACCAATCCCCACCTGTGCAGAAATTGGAAAACATTAGCAAGTAGCATCTAGCATAAAATAAATTAATAAGTAATGAAATAATAACCTTAATTACCATGACAATTCAATTAAATATTTATTCAGTCAAAAGATGATTCGGTCGTTGAACTTGAAGCTTGAGGCCCATCTACAATAGAATAAGTTAAATGAATTAATAAGTAATGAAAAGTAAATAAATTTGCAAATCACTAATTTAAAAACATTTACCTATATCATCAGAGCTTTCCAAAAAATCCTCAAACTCATCATGACTTATGCGGTCCAATAACCAGTTCTATGTACAAATCAAGGCCTCAATAGTAATTGGAGACAATGAACTCCTAAAGGAATCCAATACACGTCCACTGGTGCTAAATGCGGACTCAGATGCAACAGAGGAAATAGGGATGGCCAATACATTACGAGCTATCTCTGTGAGGATAGGGTAGTTGGATGCATGAATCTTCCACCAAGCCAAAATATCAAACTCTTTTGTTTCTACAACAGGCCCATCATGTAAATACCGATCCAACTCGGACCTATACTGCAAATCATTCACTTTCTCAACATGTTGAGAGAACATCTTTCTAAATTGCGCCTCGTTATCTTCCAAGTTATCACAATCAACATTAACATAAACATCATTTGAACTTGTGATCTTCACATCAACAAACGACGACCCCATCTGAAATTTATTATATTGGTCCATCAAACATTTTAGAAAATCTTTCACAATTCCCTTTATCTTCTCTGCCCACTCAGACCCATTGCATCTTTCCAACCAAAACTCCAATGCCATCATCTTAGAATTGGGGTCAAGAATAAAAGCAACATAGATCATGAAGTTGATGTTATCCATATTCTCCCAATACTTTTTGTACTTAAGTTTCATATTCATACTCACAGCACTTAAGATAGGATCAAGACTAAGACACCCAACATTCAATGTATGCTGAATGATACAAAGTTGCATGAAATATGAGTTGGAGGTGACATGAGTTGAACCTAAAAAGTAATAAATAACTGAAATGAATTAATAAATAATGTAAAGTAATTTGAGTTTGCAAATAACTAATTTATCAACATTTACCTGAAAACTTCAACGTGGCATCATAAAAAACCTTCAAAAATTTCACAAGTGCCGTAGCATTTTCCCAATCAGTAATTGAAGGAACAATAAACAGATGGCCATCATCTTCACCTAGTAAGTCATAAGCTTTTTGGTACTTCTCAGCGGTGCTCAACATTAAATATGTAGAATTCCATCTAGTTGCAATATCAAAGCACACCATCTTCCCACATTTAATATTTTCCCGCACTATACAACTTTTAAACTTGGCGAACCTTGATGGTGAAGACCTCACATATTTCACCCCATTCCTTATAATACCAACACAATCTTTCAAGTCATCTATGCCTTCCTTTACAACAATATTTAAAATATGGGCAGCACATCGTATGTGAATGAATTCGCCTCCTAAAACAACTTTAGGCTTTTTTTGCATCCTACCCTTTATATGATCAATCCCCCACTTATTGGCCAAGGCATTATCAACAGTAATAATGAAAACACTCTCAATCCCCAACTCTAACAGTGTCGCCTCCAACTTTCTTCCAATAGATTCACCCTTATGATCGAAAATTTGGCAAAACTTGATTATTTTTTTATGCATTTTCCAATCACTATCTATCAAGTGAGCGGTAACACACATGTAGCTCAAATTTTGAATAGATGTCCATGTGTCGATAGTTAAGCAAACCCTTTTACCACTCAAAAAATCCTTCAACACAAGCTTTTCTTTTTCATACATTTTCAAGCAATCTTTTTGTAGAGTAATACGGCACGGTAATTTGAACCTAGGTTCAATTCCATTCATCAACTCTCTAAATGAAGGACTTTCAACATGCCTAAAAGGCCTCTCAATTTCAATGAAATACTCAGTCAACAAAGTCCTACATCTTTCTTGATCAAACTTCATGAATCCAACTTGGTTGCTAATAGTGCCTTCCACTTTCAAAGCAGTTAGGCGGTTAGGTTGCTAGCGGTTAGCGGTTATAGCGGTTAGCGGTTAGGCAGTTTTAAATTTCAGCCCTATTTATATAAATCATATAACATATGGTCTTATGAGATTCATATGATCATACTTAAGAATTTGGATAACTATGAGTCATAATGATCATACTTATCATTGATAATATTATAAGTCATATGATATATGATATTATGAGGCATTAAAAATTTGAAATATTATCTTAAATTTTATTAAACACATTCCATTGAAAATTGCATTAACCAAATTCATATATCCCTAATTGAAAAACCCAATACAATATCTAGTTATAAAACAAAAACCAAAACCATAATATTGTTAGCCTCCAAGTCATGTCCAACGTAAATATAAAAACTATTACAATCTACTACATTTTACATCATTTGGTCAGGTGGAATGAGTAATATCTTTCATCGTTGCCTAAAGTTTTCAAGTAGGGGTCTCAACTCTGCTATCTCTACCCTCAATGCTGCTCTTTCTTGTGCATCTTCCTGTATACAATAAACATTTAGAACATAGTTGACAAGACCAAATGAATGTAATACAACATAACATAATTTAGGAAATAGAAGGATTATAATTTAATTTCTCGTTGTCACCTCAACTCTGCTACCTCTAACCTTAGTGCCGCAAGTTCTTGTGCATCTTCTGGTGTAGAAGCACTGGCAATTGATTGTGACCTACCATGACCCGGAAGGGATGAAGGGGTAATCCCTGGTCCAAACCCACACACGCGACCATGACGTTCCTTACCCAAAGATTTTGAGTAGGCATCATTATGATGGTACATCATGCTGCCTACTTGGGTACCCCCTTGCGAGTTTGGAGGCTCCTGCATTATGCTTTCCTCAATTTGAGATTGTAACCAAGTGAAGCCATGAAATACAGTAGTAAGCACATTAAGCTTAGTGAATAAATAAATAAAATTTAAAACAATACTAGTTAATTAGCTAGTGGTATTAAATATTACTTACAACAATTCATCTTGTCTCCTCGTTCACATGCGTGCCATCATTATGCTTATGTATGTCAACAATGACTGCAAGCCTGGTTGGTATAGCCCCAGCAGATTTTCTCTATACATTTCAATTTATCACGTTTGTAAGCAAAACCATCAACTTCAATTGTACTACTAACTAAAAACTAAGTACCATTTCGTTGGTGCGTCGAGCAAAGCTTTTTGGCCTTGATACGTGGTGGATTTCTTGCTTTGATCGGCTCACCTTAGCAACTTGCGCCTTCTCCTACATTGTCAATATAATAGTGGCAAACATTTATAATTCTATAATTGCTTATAAATTATTTTTATAAGTTTGGTACCTGAACTTTTCCATCTTTCCAGTAGTTTACAAGATTCGCAAATTGCATGATGTTAATTTTGGTTGAGTCTGCACTCGCCACTATTTCTGCAGCAGTTAATGAATTGCTGAAGTGTGTAGTCTTCAATTCATTCTGGTAGTCCCGCAATTGCTTTCCCATGTTTTGCAATACCCACTTTTTGATTTTCAGGACTTGGCGTTCTGGTATGAAGAACTTTTTCTACAATCAAATAAAAAAATTAATGATGTTATTGTTGCAATTTTTAAAATTATTACAAAATATATAGAAGACGTCAACATAAAATGGAATTTTCACACTTGTATTAAGTTCCACTCATCCGCCTTGTGTCTATTAGGAACTTTCTTCCAATTCACAACATCTATGAGCATAATGTTCTTATCCTTAACAAGTGTGCCATCGAAAGTACTGAACTTCCCACCTTGATCGCAAATTGGCTGACCCAAGGTATTAAATTCAATGATTACTTTTTCATCCTCCGGTAAATTCCATATGCCTGGCAAGCAGGTAACACCACGCCTTCTCTTGTTCCCTGCAATGTGTAGAAAATAAAATTAATGTTAAGAATTTGGAAAATATATTTCAATTAATTTTAAAAATGCAACAATATGTTAAACATACCGCCAGTGTCTACCTCCCTAGGCGTGGGAATTGTCTGCTAAGGATCCTCATTAAGGAGAAAAGCCCCTAAATCATCATTGCTAGTAGCTCCTTGGAGTGAAGGTCCATCGCCTATGGAATCATGTTGTAACACCCTACCTCAATGACATACAATATTTGTCCACTTTTGGCTTCCCCAAACCAGACTTCCCAGGAGGTCACCCATCTTGGTACTACTCCAGCAGAAGCACGCTTAACTGCGAAGTTCTGATGGGATCATAACCATCACGGCTTTAAAACGCGTTGTTATCATTAAGGGTGTAGTATACATTTAAGCACATCCTCATCTCCATACCCAGGAAATGTGGGACGTCACAATCATCCCCTCTTAGGACCCAGCGTCCCCGCTGGCAACTCTCATGAGATTAGCCCATTCTTGGCATCCATCCTAGCGAGTACCCACTAGCGATCTTCATGGGCTTATGCACACTCCCCCCGTCTCTGGCTAGGCAATGTCTCTGATAACATTTTGTAACACCCCACCTCAATGACATACAATATTGTCCACTTTTGGCTTCCCCAAACTAGACTTTTCAGGAAGTCACCCATCCTGGTACTACTCCAGCAAAAGCACGCTTAACTGCGAAGTTCTGATGGGATCATAACCATCACGACTTTAAAACACGTTGTTGTCATTAAGGGTGTAGTATACATTTAAGCACATCCTCATCTCTATACCCAAGCAATGTGGGACGTCACACATGTTGTGTAGGGGCCTCCATAGGCTGCACAGATCGGGTAGTCCTCAATCGTTTGTTCGGGGCCATGCATATGCCTACACCAATCAACATCATATCAAACTAATAGCACCAAAGTATGTAATAATCACAAAAAATCATCAGCAATCATGTGAACACTTATATCCACACTCTTGCATGGACAAATGAACATTTCAAAAGTGAATACATAACGATGACTATGTTAAGTCATCCTGACTTTCATCAGGATGAATTTCATCTCTCAAATCCTCAGGGGTATCAAGTGTTATTCCTTCTATGCCATTTCAATCATATACAAGATTATCAATGACATCCTCAAGTACTCCCTCAATGTTAAGGTTGGAAGGTTCATTATCATTATAGTCATCCACATCATTTTCATCCACGTGCCCTTCACCAACGTCAAATACGTCTCTTGGTTTTGTCTTCACAACAACAACCCAATTCAGGTTTCTTTCATCACCTACATAATATACTTGAGAAACTTGGGAAGACAATACGAATGGATCATCAGTAATCTGTTCCCCAGTGTGTATTAGACGCAAAAAGTTCACAAGGCTATAGCCAAAGTCATCAATCTTGTAACCCCTACCCGAAGCAATGTTTGCCCAATCACACTTGAATAGTACATATCGAGATCCATCATAATATTGAACCTCAATGATGCGTGTTAGTTGGCCGTAGTATGCAGTGTCATCTTCAAATACACAAACTCCACTATTTTGTGTTGATTTGCCCTTTTCATAATCTTTAATACGAAACATCACGCCATTCACAACATATCGCTTAAATTCTTGGGCCACCTTTATAGGACCTATGTAATGAGATGCAATTTTACCATCAATTTCATTTCTACGAAAGTCATCCATGTTTTGAACCTGATATTTGCACATTGTTATTTGCGACTAGTATAACAATTAAGTGTGTAATCTCGTAATATTAGTTATTTGACTTAAAAATAACACTTACATAGCCCCGGAACCAATCACAAAATTGATCTCTGTGCAACTTATCTAATTCATTTGTCATTCGTCGATTCCTACGATTTCTCGTCTTTAGCTCCTCGTGCATCCTATATTTGTGGGTGGCACCACAAATTCATGTTACGATTACTTTTTCAAAATGTAATGAATTTCTAAGTGTACAAATTAAAAATGAAACTCACATGCGGAATAGAATGAAATCATCAGAGTTGAAGAGTATATATCGATGTGCCTGAGCCAATGATTTTTCATCAAGATTGAAACTCTTGACATCTCCTCTAACATCGTCGTGGTTTCTAATGGGTCTATTGAATACCGTTCACGATGATTCCAAATAGCGCTAACAAAACGTCAATAATTCCTCTACTATGTACCCTTCAGCAATACAACCTTCAGGTGATGCTTTATTGCGTACATAACCCTTATGTCGAAGTAAGCACCTATATTAAATAAAGTATATAAGTATCATGTCAAATAAGAAAAAAATAATACTAGTTTGCAATATAATAATTTCATACCTTTCAAAGACATACATCCACCGATAGTGAACGGGTCCACCTAGCCTACATTCAGTAGCCAAATGTACGAGAAGGTATACCATCACTGTGAAAAATCCTGGTGGGAAGACCATTTCCAATTGGCACAGTATGTAAGGGATTCGAGACTCAAGTCGATCCAAATCTTCCAATTTTAGGGTTTTGGAACAAATCTCTTTAAGGTAACTAGACAACTCAATTAAAGGTTTCACAACCTTATTCGTTAAGGATCCGCGCAAAGCAATTGGCATAAGTTGTTGCATTAGAATATGGCTATCATAACTCTTCAAACCTACAATACTACATTCTTCAACTCTGATACAGCGAGACACGTTTGAAGCATGTCTATTAGGCATTTTTACATTCTGTATAACGTTTAAGAAGTCTGTTTTCTCCTTCTTAGTCATTGTGAAACAGGCTGCGGGCAAATACGTCTTGTTTGCACCTTTAGGAATTGGGTGAAGTTCAGGTCTTAAACCCAATTCTTTTAAGTCCAAACGTGCATTTATGTTATCCTTCGTTTCGTTCTTCATGTTCAACAACGTGCCAATAATATTGTCAACCACATTTTTCTCTATGTGCATTACATCAAGATTGTGGCACAACATATTATTTTTCCAATAAGGCAATGTGAAGAAAATACTTCACTTCTTCCATACTGATTGCTCATCAGGACCCACCTCTTTCCTAATGGCCTCAGCGACACTATCAACACCTTGAACTTGTCTCCATATTTCATCGCCAGTTGGCATAGGAGGTGGATGATCCAATTCTTTGGTACCATCAAACAATTCTTTTCTCTCTCCACCTATGATCCATTGGCAAGTATTGCCTATGCCCCATATAGCAAAATTTGGTCCCATATTTTAACCACTTAAACTTTGTATTACCCATACAACAAGGACATGCATTCCGTCCTTTTGTCCTCAACCCAGACAAATCACCATACGTAGGGAAATCATTTATTGTCCACATCAAGGCAGCACGCATCGTAAACATCTCATTAGAGGATACATCATAAGTTGGTTCTCCAACATCCCACAATTCCTTCAACTCTAAGATTAAAGGCTCTAGGTACACATCTATTTTGAAAGAGGGTGATTTTCGGCCTGGGATAATCAACGACAACATTAAAGATGATTCTTTCATGCACATCCAAGGAGGTAAATTGTACGGTACCAAAATAACCGGCCATGTACTGTAACTTGTACTCATGTTTCCGAAATGATTAAAACCATCTGATGCTAATCCGAGTCTGACATTGCGCGAGTCAGAAGCAAAATCGGGGTACTGTGAATCAGATGCCTTCCAAGTTAAGGCATCGGCTGGATGCCTTAGTACCCCATCATTCGTGCGATTCTCTACATGCCACTTCATATCTGAAGTGGTTTTTGATGACATGAATAGCCTCTGGAATCTTGATTTCAAAGGAAACCACCACAAAATCTTCTTCGGTTTCCTCTTCGATTTTTTAGATGACTCAACCACATTCATAATATCCTTCCACTTCGATTTTCCACACACTGTACAATTTTCCAGATTCTCGTTGTCTTTCCACAACAACATGCAGCCAGTACGACAGACCAGAATCTTCCCATATCCAAGCCCCAATCCGGTGGAAGCATCCGGTGGAAGCATTTTACTCAACTTTTCAAGCAACAGTGTAAATGAGTTATTACTCCACCCAGACATACACTTTTATTATACAAGTCTACAATAGCAGTAAACTTAGTGTATTCTGTGCAACCTTCATATAGTGGCTTCTTAGCATCATTGAAGAATTCAAAAAACTTTTCAGTACCTTGACAAGTACCTTGTCGATCTTCGTGTACTCATTCAGCTTCCCCACCCATTTCGGATATAGGGCATTGACTAGTACCTTGTCGATCTTCGTGTACTCCTTCAGCTTCCCCACCCATTTCGGATATAGAGCATTGACTCATATTAGGATCCATCACAATAGGAAAAACCTCATGCAACATGTCAAGCATTCCATTGGAACCGTCATGTATTGGCTCCCTATGAAAGGGGGTGTTAGTAGCCTGATGACTAGAAGTAGTCCCAAGTTGTTCTCCATGAGCATACCAACAAGTATAACCTTGACAAATTCCATAATTTATCAAATGTGCGTGTACCATACCCCATACCCACGAGGTGCCATTGGCACACCTCGTACACGGACAACGAATCTTCCCATTATGAGTTCTGTTGTTAGATGCAAACTCCAAAAAGTCATTAACCCGCCTCACATACTCCTACCATTTATTCTTTGTCATCCAACTTTTGTCCATTGCTAACTACATCAAATGCGTAGAAACATGTTAACCAGCAACTTTTGTCCATTTCTAACTATAACACATTGAATCGTTTTTCCTTTTTCTAATTGTATTTAGCACCCACTAGCCTAATAATGAAAAATATATTTCTACATTTGTTTTAATGAAAGCTTGGTTATATATCGATTAATATATACGATAATTCCAAAGCTTGAAAAAAATAAAAAAATAAATTATAAATTTAGTGAAATGCTTGAATGAGAGTTAATCATGTAAAAGATACATCTTCTAATCCTGCCTCTATGTTAAGCACATGAGAATAGGCATAAAGATATCAAAAATCAACAAAAAAAAAAAAAAAAAAGGATAGGCATAAAGGTTAGAGCCTTAAATTACCAATTATCTTAAAAAGTTAAGTTGATAAAAATTATGAATTTATTTATTTAATTACTACTTTAATATTCAAGGCTTAAATTTCCTCTCAACAATTGAATCCTTTTAACATCATATTAAATTATTATTATCTCAAAAAAATTAAGTCACATAAAAAATAATATATTTAATTATTTAATTAATATCTAACATAAAAACTCAAAGAGACCTCAAGTTTTATCAAAATCTATGTTATCAGATTTGGTGTAATGACACCTTATTTAATTGATAAAAGAATGTTATACTTTATCTTAAACTTAAAGCTATATGTAAATAAGCGTGGATTCCACAATAATAGGGAATTTTTGTTTGAGAGTAAAATGACTATTTTGACCTTCCTGAATGAAAAGAATTTAAAAAGTTGTTCGTGCATTTTTGTCTTTCTCCATCACCTTTTTCTTCTTTCTCCCAACTTCTCCGCCCCTACCTCTCTCTCTTTTCTTATTTTCTCCTTTCCCACCACTCACTTTGTTTTATATTATTTTATTTATTTCTTTCTCTCTAACTATCCACTCCCTTTCCTTTTTTCTTTTCTTTTTTTTTTTTAAGAAAAAAAAAATTTAATTGAAAAAAACGATTTTTTTTTTTGAAAAATTAATTTTTAAATTTTAAATTTTGAGACCTTATGTTTTATCAAAATCTATGTTATCAGATTAGGTGTAATGACACCTCATTTAATTGATAAAAGAATGTTAGACTTTATCTTAAACTTCAAGCTATAAAAAAGTGTGGATTCTACAGGAAGGAAGAGGGAATTTTTGTTTGAGAGTAAAATGACTATTTTGACCTTCCTGAATGAAAAGAAATTAAAAAGTTGTTTGTACGTTTTTGTCTTTCTCCATCACCTTTTTCTTCTTTCTCCCAACTTCTCTGCCCCAACCTCTCTCTCTTTTCTTATTTTCTCCTTCACCACCACTCACTTGTTTTATATTATTTTATTTATTTCTTTGTCTCTCACTATCCACTCCCTTCTCTGTTTTTTTTTTTAAAAAAAAAAGGGGGAAATTTTAATTGAAAAAAGCAATTTTTAAAAAATAAAATTTTGTTTTAACAAGCTGTCTTTAGGAAGAGCTAAATGCACATGGAATATATTTTTTAAATGGAAAAATACCCAAATAAATTCTGGAAAAATTAAAAGTATATTAATAATTTTTATTTTTTTAAACAAACGAAAAAAAAAAAAAGGAGTAATATTTCTAACTGCACAATATCAATGAAATCTAACTGCACAATATTTCTAAAAGTTATTTATCTAATTATACACAGTTATTATAAAAGTAATTTCACACAGCATCACTGCAAGTTTTAAATTATGCGAGCGTATTTCTGTGCATCCATAGATTGGTTGGTTTTTTAATGTTAAGATGATAGTTATCAGGTGTTTTAGTTTTTAGTTTCTTAAAATGTACTAGATGAGGTGTTGGCATTTTAATGAAAGGCAGCCAAGACCGTAGAACCTCTAATTTTAGTTTTAATTATTTAAAAGGGTAAAGTCTATATACCATCTTCAAACTATCACATAATTGACAATGTACCCCTAAACTTTCAATTGTGACAAAGTCCCCCCCCTCCCCCCGCAAAAAAAAACTACCAAAGCATTGTCGATGTCCCTTCTAAGGCTAGCAACAAGATAAAAATGTCCCAATATATTTTTCAATAAGACAAAAATACCCCTATAAATTCAAAAAATAAATTAAATAAATAAATTTATTTCTTAAAAAAAACGAAAATTTAATTTGAAAAGAAAGATTTTTTTTTTTAAAACGAAAATTTTTTATTTTATTTTTTAAAAACGATTTTTTTAAAAAAAAACATAAATTTTTATTTGAAAGAAACTGAAATTTTTATTTTCTTAAACGAAAATTGTTAATTTTTTTTTAAAACAGAAATTTTTGTTTTAAAAAGTTATAAAAAAAAATATTTTTCATAACAAAAAAAAAAGAAAATTTTTAATTTTTTCTTATACAATGGATTTTTTTTAATTTTAAATTTGCCACCCTTTGGATTTATTTATTTATTTTAGTTTTAGGTTTTTTCTAGAAGTTTTAGTATTTTTTGTTTTTATTTTACTAAGGGTAGTTTCGTCATTGGGGGGAACATTGACAATTTTTGGTAGTTTAGAGGGGAATTGTCACAATTAAAAGTTCAGGGGGGACATTGTCAATTGTGTGGTAGTTTGAGGGGAATGTATGAACTTTCCCCTATTTAAAATGTACTAAATGAGGTGTCAGCATTTTAATGGAAGGTTATGTTTTCTGCATAAAAGCACCTCTCATCCAGTAATTTAGGGAGATCTCATATCAAACTACACTAAGTACAAAAAAATAAAAATAAAAAACAAAAAACAAAGGTACACCGATACCTCAAAATAGTAATTTCCTAGTTCTTCTACAAAGACAAACGTACTATTCGATCAAGAAAGGCATATGTATCAATACAAATAACTTAGTTTTGTCACATTATCAAGAAATAGAAAAAATTTAAAAATTGAATTAAGCACTCTTCAAATGAGCATTCACACTTGCAAAATAAAAAATAAAAAATAAAGAGGCCGGGTATATTTTGTAAACTGATCAGAAGAAATAAGAAAAATTTAGTTACTTGAGTCGTCTTCCTCACGATTGTAGCTTGTATGAGTTGAAGAGTGTTTGCGAAATTTGTAGGAATGGGCAGAATTTGCAATAGGTAGTGGCGTGATAAGGGGCTACATATATAGCTTATATATATATATATATATATATATATATATATATATATATATATATATTTTGCTGAAAAGGATTGATTAGAGCAAGATATTGATTTGATTTATGAGTGTTGATTTGCAGAGATTTTTGAAAATTTAGACGGTTTAGTTGAACTTAGTGATTTGCATAAATAGATATTATTTGAATCCGCTATCTTTTATTTAATTTTTTTGAATTCTTTTTTTCTTTTCTCTTAAGTGATAATTAATATTATGTTAAATTGTTAATCATATCCCAACATACAATACGTAGGAACTTACATCCTTCCTAAGGTTTCTCTCGTAGAAACTTAGAGGTGAGGGTAAGTCTTCAACTGACGTGCTGGAGATTAAGGTAGGAATTGAATGGCCGACGTGCTGGAGGATTTGTGTGGTCGCATTTCGTTGACAGGAGGGGAGAAGAAAGGTATCACGATTACTGAAGGAGAGATTACGGATGGGCGTGAACGTGGAGAGCGGTGGTTAATCGGGAAGATTGGTGGGGAAAGGAAAGTTAACAAAGAAGCTTTCCAATCAGTCCTATCCAGGATCTGGCGAATTGTGGGGAGTGTGGTGTTTAAGGAGGTACAGGATAATGTGTGGATATTTGAATTCTCTGAGCTGGACAACAAGCATAAGATCATGGAAGGAAGACCTTGGTCTTTTGACAGACAGATATTGATCCTAAATAACCTAGAGGGCAATCTATCACCCTCACAGATTCAATTCACCCACTCTCCTTTTTGGGTGCAAGTCCATGACATGCCTCTCCTATGCATGACTAAGAGTATAGGAGAAAAAATAGGGGCGTCGATGGGCGAACTGATCGAAGTTGATGTTGCCAGAGACGGAACGGGATGGGGAAGATGTCTTCGAATCAGGGTAGTGATTGATCTGCGAGAACCTCTTGAAAGAGGACGTGCGTTGATTTTGGACGGGACTTCCTATTGGGTCACGTTCAAGTATGAAAAATTACCGATGCTCCGTTTTGACTATGGAAGGTTTCTTCATGGCGCAAATGGCTGCCCCATTAAACCAGACTACCAGAGGAACAAGATGAAGGGAAGCAAAGAATGGGGAGTCTGGCTTAGAGCAGACTCAGGCCGGCGTCAAAACAGTACCGTCTGGCACACCAGGGATCATACAGAGGGATGGTGGAAGTCGCCGGAGGAGTCCCGGCACCATGGCGGCTGGACGGGTCAGGAGAAGCAGCTCAATAAGGAAAGAAGCGGATCTCCAGGAAAACCTAAACAGGTGGACCAATCACGGAAATCAGATAATAATGGGTGTTCGGGAACTTACCATTCTGGAAGTGGGGGCGTTTCAACCAGAAAAGCAGCCGTTAACAAAGGCGCTACCTTTCCTTATGCAGATGCAGATACTTCGGGACCCAATGAATATATTCCCGTGGAAAAGGAGGGCCAGTTTGTTGACATGGAAGAAGTTTCATCGCACGTGCACGGATCACCACCGGGTAAGGTTACAGAGCAAGGTGCAACGGAATTGAATGAGAAGGCTTCTGTAGTTGGGGTCCACGTGGGGAAACTGTATGGAGGATCCAAGGACATGATAGAAACCCACTCAGGTGGGTCTTTTACTATTGGGCTCCAAAAACTTTCGAAGGCCGGAACTGAAATAGAAAGAGTTAGCCCAACGCCTATTGAAACAACCTGTATGGACTACGTTCCTAGCCTTGTTAGTGTTGCGATGGAAGGCTCACGTCCTTTTATTCAACCTGCTGCAAACCTGAAAAAGTGGAAACGAGAGGCTCGAAATCGGCACTGTGAGACTGGTGCTCTCATGCGAGAAGAATGAAAAGACCGCAAGAGGAAAGCCAATGTAGAGACAAGATAGCAGGTTTCAGAATGCAATAAAGAAAAGAAGCAGAGGAAAACAGAGGAGCAGTATATCACTGAGAATCAAATGGCGAAGCCTGGTGAACAGCCTCGCCAATCATCATGATTCTTCTAAGCTGGAATTGCCGAGGGCTTGGAAACCCTCGTGCAATTCGTGACCTTTGCCGTTTGGTGAAGGAGAAGCAACCCACTTTTTTGTTTCTTATGGAAACAAAAAGTAATAAACACAAGATGGAATGGGTACATCTAAGACTGGGTTTTGAAGGCCTTTTTGTTGTTGATCCGGTCGGACGAAGTGGTGGAGTAGCGCTTTTATGGAAGGAGAAGAATGAGATTGATATTCAAAATTACACTCGTCGACACATTAACGCGGTGGTCAAGAGTACGGGCAGCACCACTCCTTGGAGGCTTACAGGTTTTTACGGACAGCCAAACTGGACCAAAAGACATGAATCATGGTCTCTCCTCAATCACCTTAAATTTTATGATCCGGAGCCCTGGCTTTGTATCGGCGATTTCAACGAAGTGGTTGACCAATCTGAGAAGTATGGGGGGGGCTACGAGAAAAGAGGACCAAATGTTACAGTTTCGTAATGCGCTTACGGCGTGTGGATTGAGCGACATTGGCTTTAAAGGGTCACGTTTCACGTGGACTAACTGCCACCAGGACGGAAGCTTCATCAAGGAGAGGTTAGATCGAGCTATTACTAATGCAGCTTGGTGTCGTATGCATCAATCAGCAGAGGTCCGAGTTCTAGCAGCTGTCTCCTCAGACCACAAGCCGTTAGTCTTGACCATTTCAGACTTTGAACATGAACGAGTCTCCTTCAAAAAAAGCTTTAAAGTAGAGGCCAGCTGGATGTATGATGAAGAGTACAATATGGTTGTCCATGATGCCTGGAGGGAAGAGGAGAATGACTGTCCAACGGCAGCCTCAGTGTTACAAAAACTAGCGAAGTGCCAAACAAAGCTCACTAGTTGGAGTTCCAGGAAGTTTGGAAGTGCTGAAAATGAGCTTAAGAAGAAGACCAAACGTCTAGAGGCCCTCCAGCAGAATGAGGGGACTGGAGATTGGGAGGAAATAAGGATGTTGCAGGGGGAGATCGATTCTATCTTAGAGCAAGAAGACGTAAAAAGGAAGCAAAGAGCAAAGCAGAATTGGTACCAAAATGGAGACCGCAACACGCCTTTTTTCCATGCATGGGCTAACCACAGACGGAGGATTAATCAAATTCGCCAAATAAAGGATGAGTCCGGCAGGGAATTAAAGCATATTGAAGAAATTAGTAAGGCCTTTGTAGACTGTTACCAAAGATTATTCACGGCTGGGCCCACTTATGGAGTAGATATATGTTTGGCAGACATGGAGAAGCGTGTCACAAATGACATGAATATTGAATTGTTGAAACCGTTTGTGACTGAAGAAATTGTTGTGGCTCTCGGACAGATGCATCCTCTCAAGTCCCCTGGACCGGATGGTTTTCCGCCTGTTTCAATCAACAATCTTGGGACACGGTGAAAAAGGAGGTATGTCAGTCTGTCCTTGATTTTTTAAATCATGGTATTTTTGATCATGTTGTCAATTCCACATATATTGCTTTAATCCCAAAAATTAAAGCACCCTCCTCTCTGACTAATTATCGACCAATTAGCGTCTATAATGTGCTCTACAAGTTAAGTGCTAAGGTCCTAGCAAACAGACTCAAAAAGGTGCTGCCACACATAATCTCCCCCAACCAAAGCACCTTTGTTCCTGAGCGTCTTATCACTGACAACATTTTAGTGGCCTTCGAAGCAATGCACACCATGGAGAAAAAAATGAAAGGGAGAGAGGGGTCTATGGCCATGAAGCTGGACATGAGTAAGGCGTTTGATAGGGTTGAATGGGCTTTCCTGGAGACAGTTATGTAGAAGTTGGGTTTTGATGCTAGATGGATCCATTTGCTTATGACGTGTGTTCGTACAGTGTCTTATTCGATTCTCATCAATGGGCAGCCTTACGGAAAAATTACCCCTACCAAAGGAATTTGTCAGGGGGACCCGCTTTCCCCTTATTTTTTCATTCTATGTGCGGAAGGACTTAGCTCTCTCTTACACAAGGCAGAAAGGGACGGGCGGATCTCGGGGCTCCCGATTGTTCGTGGGGGAATGAGGTTGAACCATCTTTTCTTCGCGGATGATAGCCTCCTATTTTGCAAAGCAAATATTCCCAAATGGCTCAATATTCAAGGCATCCTTGCTATTTATGAACATGCTTCGAGTCAAAAGCTCAATCGTGAGAAGACATCCATATTTTTCAGACGCAATACCAAGTCAGAAACAAAACAACACATTCTCTCAGTAGCAGTGGTATCCTCAACCACCCATTTTGAAAAATATCTTGGCTTGCCGGCTTTAATTGGACGATCTAAGGTTGCAGCTTTTTCTAGGCTACAAGGCAAAATATGGGGTCGCTTAAACGGCTGGAAGGAAAAAATTTTATCTCAAGTAGGTAAAGAGGTGTTATTGAAGGCGGTTATCCAATCCATTCCTACCTATACAATGAATGTCTTTCAACTGCCAAAATTTGTTTGTAAAGATATAAGCTCAATGATGTCCAATTTCTGGTGGGGGCAAAAAGACAAGGAAGCAAGAATTGCATGGATGAGTTGGGAAAGATTGGGTAGAGCAAAAGATAAAGGTGGAATGG
The DNA here is from genome assembly GCF_901000735.1 of Corylus avellana. Lineage (NCBI taxonomy): Eukaryota > Viridiplantae > Streptophyta > Magnoliopsida > Fagales > Betulaceae > Corylus > Corylus avellana. The sequence continues at coordinate 10,543,210 of NC_081551.1, read as the reverse complement.
GATATCGTGATTTGGAAAGTTTCAATCAAGCTCTTTTAGCGAAATAGGGATGGAGGCTGTTAAAATTCCCTGAATCCTTGATGGCAAGAGTTTTCCAGCAAAAGTACTATCCACATGACTCTTTTTCCTTAATTCCACTTTGGGTCGCAACCCCTCTTATGCTTGGTGCAGTATCTGGCATGCTAAGAAGCTACTCAATGAAAGCTTGATTTGGCGTGTGGGAAATGGGAAATCAATTAGTATTTGGGGGGATCGCTGGATTCCCTTCCCATCATCTTACAGCATACAAACTCCTAACCGAAGCCTAGCTGTGAACTCCAAGGTTAGCTCATTAATCGATGAAGACACAAACTGGTGGAAAGTCTCACTGATCAAAGAGCTTTTTAGTGCTGAAGAGGCTGCCCTCATTGGTAATATACCAGTCTGTCCACTAAGGCAGCCGTATATGCTAGTCTGGTTGGGGACAAAAAATGGGCTTTTCACAGTCAGAAGTGCTTACCACATGGCTCTAACTCATCTGGACGAGAGAAAAGGCAATAGTTCCGACTCAGCTAGTTGCAAAAAATTCTGGAAGGAGGTTTGGCATGTGAATGTGCCCGGTGTTGTAAGGGTCTTTCTTTGGAAAGCCTATAACAATATTCTCCCTACCAAGCTTAATCTCCAGAAAAAAGGGGTTGTGGAGGACCCTTTATGCCCTATATGCAGGTTGGAGGAGGAAACAGTGGAGCACATTTTATGGAATTGCGAGTCGGCAAGAGACACCTGGGTTGTTTGCAACAGGAAAATCCAAAAATGCCCTAACATGGAGATGCCTTTTGCTAGCATATTCACGTTTCTGGTTGGGAAACTGGATGAAGGGGAGCTGCAGTTGGCGGCCACTGTGGCGAGAGGCTTGTGGTTGAGGAGAAACAGAGTAGTTTTCGAAGGAGAATTTACATCACCCACCTGTATTCTAGAATCAGCCGTATCCTAGCTTGAAAATTACTATAAGGTGGAGAGGGGAAGGCAAATGGAGAGGCCAACGCGAAAAGCCCTAGCAGTCATGACATGGACCAAGCCCCGTGAAGGTTTTGTGAAGCTAAATTGGGACGCTGCCATCGACGTCACGAGGCAGGAAATGGAAAATGGAATTATTGCGCATGACCACACCGGCACTGTCTTGGCAGCATTATGTGCATCGCGACCGCTTGTTACTGACCCAGCTATTGCCGAAGTCATAGCTGCTTGGAAAACTACGAAAGTCTGTAAGCACATGGGGTTCTCAAAAGTTATCATTGAAGGAGACTCGCTTGAAGTGGTTACAGCTTTGCAGGGTGATGATTGTCGTTGGAACAGATTCGGTTCACTGGTAAATGATACAAAGTCTTACTTTAATAGCCTCCAGGAATGGCACGTGAGACATACAGAGCGTCTGGCAAATAATGCAGCCCATTTGCTTGCTAAACAGGGGCTAACAGTTACTGAAGACCATCTATGGCGGGAAGATTTCCCTCTTTGTATTCAGCAAACTGTACTCTCGGATAAAGGGCCTTTTTAAACCCTTAGCAATGGAATCCCAATTCAAAAAAAAAAAAAGAACGTAGGAACTTACATATATAATATGTTAGTCATATAATTAATTAAACCATATATGATATTGCTGAAGAAGATCAAAGCAAGATATTGATTTGATTTAGGAGTGTTGATTTGAAGAGATTCTGGAAAATTTAGACGGTTTAGTTGAACTTAGTTTTCAGGATATTGATTTGCATAGATAGATATTAGGTGAACCTTGTACGGTTGAACCCACTCTCTTTTATTTTTTATTTATAATTATTTTTTCTTTTCTCTTAAGTGATAATTAATATTATGTTAAGTTGTCAATGACAATTGGAACTTACATATATAATATGTTAGTCATATAATTAATTAAATCATATATGATTTAATTGATCGAAATTTGAGGAGAAAATCAGGACCCTTTAACTAATTTACAAGTATATATTGAAATGATGAACCTGTTCAGTTCTTCTCGAAGTGTTTTCTCACAACGCTTGGATATATATACTTTATTAAAAAAATATCATACTGATAATACTAATTAAAAGCATGCTTAGAAAACTTAATTAAAAGACGAAAAAAAAAAAAAACACATTGTTTGATCATTAAAAGACTACTTTGTATATATTAATTACTTTGACCAAAAGCTAAATAGAAAGTTAGTTAAGAGTGTCACGTAATATTGTTTGATGAATTTTTAATATAATTATATTAGTAATTTCTCTCATTTTTTGTGCGGACATGTCAAAAAAAAATTATTATATTAGTTAATTTAATTATATATATATATTAAAGATGAGACAATCATATTTTGATATGACTTTCTTATTTATATGATTTTTTTTTTCTTTTAAAGAGATAGTCAAATTTCGATATCACCTATTCTTTTTAAAGATTGGAAGATAAGATTTTGATATGATAATCTTTTCTTTTTTTTTTAAATGACCGGACACTTAAATTTTGATTTAATCATCTAAATTATTTATTTTAAAAGATCGTACGGTCAAGTCTCATAAGACTCTCATATAATGATTATATAAATCATATAACACAACCACCAACAAAATTTATTTCCTTAAACATAAAACTGCATATTGTTAGGGGTTAATTTTCATATGATAATATGAGGCATTAAAATTTTAAAATTTATGTTAATTTATATCAAAATATCGCATTAATTAATGACCAAGACATAAAACTATTCATGCATATTGAATTAACCAAAATAAATTAAAATTTAATTTATTTTTTTATTTTAAATATTATTTGATAAGAATTATAAGGAATCTTGACAAATTAATGTAAATATGAGAAGTTAATAAACAAAAATTTCTTTATTTCAAATAAAATTTGAATTTTTAATTCAAGATTGATACCAAATTTTCCTTAACTATCCTTAAATGTGCATAATAATTGCTCAACGTTTAAATAACCTAAACATAAAGTTATATTATTTGAATTTCATTAAACACTAAGTCAATAGTAATTAATGCTAAAAATAAAAAATGGTGGGTTTTGGTATTGGCTAATTAAGGATTTGCATTTAAATCACCTAAATTCTCGTGAAAACGCATTGAACCGTTCAATTTTGTTTTGATTAAATGTGAGTCATTGATGCCGATGCCTGGTGGGATATGCACAAACTCAAAAGGCAATAATCTTATATCCCGCATGTCCATCAAAGCACAAAGATCCAACGATTTTATTTAATCATCAATTAATTAAGATCTTTTATTTTACAGATCGGATCAATCATTGGGCGACGTGGAGCGTAATTGCACGTGGAGAAACTCATAGTTAATAATTTCTCTGTGCTACCAAAGCCAAAAATGCATCGTTGATTTTTAATATGAGTTATTAGATTATTTTCTGTTTAATCTGAGCCGTTGGTGAAGGGAAAATAGGATCCAGCTGTAGGCCACCTCATGCTCTGCAAATTACACGTTGCTTTAAATAACCACGAGCTCAATCTTATAGATTTGATCCAACGATTTAAGTTAACTTTTAAAATTGATTATCATAATTAACCCTCAGGATCACAACATCCACTCATTTAAGCTATACATGGCCATATTGAATCATTAATATTGTTTGACTCTAGCGTTTATGGGCAAAGAATGTGTCTTCCTTTTTTACCTTGAATTTCATTAAACACATTACCTTAAGAAATTGAATTAAACAAAATAAATACAAATTTCATGTATTTTTATATTTCAAATATTATTTGATATTAAGTTATAATATGTAAATATGAGAATGCTAATAAACAAAAAATTCCATCTTTAAAATAAAATTTAAATTTTTAATTGAAGATTTATTACCAAATTTTTCTTAACTATCCTTAAATGTGTATAATAATTGCTCAACATTTAAATAACCTAAACATAAAATTATAATATTCTTGAATTGCATTAAACACATTATCTTGAAAATTACATTAACTAAAATAAATAATAATTTCATAGATAAATATTAGTTGAACCTACTCTCTTTTATTTTATTTTTTTAATTATTTTTTCTTTTCTCTTGGTGAGAATTAATATTATGTTAAATTGTTAATAACAACAGTAGGAATTTACAAATATAATATGTTAGTTATATAATTAATTAAATCGTATATGATATTGCTGAAAAAGATCAGAGCAAGATATTAATTTAATTTAGGAGTACTGTTGATTTGCAGAGATTTTTGAATATTTAAATCGTTTAGTTAAACTTAATTTTCAGGACGTTGAATTGCATAGATAGACATTAGTTGAACCCACTATCTTTTATTTTTATTTTTTGAATTCTTCTTTTCTTTTCTTTTTTTAATTGAGAATTAATATTATATTAAATTGTTAATCACATGCAACTGTAGGACAGCATTTTCCCATAACATTGGTATATATATATATATATATATATATATATATACACACAAAAAATAAAAATAAATAAATAAATAAAAAGACCACGTTTAAGCCTTTTCATAGTGGGCAAGGCTTAGGTGCCATTCAAAACGATCGCGTTTTGGTCGATAAAAAAATAATTAATAATTAAAAAATAAAAATTTTAAAAAACTAAAACTATTAAAAAATTAAAACAACGAAAAGGAAAATTAAAATCAAAATCAAGGGGTGGCCCTGGGCCAAAATAGGGTGGCCGGGCCACCACATTTTGGCCAGTCCTGGGGTGGTCCGGCCACCCCAAGGGCCAAAAGAAAAAAAAAAAAAAAAAAAAAAAAAAGAAAACAAAAAGGTTTGGTTTTGGGGGTGGTCGAACCACCCCCAAGGGCCTCCGCCCACCTTCTTCATCTCTTCTGTTTCCATTCTTGACTTTCTTCTCCTTCTCTTTTCTTTATTTAATCCCCCTCTCCTTAGCAGATTTCATAAACACAAAGAGAGTAGAGGGAGAGGGTTGATCTGAGGCAGAAATTGAGGGAGAGGGCGAGAAAGAGAGAGAAATGGGAGAGTCAGAGTCCATTGAGATAGAAATTGAGGGAGGGCGAGAAAGAGAGAGAGATGGGAGAGTCAGAGACAGTGGGCGAGTTTTAGTTTTTTAATATTTTTATTTAAGCATTATTGATTATTTTAATAATTAATGTAAAAAGTTTTTTTTTTTTATAAACCGAAACGTGGTCGTGTGCGGTAGTTTAAGCCTTGCCCTTTCATAGTCTGCAGCTACTTACAAAAAATAAAAATAAAATAATAATAATGCTTGCCAACTGATTTCACCCACCATGCAATTAGCTCCACGTGTCCAACTTGATTGAATAAGATGCAGACCTATTTTCATTTCCTTCCTTCCTTCCTTTCTCTTTTCGCAAACCAGACGTCGATCTCTTCCTTCTTCCTTTCTTCTCGCCCTAGTTCCATCTCTTAGCTAGTTAGGTTTATGTTACAGTGCTGATGATGAATGCACTGTAATTGAGCTTTTAACAAGAGAGAAAGAATGTAAAAGAATGGGAAAGAGAGAGAAATGGAAGGATCTTTATTGAACAAGCAATTTCGAGCATTGCTTAACCTCCATGAACATTTCAAAGATGCTTTACCTCCAAGTTCATAATGAACTTTACAACCATCAAAAGCTAACCAATTACAGAATGAGCTATATACTTTATACTATGCTTTAGCTGCTAACAACTTAACAGAAACTAACTACCATAACAACTAACTGCTAAGTAGTTGCTGCAGCTCCTCCATTCCCCACGTGCCTTCTCAAACCCTTGCCAGCAGTCTTCTAATGTCTTGAAAGCATAAGAAATGCCACCTCAGCTCTTCAGATACAGCCTGTTGCACTACTCCCTGTTTTAAAACACCTTGTCCACAAGGTGTGGATAGGCCTTCTTCAATGCTTGAAACTCTTCCCATGTAGCATCCTCAGCAGATTGTCCTGCCCACCTAATCAACAAGTCAGTGACTGCATGATTAGCTTGAGCTCTGACCCTCCTATCCAAAACTGCCTCAGGTTCAAGTTGAATAATTCCATTGAAGTCCACAGGCGGCAAGGTGGGAAGTGCAATATTGCTTCTTCCTATCTTGGCCTTTAGTTGAGAGATGTGGAACACAGGATGAATCTTGGCAGTAGCAAGTAGATCCAGCTCATAAGGTACCTCACCTATCTTCCTGACCACTATAAAGGGTCCATAAAACCTTGGAGCTAATTTCAAAGCTCTCCTAACCACCACAGAGCCCTGTCTATAGGGTTGCAGCCTAAGAAAAACCTGTTGCCCCACCTTCAATGTTTGCTCAGACCTCCTTAAGTCAGCATATTTTTTCATCCTCTGCTGAGCATGCTGTAGGTTATGTTGTAAGAGTGCTAGAATCTCTTCTCTAGATCTTAAAACTTCATCCACAGCAGCCACCTTAGTCGTACCGGGTACATATGTTAACAACCTAGGAGGTAATCTTCCATAGACAGCCTCAAAAGAAGTCATTTTGATAGATCCATGCCAACTGGTGTTATACCAGTATTCAGCTCAAGGCAGCCAAGATAGCCACTGCTTAGGCCTATCTTGAGCAAAACATCTCAAATAATTTTCTAAACTCTTGTTAACCACTTCAGTCTGGCCATCTGTTTATGGATGATAGCTAGTGCTCATCTTAAGTGAGGTTCCTTGTAACCTAAACAGCTCTCTCCAAAAGACACTAGTAAAGGTAGGGTCACGATCAGAGACAATGGATGTGGGCATACCATGTAACTTGATGATGTGAGCTACAAAAAGCTGAGCAACCTTAGATGCAATATATGGATGAGCCAAAGAAATGAAATGGTTGTACTTAGATAACCGGTCCACCACCACTAAGATCACTGAATGTCCATTGGAAAGGGGTAACCATTCCACAAAATCCATAGATAAATCTAACCACACCTGAATGGAATTGGAAGAGCTTGCAGTAATTCAGCTGGAGATGTGTTGTCATGCTTATTCTTCTGGCAAATTTCACATTCCCTTATAAACTGCTTCAATTCCTTTTTCATTCCCTTCCAAAAAAATTCCCTCTTGGCCCTCTGCATGGATCTTTCATAACCTGGATGACCTACCACAGGATCACTATGGACAAAAGCCAGCACTTGCTGCTTAATGGTTTGACAACTTCCTAAATATAGCCTATCCTTATAGAACAAAAGGCCATCCCTGACAGCATACTTAGATGAATTTGAGGAATTGCTCTTCCACCTTGCAAACAAAGACTTCAACTCCTCATCCTCCTGGTATTGCTCCTTAAGCTTATCAATCCAATCAGCTGTTGGAATAGATAACAAAGAAAGAGCCACCTCTTCTGCCCAACCTTCCCTTCTAGACAATGCATCAGCTACTCAATTCTCTACTCCTTTTTTATACTCCACTGTAAAATCATAACCAAGCAGTTTGGCGATCCATTTCTGCTGAAAGGGTGTACCCACCTTCTGTTCTAATAAGAATTTCAAGCTTTGTTGGTCAGTTTTGACCACAAAACTTTTGCCTAACAGATATGGTCTCCATTTCTGAATAGCAGTCACCAAAGCAAACAGCTCTTTCTTATATGTAGACATAAGAAGAGCTCTCCCTTTCAAGGCCTTACTCAAGTAAGCAATAGGTCTACCATTCTGCATCAAGACTGCTCCTATACCCAAACCACTTGCATCACATTCAATGACAAAGGGCTGTACAAAATTAGGTAAAGCCAAAACAGGAGCTTCAGTCACTGCAGCCTTGAGATTCTAAAAAGCTTCCTTGGCAGCAATATCCCAATGGAATGCATTTTTCTTCAACATAGCTATTAAGGGAGCAGCAATTAAACCATAGCCTTTCATAAACTTCTTGTATGTCCAGTCAATCCCAAGTAACCTCTCAAAGCTTTGATGTTGGTTGGAAAAGGCCACTCAACCATGGCTTGGATTTTTCTTCGATCAGCCCTTACCCCACTTCTAGAAATAATATGGCCCAAGTAATCTACTTCTTTATAGCCAAATTTACATTTTGACTTCTTAGCAAATAACTTGTTACTCCTCAAGACTGCTAAGGTCAATTGCAAATGTGTTCTATGGCTGTTTTCATCCTTACTAAAGATAAGAATGTCATCAAAGAATACCAAGATAAACTTCCTAAGGTAAGGTTGAAAAATATGGTTCATTAAGCTTTGAAAGGTAGAAGGTGCATTTGTTAAACCAAATGGCATAACCAAGAATTCATAATAACCTTCATGAGTTCTAAAGGCAGTCTTATGAATATCTTTTTCAACCACCCTTATCTGATGATAACTAGAAATCAAATCTAATTTAGAAAAAACAGTAGCTCCCCACAATTCATCCAACAGTTCATCTACAACAGGAATTGGAAAACAATCTTTAATTGTCACCTTGTTGAGAGCCCTGTAGTCCATGCACATCCTCCAAGTTATATCAGCTTTTCTCACTAGGATCACTGGAGAACAAAAAGGGCTATTGCTGTGTCGAATCACCCCAGACTTCAACAAGTCCTTGACAATCTTCTCTATTTCCGTTTTCTGATAAAATGGGTACCTGTATGGCCTGATAGAAACAGGCTGCACCCCTTCTTGCAAGTTAATTGCATGGTCATGAGCTTTTTTTGGTGGTAATGCAGTAGGTACTTGAAAAATATCCTGGAACTCCTCCAGAATATCATCCCACAAACCAGAATTTTGACCCACCTCCAGAGCAGCTACATTGTGTCCTTCTTTTGAGGGATCCTCTGTCTCCACCAACTGTAAAAGCACCCCCTTATTCCCTTTTTTCAACCACCTAAATGAGCTTTTATCTTCCAAACTCAAGTTAGGACCCTTCTGTAATCCCTTTAAACTACATCTCTTAGCACCCCACTGAAAAACCATGGTAAGGTCATCAAAGTTCCATAGAATTGGACCAACCAACCTCAACCATTGAATCCCCAAAACGACATCACAACCACCTAATGGCAAAATGTACAAATCCACCTGAAAAACATTCCCCTACACCTTAACAGAAAGATCTTCACACTTCCCCGGACTACTAATTTGTTGACCATTAGCTATTCTCACTTTAATCACATCCTTATTTGTGCTTGTTATCCCAATCATTTTGGCCACCTGCTCATCTATAAAATTATGAGTGCAATCCTAATCGATGAGAATTATAACCTGCTGACCCTTTATAATTCCTACTATTCTCATAGTTTTTGGATTAGGGGTTCCTGTGATAGCATTTAGTGAGATTTCTGGTTCCTGGTCCATAAAAAATTTTCCAGGATCTTCCTCATCTTTTTCCACTATTTCTTCAACTGTGATGGAATCCTCCTCAACCTCCTCAATCAGAAACAATTTAGGGACAGCACAAACATGACCCCTACTCCACTTGGCATCACATGAATAACACAACCCCTTCTTCCTCCTCTCATCCATCTGAGCAGGAGAAATTTTTTGAACAGGTACAAAAGCCTTAGTATTCTCCTGAGTAGAACTTTTCTGGTGGTTATTCCCTCCAACTCCTCCTTGATATTGCCTAGGTTGAAAAAATTGCATTCTATTACCACAAGGATTCCCATATCTCATAAAAGCAGAGTTGTTTTCACCCCCAACACCCTGACTTCTACTAGAACCCCACATTGATTTACTAGATTTGCTGTTATTTGCAAGACACTCCTCCTAAATCATTGCCAAAGAATAAGCATCATTCAATGTCTTAGGGTTAAACATTCTAATAGGCAATCGAATATCATCCCTTAATCCTCCCAAAAAACAGCTTAGTTTATGGGGATCAATCAACCTATGGACTCGATTTGCTAAGACTTCAAACTGAGTCTTATAGTCATCCAAAGAACCAGTTTGTTTTAACTTGGATAGAGTCTCCATAGGATCATCATAAGACCCTCTACGAAACCTCACTTGAATAGCTATCAAGAACTCACTCCAACTGGAAAGATTATTAGCACTACGTAAAGCTTGAAACCAAGACAAAGCCTTACCTTCCATGTGAATTGCAGTAATGCTTAACCTCTGCTTGTCAGGAATGTCATAAAACTCAAAAAATTGTTCTGCTCTGTAACACCAAGCATCTGGATCTTCCCCATTAAAACAAGGAAATTCCAGCCGCAAGCCTTTAGTGTAAAGTCCCTCACTAAAGCTTGATGACTCCCCCCTTGATTGCCTTCCCCACTGAGCTAGATGAACTCGAGGGTCATCAACATCCTCCTCCCCCTGATGCATTGTACCCTTCTATTTGCACACGCTAGCTATCTCAGCTCGCACGTCAGCCCTCATATCATTCATCTCCTGCCTGATATTGGCAGCCAAAGTGGTAAGAGCAATTTGAATTTCTCTCATTTGATCATTCTGCTGATCTTCTACCATTGCAGACCTCGTTTTCATGAAGAAAGAAAGAAGAGAAAAGGAAGAAAAGAAAAAACTCAATGGATTAAAGGGCTTTGATACCACTTGTTACAGTGCTGATGATGAATGCACTGTAATTGAGCTTTTAACAAGAGAGAAAGAATGTAAAAGAATGGGAAAGAGAGAGAAATGGAAGGATCTTTATTGAACAAGCAATTTCGAGGATTGCTTAACCTCCATGAACATTTCATGGATGCTCTACCTCCAAGTTCAGAATGAACTTTACAACCATCAAAAGCTAACCAATTACAGAATGAGCTATAGACTTTATACTATGCTTTAGCTGCTAACAACTTAACAGAAACTAACTACCATAACAACTAACTGCTAAGTAGTTGCTGCAGCTCCTCCATTCCCCACGTGCCTTCTCAAACCCTTGCCAGCTGTCTTCTAATGTCTTGAAAGCATAAGAAATGCCACCTCAGCTCTTCAGATACAGCCTGTTGCAGTTTAACTCCTCAGATTAAACCCTACCAAAGAAAATGGACGGCCTTTTTTTGGCAAACGTGGACCCAGTGACGGCGTTTCATCTAAAAACGCCGCCATTGCTGGCCCATTAGAAGGCGTTTCATCTAAAAACACCGCCATTACTGGCCCATTACCGGCAGCCGGCATATGATGTTTTAGACGGCGTTTTATAGAAACGCTGGAATTGGAAACGCTGGGAGAATCTGTTTTTTTTTTTTTTTTTGTAGTGCCTCTTTATTGCTTTATAACTTTAGGGGGCTTCTTGATTTTTGTGTTCTCACGTGTGTAGGTGGATTATGAAATATTGCCCTGATGGAAGAGCGATATTTCTTTAGTCGTAAACTATGTTACTTTCATTGGCTGCACGTACATATGTATGTGGAAAGGGGAAAGGATAGACGGGGCTGGCTCAATCAATTCTAGGTCTTAGGCGAAACTTTAAAATGAAGTCTTGTTTTTTTTTTTTTTTTTTTTGTAAGTAAAAAAAAAAAATTGTAAATAATATTTATTTTAATATTATTATTATATTTTTATTTAAAAATCATTCTTCTCGCTTTTTTAGATGCAAAATTACTAATTAAGTTTCTATATTCAAGATTTTTTAAAATATTTTTTTCAATTGATAATATGACTAATTCATTTAATCTCTCTTGTAACATTGTTTATCTTAAGTAGGATTTTATCAATTTTAATTTTGAAAAACTTATTTCAGCAGACGCAACTGTAATAGGTATTGTTAATAAAATTCTATAAGTAATACATGCATTTGGAATAGAATCAAGTATTTTTATATAATTTAATATGTCAATTGGAGCACTTTCTTCTGTTTATAAAATTTCTTTTAAAACTTTTAGTTCAGAAAATAAATCTAAACCGTCAAGATCATGTTTTAGGAAACCATCGAGATTCAGACATTTATTTTGGAAACCATCATCACCTAGTGATTGTAATTTCTTAAAATTAAATGAAAAACCAAAAATATTTTCATATATTTGAAATTGTTCAAACCTTCATTGAATTGAAGAAATAGCTTGATCTACTATACATAAGAAGTAATCAATTCTAAAAGATTCTTCAGCAGATTGTGTTGTCTCGTCATTAGCATTCTCATCAAACTGTTTCTTTCTACGAATTATACGTTTTTCACGAAAAAACATGTTTTATTTCCATTATGGTTGCAATCTTTTTAGATTAAATCATAGGCGATGTAAATCCAGTTTCTCTATAGGTTTTAAAATAGGAAATAAGACCTTCTAATTGATCTATAGCAACATCAATTTACATGTCCTTTTATTGTAAATTTTTACTAACAGTATTAACAGCAAATAAAATATCATACCAAATAGTCATACTCAATAAGATCTCAAAACTTTTCATCTCATAGGTTGCTAAATAATTAGCTTCACTTTTTGTTTTAGGATTTTCACTTATTTGTGCTAATTGTAGCAAAGCGTCTCTTATTTGTGGAGTTCGAAATTTTATTGCTTTTAGACTTTCAATCCGACTTTCCCAACGTATTTGAGAAAATGGCCTAAGAGTTAAACTTGACACATTATCTAGTAATATTTTCTATCGTTTTGTAGATGATGAAAACAAAGCATATATACGTTGTACAATTCCAAAAAAAGATATAGCTTTAGGACATGAATTAGCAATATCGCATAGTACAAGATTAAGACTATGACAACTACAAGGTGTGTCAAATGCTTTAGGATTTATATCAAGTAGTCCTATTTGCACCTCTCGTTGTGCGGAATTGCCCTTAGATAATTGAAAACTAATATTTTATTTTCACTTTTCAGCAAAGAGAATTTCTCTACGGCCAAGAAATGAGATTGTGGCCATTGTGGTCTTCCATTTATTCCATCGATATTATAAACAAATGATATTTGTGGGTGGGTTTGTAGATTTTGTTTTTTTTTTTTTAGGGTTTAGGGTTTTTTTTAGCGTGAAAAACCCTCATGAGATTTCACTCGTCCTCTAGGGAATGCCTAGGGTTTTAAAAGGCTTGTTGCATATACTAAATGCAATCGCACATCCCACGAAAGATGGATTTATCTTTTTGTTTTTCATTTTGATTTTACTTTCGTATTGCAGAAGGACAAGCAATATGTAAGTTTGGGGGTTGTGATAAGTACCAAAATATTCATATTTTAGCCCTTATCTTATATTTGTTAATTCCTTAGTTTTGTTAGTTTGTGAAACTTTATTTCCTTTTTGTATTTTCTTTGTTTTATAGGTTTTTGGAAGAAAAGAAAGCATATCTGGAAGTATCGGGCTTAAAGGACAAAATTGGAAAGAAGCTAGAAGTTTTGGATCAAGCTTAAGCATTCAGATAGTGCGATAGATCGCAGGGGACCTGAGCTCGAGCACACTACCAGAGAGTGTCAAGGCAATAGGCTTGCGCTCGTGCGCACAAAAGGAGACTTGATCGCAGAGGTGTGATCGAGCGCACCTGTGCACTGGAGATAGGAATCAAGGCGGCCAGACTTCTTTTTACTTCCAAAATAGGGTTTTTCTAACTACCTGTACTAGGACTAAACCCTACTAGTTTACTAGGGTTTTTAGGATTTCTATAGTATTCCTAAGCCTATAAATAGACCTCTAAGCCTCACAATTAAATATACAATCTTGGGGAGAGGAACTGGAGGCTACTTCAAGGAGTCATTTTCGGTTTCTTCTTTTCCTTTTCCTTTTAGTTTTATTTTAATTATGTGTAACTAATTCTTTAGTAGGGCTAGATTAAAGCCCTAATTATGTTCATTTAATATTTCAATATTGGCGCCTTTGTGATAATCATATTGTGATGCTTAACTTGATTAATTCATGTTTTTTTGAATTCCTCATATGAATATGTGTGATCAGCATATGCATGTGGTATAGATTAGTTATTTAAGTCAATTTGATTGATCGAGTCCTGGGCTTAATAGAGTAACAAAAGAATTTCCTCATGGGTTCTTGGGTTAATCAACATGGGGAACCGGGAGTAAACACATATGCCCTAGGCCCCATGTGTTTGTCGATTTCCATATATTAATGCTTTCTTAAAGAACAACCTAGTATACATCCATGCTAAATCTTTTAAGAAAGAAAAGAGTTAGAGTATACACCCATGCCTAATTTGTTTCTTAGGAAAATCTATAGCTTAAGGAGTATACACCCATGTCCTTAGGTTGGCAAACTTTAGGTATTTATAATATGATTGAAACATTGGCATATTGTTATATTATTTGAGTATGATTAGTGATGAATATCAAAGCCCTACCTTTTATTTATCTTTATTTCTTTTCAATATATCAATATCAATTTAGTGACAGCTTTGATATTTTAACAAATTCTAAGCAAAATTAACAATCCTCGTGGGAACAATCTCGTACTTACTACACTATACAATCATTCGATCTTGTGCACTTGCGAGTAAAACGTACCAGTTATTATCTATTAATTTAGGTTGCGCCGTTGCTGGGGATTGTTTAATTTTGTTTAGATTTTTTTTTCCTAGTTCGTTTTATTTTGTTTTAACTTTTTTTATAGTTTTTTCACAGTTCCTGTTTTGCCTCCAGAGGTGCGCTCGAGCACCCATTCCAGGGCAATCGAGCGCACCAAGGCAATCTAGCACACTAGTGCGATCGATCGCACATCCGGACAGTAGCACAGAAACTATTTTAATTACAGATCTGATTTTTTTTTTTCCATTTCAAGCAGGGTCGTTCGAATCTGCAACTTCGTAAGTTTTAATTTTTAATTTTGTTTTTATTTCCCTTTTGATTTTAACTTCTTTATTATTATTTTATTTTTCCCACATATTGGGAAACATTCCGACACCCCATGGACTATGTTCATATTGCCATAACCGTTATCACCATGTTAGAAATTGTTCATTACTGTTCATATAAATTATAGGTGCTAAGATGAGGTATTAATCGAGAGAAGATTGTATGGTAGCCTGGAATGGATTTTTCTGGGTTTTTGTAAGTTGATTTTATTATATATATTGTATAGGGATGTGATAGAATATCAAAAAATCCTTTGTAGCCTAGTGGTTTGGTTGGTCGATTCTGGAGGGTTCGAGTCACTTGAATAGATTTTTTAGGGATTTTTAAGTTGATTTTATTATATATATTGTATAGGAATGTGATACAATATCGGAAAATGTTTTGTAGAATACTGGTTTGGGTGGTCAATTTTGGGGGTAGGGGTTCGAGTCTTGAAAAGTGGTTTTTTGGGTTTCGTAAGTTAGGTTTATTATATATATTTTATGTATATATAATTGGACATCACAAAAAAGTTTAGTGGTTCAATGGTTAAGTTCTTGGATTTTTGGGGTGAAAGGAGAGGTTTGAGTGCTTGGATGGGTTTTCTTGGGTGTTTTTAATGTCGTTTTTTTTATATATACGTTTTATAAATGTAATAACATATATATAAAAAAATGCTTTGTAGCTTAGGCTCCGTTTACTTCGACGGAAAATGGTTTTCAGAAAATGATTTCCACATTTTATGGTGTTTACTTCGACGTAAAATAATAGTCAATGGAAAATATTTTCCTTGTGACTGAAAATTCTACTTTAATTTTTGCAAAATGGTTTACGGTTTTGAAAACCGTAAACCATTTTCTGACTGTGAGTACCTCATTCTCAAATCGATGGACCTTGCCAAGATCCGCACAGAACCTCGATGGAACTTAACCGAGACTCGCCCAGGACAAGAATGGCACCGCGCCAGGATTTGCCCATGACCTGACCAGACTTGAACGGGACCAGCCCGGACCTGCCCAAGACCAGCCAAAGACCCGATCGGGACCCGCCCAAGACTTGCCCGGGACTTGCCAGGGACTTGACCGAGACCCGCCCAGGACTCACCGGGGACCTGACACGGGACCCGGCTGGGACTTGACCGGTACCTGCCCAGGACTTGATCAGACCTGCCTTGGACTTGCCCGGGACCTGACCGGGACTTGCCCTGGACTTGATTGGGACCGGACCGGGACCCGCCCTAGACTTGCCCGAGAGCCCCTCGGGACTTGACTGGAACTCGCCAGGACCCGCCTGGGACTTGATTGCAACCTGCTCGGGACCGGCCTAGGACCCCACCGGCACCTGCCCAAGGCCTGACCAGGACCCGCCAGGGACTTGTGAGGGACTTGATCGGGACCTGCACAAGACTTGCCTGGGACCCACCCAGGACTTGCCCGACACTCACCTAGGACCGAAACTTGCCTGGGACACTGCCAGGACTTGCCTGGGACTTGACTGAGACAGACCCTGGACTTGCTTGAGACCCGCCCGAGACTTGCATAGGTCCCTGCCTGGACTTGCTCGGGACTTGACCGGGACTTGCCCAGGACTTAATCGAGACTTGATCGGACCTGCCCAGGACCTGCCTAGGGCTTGCTTGGTTGGGTCCCGGTCAAGTCCCGTCTGGGTCCCGAGCGGGTCAAGTCCCAGGCAAGTCTCAGCGAGGTCCCGGTCAAGTCTCGGGCAGGTCCCAGCGGGGTCCCGAGCATGTCCCGGGAGGGTCCCAGTCAAGTCCGGAGCGGGTCCCGGGAGAGTCCCAGGCAAGTCCCGAGTGGGTCCCGATTAAGTCCCAGTGGAGTCCTGGTCAAGTCTCGAGCAGGTCCCGGTGAGGTCCCGGGCAACTCTCGGGCATCTCCCAGTTAGGTTCCAGTCAAGTCTCGGTAGGAAAAAATATTTAAAAAATTATTTTCCGTGTGTGCGCTAAACGTCATAAAATTTTTTCGACAGAAAACATTTTCAAGGAAAATGGCTTCCCTGAAAATATTTTCCGACGGAAACCATTTTACGTCGAAGTAAACGGAGCCTTAATGGCTAAATCCTTAACCATTGAACCCCCTGAAGGGCCTCTTCAGACTCATGGGTCGCAGCTATTGACATGGAGAAAATTAAAAAGATCATTAGCGGCGATTTAATGTTGCCGCTATTTAGTGGACACAAGAGAAAAATTAAAAAAGATCATTAGCTAAGATGCCGCTATTTAGTGGACAATAGCGGTGACTCTGATGGTCGCCGCTATTGACATAAGCAAAAATAGAAAATAAAAAAAGATCATTAGCGGCGACATTAGAGTAATGCCAAAGCTTGCTTAATTGGCAATACTAGAATACAAACAAATTTGTTCAAATCCAAATTGAAATACAGCAAGTCTTTCAAGGAAGATAATCAATTTTGGACAGATTGATTCTCAATGTTATAATATAATCAATACATCACTGAAGAAGAAACACACAATCGACCAAAAATTCACACAAAAATGGAATAACAAAACCAGATCACATGTACCAACGCCATGGAACTAAAGTGCTTTACCTTGGTCACCAAGAAATGTTGTAGTCGTTTTCACCTTTTTTTTTTTTTTTTTTTAAGAGCTTCCCAACAAACGTACACTAGCTTATAAAAAGCACCCTCTCTTCTCTGCATACTCCATTACTCTTCAAGGTATTAAAAGCGGAAGCCTCGTTACAAGCCAATCTCCCACCTCTACTCTCCTACCACTTCAAGCTACCATGCCTCCACCACCAGTTCCATGTAACAATTGTGAGCAGACCTTCAAAACCAAAAGCTCATTGGTACAGCACCAGGAAGATGCGCATTCTTCTGCTGTTTGCAGTTGCTTCAAGAAAGATTGTCGCCGTTCCTTTGACACCAAAGTGGAGAGGGACAACCACATGAAGAGCGACAATTAAGTGCTTGTCATATATATATATATATATGTTGATGTGATGCAGAAACTCATAGAGTTCAATACAAATTCTTCAGTTGTGTGCTGATAGACTGTTGCTGAGATAATTTTCATCATAAGTGATGGATGGGAGATGTCTTGGAACAAGCTAGCAGTGTCCAACTAGAAGAATACAAATCTTTATTATCTTATTTTGTCAATAACATGGTTGAAGTGTAAGATATCACTTAGTTTGATTCGTTCATGTTATCCCTATAATACTAGTTTAGTTTACCAATAATAGGCTGACGCAAACATATATCAATGTAATCGAGTTCTTTATGATCTATGCAAGTGTTTTTTAAATTTTTCCCAACTTTTCAAGAGAAGAGACTTGTACTGTTCGAGTTACTACTCACTTATCTTTAGTGATGAGAATCTACCAAAATCTATTGTTTGCCAGTAAGAGTCTATTCATCATGAAACTTATATTTATTTTTTGTTGTTCTTTTTTTGTCCCACATCAATTTGGTATCACGGACATCACAAGCGTTTTCTACAACAATTGCGAGATCAACCTTTCCACCCACATAGCAAACTGCTCGTAACAATGACTCCCTTTTATGGTAGTTAAATGTGGCTGAGTGTGACAGATGGCAATTCATGGGGGAAACTTATAAATGAGTGTTAGGGAATTGGACACAAATTTCCTACAAACATGTTTGTAGGAAGCTCCTACAAATCAACCTCTAAAAGCGAAATGTGTACTTTAAGCCATTAAAAAAGCATGTGAGAAGCACATGCTATTAAACTATATATATATATATATATATATATATATATATGAACTTCTCACATGCTAAGAAATACATGTGATTTTTAGAGACTAGTTTGTAAGAAATTTATGTGCATACCAATTTCAGGGACTAAATCATACCAAAAAGGTGATGAACAAGTCTTTTTGTCCTCCTAAACAAATTTAAGGGAAAGAAGAAGCGGTGGAATTAATCTTAGGGTCGACGAGATTCGAAACTAAAGCCTAGGGGGGGAAGGGTGAACCCTTTGGGGGATGCCTCAAACATCACGGCTAATGCCTCAAAAAGACCTTCCCCCAAACCCCAAAAAGGTTCCCCCGAACCCTAAAGAATGGTTTAAAAATTTAGGTTTTGTGGAGGTTACTGTTCATTTAAATTATAGGTGCTAAGATGAGGTACTAATCGAGAGAAGATTGTATGGTAGCCTGGAATGGATTTTTTTGGGTTTTTGTAAGTTGATTTTATTATCTATATATTGTATAGGGATGTGATACATTATCATAAAATGCTTTGTAGCCTATTGGTTTGGGTGGTCAATTTTGGGGGTAGGGGTTCGAGTCTTGAAATGTGGTTTTTTGGGTTTTCTAAGTTAGGTTTATTATATATATTTTATTTATATGCAATTGCACATCACAAAAAGTTTAGTGGTTCAGTGGTTAAGGTGTTGGATTTTGGGGTTTAGACGAGAAGTTCGAGTGCTAGGATGGGTTTTGTTGGGTGTTTTTAATGTCTTTTATATATATAAACTCACAGAGTCCAATACAAATTCTTCAATTGTGTGCTAATAGACTATTGCTGAGATAATTTTCATCATAATTGATGGATGGCAGACGTCTTGGAACAAGCTAGCAGTGTCCAACTAGAAGAGTACTTATCTTCTCAATAACGTGGTTGAAGTGTAAGCAATCACTTAGTTTGATTCGTTCATGTTATCCCTATAATACTAGTTTAGTTTACCAATAATAGGCTGACGCAAACATATATCAATGTAATCGAGTTCTTTAATATCTATGCTAGTGTTTTTTTAATTTTCCCAAACTTTTCAACAGAAGAGACTTCTACTGTTCGAGTTACTACTCACTTATCTTTAGTGTTGAGAATCTACCAAATCTATTGTTTGCCAGTATGAGTCTATTCATGATGAAACTTATATTTATTTTTTGTTGTTCTTCTTTTGTCCCACATCAATTTGGTATCACGGACATCACAAACGTTTTCTACTACAATTGCGAGATCAACCTTTCCATCCACATAGCAAACCGCCCGTAACAATGACTCTCTTTTATGGTAGTTAAATGTGGTTGAGTGTGACAGATGGCAATTCATGGGGAAACTTATAAATGAGTGTTAGGGAATTGGACACAAATTTCCTACTAACATGTTTGTAGGAAGCTCCTACAAATCAACCTCTAAAAGCGATATGTGTACTTTAAGCTATTAAAAAAGCATGTGAGAAGCATGCACACACACACACACACACACACATATATATATATATGAACTTCTCACATGCTAAGAAATACATGTTATTTTTAGAGAATAGTTTGTAAGAAATTTAAGTGCATACCAATTTCATGGACTTAATCAAACCAAAAAGGTGATGAACAAGTCGTTTTGTCCTCCCAAACAAATTTAAGGGTAAGAAGAAGCAGTGGAATAAATCTTAGGGTTGACGAGATTTGAAACTAAAGCCTAGGGGGGGAAGGGTGAACCCTTTGGGGGATGGCTCAAACATCACGGCTAATGCCTCAAAAAGACCTTCCCCCAAACCCTAAAGTAGGGTTTAAAAATTTAGGTTTTGTGGAGGTTACTGTTCATATAAATTATAGGTGGTAAGATGAGATACTAATCGAGAGAAGATTGTATGGTAGCCTGGAATGGATTTTTTTTGGGTTTTTGTAAGTTGATTTTATTATCTATATATTGTATAGGGATGTGATACAATATCAAAAAATGGATTGTAGCATACTGGTTTGGGTGGTCAATTTTGGGGGTAGGGGTTCGAGTCTAGAAATGTGGTTTTTTGGGTTTCCTAAGTTAGGTTTATTATATATATTTTATTTATATGTAATTGCACATCACAAAAAGTTTAGTGGTTCAGTGGTTAAGGTGTTGGATTTTGGGGTTTAGACAAGAAGTTCGAGTGCTAGGATGGGTTTTTTTGGGTGTTTTTAATGTCTTTATATATATATATATATATATATATATATATATATATATATATATAAAGCTTTGTAGCTTAGTGGCTAAAGCCTTAACCATTGCACCCCCTGAAGGTCCCCTTCGGACTTAGGGGTCGCCTCTATTGACATGGGAAAAATTAAAAAGATCATTAGCCGCGATTTTATGTTGCCTCTATTTAGTGGACACAAGAGAAAAATTAAAAAAGTTCATTTATAGCGATGACTCTGATGGTCACCGCTATTGACATAAGAAAAAATAGAAAATAAAAAAAGATCATTGGCGGCGACATTAGAGTAATGTCAAAGCTTGCTTAATCGGTAATACTAGAATACAAACAAATTTGTTCAAATTCAAATTGAAATACAGCAAGTTTTGCGAGGAAGACAATCAATTTTCGACAAATCGATTCTCAATGTTATAATATAATCAATACATCACCGAAGAAGAAACAAACAATCAACCAAAAAATTCACACCAAAATGGAATAACAAAACCAGATCACATGTACCAACGCCATGCAACTAAAGTGCTTTACCTTCGTCACCAAGAAATGTTGTAGTCGTATTCACGTTTTTTTGTTTTAAGAGCTCCCAACAAACCAACACTAGCTTATGAAAAGCACCCTCTCCTCTCCGCATACTCCACTACTCTTAAAGGTACTAAAAGCCAACGCCTCGTTACAAGCCAATCTCCCACCTCTCCTCTCCTAGCAGTTCAAGCTACCATGGCACCACCACCAGTTCCAAGTAACAATTGTGAGCAGACCTTCAAAACCAAAAGCTCATTGGTACAGGACCAGAAAGATGCGCACTCTTCTACTATTTACAGCTGCTTCAAGAAAGATTGTCACCGTTCCTTCAACACCAAAGTGGAGAGGGACAACTACATGAAGAGCGACCTTTAAGTGCTTGTCTCACACACACACACACACACACACAGATATATATATATAAACTCACAGAGTCCAATACAAATTCTTCAGTTGTGTGCTAATAGACTGTTGCTGAGACAATTTTCATCATAATTGATGGATGGCAGACGTCTTGGAACAAGCTAGCATTGTCCAACTAGAAGAATACTTATCTTCTCAAAAATGTGGTTGAAGTGTAAGCAATCACTTAGTTTGATCCGTTCATGTTAACCCTATAATACTAGTTTAGTTTACCAATAATAGGCTGACGCAAACATATATCAATGTAATCGAGTTCTTTATGATTAATGCAAGTGTTTTTGTAACTTTTCCCAAACTTTTCAAGAGACGAGACTTGTACTGTTCGAGTTATTACTCACTTATCTTTAGTGTTAAGAATCTACCAAAATCTATTGTTTGCCAGTAAGAGTCTATTCATCATGAAATTTATATTTATTTTTTGTTGTTCTTCTTTTGTCCCACATTAATTTGGTATCACGGAGATCACAACTGTTTTCTACATCAATTGCGAGATCCACCTTTCTGCCCACGTAGCAACCCGCCCGTAACAATGACTCTCTTTTATGGTAGTTAAATATGGCTGAGTGTGACAGATGGCACTTAATGGGGGAAACTTATAAATGAGTGTTAGGGAATTGGACACAAATTTCCTACAAACATGTTTGTAGGAAGCTCCTACAAATCAACCTCTAAAAGCGATGTTTACTTGAAGCTATTAAAAAAGCATGTGAGAAGCACATTCTATATATATATATATATATATATATATATATATATATGAACTTCTCACGTGCTAAGAAATACATGTCTTTTTTAGAGACTAGTTTGTAAGAAATTTTAGTGCATAGCAATTTTGTGGACTTAATCATACCAAAAAGGTGATGAACAAGTCTTTTTCTCCTCCCAAACTAATTTAAGGGAAAGAAGAAGCGGTGGAATTAATCTTAGGGTCAACAGGATTCAAAACTAAAGCCTAGGGCGGAAGGGTGACCCCTTTGGGGGATGCCTCAAACGTCGCTGCTAATGCCTCAAAAAGACCTTCCCCCATACCCCAAAAAGGTTCCCCCAAACCCTAAAGTAGGGTTCAAAAATTTAGGTTTTGTGGAGATTACTGTTCATATAAATTATAGGTGCTAAGATGAGGTACTAATCAAGAGAAGATTGTATGGTAGCCTAGGATGGATTTTTTTGGGTTTCTGTAAGTTGATTTTATTATATATATTGTATAGGGATGTGATAGAATATCAAAAAATGCTTTGCCTAGTGGTTTGGTTGGTCGATTTTGGGGGTGAGGGGGTAGGTGTTCGAGTCCCATGAATAGAATTTTTTGGGATTGTTAAGTTGATTTTATTATATATATTGTATAGGAATGTGATACAGTACCGGAAAATGTTTTGTATAGTACTGGTTTGGGTGGTCGATTTTGGGGGTAGGGGTTCGAGTCTTGAAATGTGGTTTTTTGGGTTTTGTAAGTTAGGTTTATTATCTATATTTTATGTATATGTAATTGCACATCACAAAAAGTTTAGTGGTTCAGTGGTTAAGTTTTTGAATTTTTGGGGTGAGAGGAAAGGTTCGAGTGCTAGGATAGGTTTTCTTGGGTGTTTTAAATGTCATTTTTTTTA
>NC_081551.1:10516187-10520024 GCF_901000735.1 Corylus avellana | reverse complement strand
CTTCAATTCTGTTTTTTTTTTTATTATTTTATTAGAGTATAATCTAGTGTAGTTTTGTTTTCAGTATAAGTTTAATGAAATTGGCTGATGTGTCAGCTTCTTATTGGTGGCACAAAATGTGACTTTTGTGCAACAGGTGCACTCAAGTCGATCTCTTAGTGGACACAAAAGAAAAATTAAAAGTCTCCAAGGGTAGCTCAATCGGCTGTGGACCACGCCTAATGAAGCGGAGGTCACTAGTTCAAATCCCCCTTCCCCCTTCCCTTGTGTGGACATGTCAAAAAAAAAAAAAAATTAAAAAAGATTGTATAGGGATGTGATAGTATATATGTTGTATAGGGATGTGAAAGTATAACAAAAATGCTTTGTAGCCTAGTGGTTTGTGTGGTGGATTTTGGGGGTGAGGGGTATGTGTTCGACTCTTGAAATGTGGTTTTTTGGGTTTTTATAAGTTCGGTTTATTATATATAGTTTATTTATATGTAATTAATATCACAAAAGGCTTAATGGTTCAATGGTTAAGGTTTTGGATTTTGGGGTGAGAGGAGGGGTTTGAGTCCTATGATGGGTTTTCTTGGGTGTTTTTAATGTGGTTTTATTATATATATATATATAAAAGCTTGGTAGCTTAGTGTCTAAAGCCTTAACCATTGCACCCCTTCGAACTCAGGGGTCGCTGCTATTGACATGGTAAAAATTAAAAAGATCATTAGCTAAGGCACCGCTATTGTTGTTCATTATGATGGGGATTTGAACTTTGAGATATTGAGACATTGCACATTGGAATTAATTAGAAGTTTCATATTTATGTGCTAGTTTACTTTACAATGTTTCGAACTTGTGATGCCTTGAACTCTCTTTTGTAAGTAATTAGACTTTAAAATTTCAATTCGTTGAGGAGATGGAATTTACCTTTTTAAGGTTGCTTATAAATGAAAATCATGATTTTGAGTGACACTTTAATTTTTGGATAACATGAACTTTGCATAATGTTCGTAGGTAACATTCCTGGAAAACCCTCACGAGACTTCACTTGTCATCTAGAGAATGCCTAGAGGTTTAAAAGGCTTGTTGCATACGTTAAATGCAATCGTACATCCTACGAAATATGAATTTATCTTTTTGTTTTTCATTTTTTTTAGTTTGTATTGCTAAGGGACTAGCAATATGTAAGTTTGGGGGTGTGATAAGTGCAAAAATATCCATATTTAAGCCCCTTACTTTACACTTGTTAATTTCTTAGACTTATTATTTTGTGTTATTTTATTTCCCTTTTATGTTTTTACGTATTTTTGTAGGTCATAGAAGAAATGCAGCTCTTGTTGAAATTTTGGACTTAAAGCTAATTTGGAACAAAGCATCCAAATAGTGCGATCGATCGCACTAGATCTATGCTCGAGTGCACCAGCAATCGAGCATCCAAGCCAAGGAGTGAGTGCAAGGTGTTTGCGTGAAGTTGGCTCGAGCACATCTATGCTTGAGCGTCCAACACAAGGCTCGATCGCAGGTGTGTGACCGAGCGCACTACTCCTACAATCGAGCGCACCCATGCGATGGAGAAAGCCATGATGCGGCCAAAATTCCATCTCCTTCCAAATTAGGGTTTCCCAAGTCCTAGTTG
Organism: Corylus avellana; assembly: GCF_901000735.1. Classification (NCBI taxonomy): domain Eukaryota; kingdom Viridiplantae; phylum Streptophyta; class Magnoliopsida; order Fagales; family Betulaceae; genus Corylus; species Corylus avellana. The sequence continues at coordinate 10,518,403 of NC_081551.1, read as the reverse complement.
TACTAGGATTAAACCCTGCGATTTTACTAGGTTTCCTAGGGGTTCAAGGATTTTTCTAGGCCTATAAATAGAGCCTTAAGCTTCGTAGAAAAAATACACTTGCTTTTGGGGAAGAATTGACGGCTCTTCATGCTCAAGTTTTCAGGTTTATTCTTTTCCTTTTTATTTTATTATGAAAATGTTTAACATCAAACTCATGTAATACTGTAGTAGGGCTAGATTGAAGCCCTAATCATGTTTATTTAATATTTCAATATTGGCGCCTTTGTAATAATCATATTGTGATGCTTAACTTGATTATTCCCTATTTAATTGCATTTCTCATATGAGTGTGTTTGGCCAACATATGCATGTGGTATGGATTAGTTATTTAAGTCAATTTGGATTATCGATTCCTGGGCTTAATAAAGTGACAAAAGATATCTTTGTGTGTTCTTGGGTTAATCAACATGGAGAACCGGGAGTAGACACCTATGCTCTAGGTCTCATGTGTTTGTCGATTTTCATAGATTTATGCTTTCTTAAAAAAAAACTTAGTAGACACCCATGCTAAATCCTTTGAAGAAGAAAAGAATTAGAGTAGACACCCATGCCTAATTCGTTGCTTAGAGAGATCAATAACTTATGGAGTAGACACCTATGCCCTTAGGTTGACAAACATTAAGTAATTGTAATATGATTTGATCATTGGCATATTGTTATATTATCTAAGTGTGATTAGTGGTAGATATCAAAGCCCTACCTTATATCTTTATTGAATCAAAATCAATCTTTTATCTTCTTTTTTTTACAGAAATTAATTTTAATCAAAATTTATCAATCCTCGTGGGAATGATCTTGTACCTGCACCCTATACTACTATTTTGATCTTATGCACTTACGAGTTAAAACGTAACAAATATTATCTATTAATTCAGGTGGTATTTGCAACAATAAGTACCTTGAAGATGAGTGGAGTATCTGGATGGGAGTGGGTGCTTTTTTATAAGCCAGTATTGGTTTATTGGGAAGCTCTTAAAAAAAAAAAAAAAGGTCTACAACATTTCTTGGTGTCCAAGGTAAAGCTCTTTAGTTGCATGGCGTTGGTGCATGTGATCTGGTTTTGTTATTCCATTTTGGTGTGAGTTTTTGGTTGATTGTGTGTTTCTTAATTCTTAGGTGATGTAGATTATATTCTAACATTGAAAATCGATTTGTCCAAAATTGATCGTCTTCCTTGCAAGACATGCAGTATTTCAATTTGGATTTGAACAAATTTGTTTAAATCCAAATTGAAATACTTTTGGCTTGTTAGAACTTTTAGGAACAAAATCTCTAAAACGTGATATGTTAGTACACTGACCGGCGACAAGCACATGCCTTTGGAACCTGATCGACTTCCCAAAAACATGTCCACGAAAACCAAATTCCTCTCCCAAAATCTCACGCCTTGGAACGTGATCGACTTCCCACAACCATGTCCACCAAATTTGGTTTTAAAACCAAATTCCTCTCTCAGAATCTCACGCCTTGGAACGTGATTGACTTCCCACAACCATGTCCACCAAACTTGGTTTTAAAACCAAATTCCTCTCTCAAAATCTCACGCCTTGGAACGTGATCACGTCCACCAAATTTGGTTTTAAAACCAAACTCCTCACTCAATATCTCAAGCCTTGGGAACGTGATAGACTTTCCACAACCATGCTAAATCACCACTCTATTTAACCCCACCTATCTTCTCCACCAAAACCGAATCCCTCTCTCAATATAGCAGCATCAAGGAGAAGAGGAAAATGGGGGAAAAGAATGAGGAGAAGAGAAAATTGAGCAGTGGAGATGATGTGGAAGATGTACGCTTTGATGGGTAGGGTTTGAATTACGTACGATATGGATGGGTCACTAGGAACAATAAGGCGGAGGCGAGTGGCAAGATCAATGGTGGAAACAGTCAATCTCGAGACTCTTGCTCCCTACTTCAAGAGGGGAATTCTAAAGCCCACCAGATGGGAACAACGTATTATTGCACGAGCTCCAAATGGAAAACCTTTCCAAGGCAAGAAGGCACTTGGCAGACTAGTCACGTCAAGTGGGAAGGTTGTTTTTGTGACATATGTCACCCCCCATGGTTTTGGGAACACATGTTTCTTAATCAATTTGGGGATAAGCCAAATAAGAGAAGAAAGAGAAGAACTAGAAGGAGGAATAAACAAGCCAAAACAGAAGATCAGCCTATG
>NC_081551.1:10506893-10516087 GCF_901000735.1 Corylus avellana | reverse complement strand
TTGATTGTGTGTTTCTTAATTCTTAGGTGATGTAGATTATATTCTAACATTGAAAATCGATTTGTCCAAAATTGATCGTCTTCCTTGCAAGACATGCAGTATTTCAATTTGGATTTGAACAAATTTGTTTAAATCCAAATTGAAATACTTTTGGCTTGTTAGAACTTTTAGGAACAAAATCTCTAAAACGTGATATGTTAGTACACTGACCGGCGACAAGCACATGCCTTTGGAACCTGATCGACTTCCCAAAAACATGTCCACGAAAACCAAATTCCTCTCCCAAAATCTCACGCCTTGGAACGTGATCGACTTCCCACAACCATGTCCACCAAATTTGGTTTTAAAACCAAATTCCTCTCTCAGAATCTCACGCCTTGGAACGTGATTGACTTCCCACAACCATGTCCACCAAACTTGGTTTTAAAACCAAATTCCTCTCTCAAAATCTCACGCCTTGGAACGTGATCACGTCCACCAAATTTGGTTTTAAAACCAAACTCCTCACTCAATATCTCAAGCCTTGGGAACGTGATAGACTTTCCACAACCATGCTAAATCACCACTCTATTTAACCCCACCTATCTTCTCCACCAAAACCGAATCCCTCTCTCAATATAGCAGCATCAAGGAGAAGAGGAAAATGGGGGAAAAGAATGAGGAGAAGAGAAAATTGAGCAGTGGAGATGATGTGGAAGATGTACGCTTTGATGGGTAGGGTTTGAATTACGTACGATATGGATGGGTCACTAGGAACAATAAGGCGGAGGCGAGTGGCAAGATCAATGGTGGAAACAGTCAATCTCGAGACTCTTGCTCCCTACTTCAAGAGGGGAATTCTAAAGCCCACCAGATGGGAACAACGTATTATTGCACGAGCTCCAAATGGAAAACCTTTCCAAGGCAAGAAGGCACTTGGCAGACTAGTCACGTCAAGTGGGAAGGTTGTTTTTGTGACATATGTCACCCCCCATGGTTTTGGGAACACATGTTTCTTAATCAATTTGGGGATAAGCCAAATAAGAGAAGAAAGAGAAGAACTAGAAGGAGGAATAAACAAGCCAAAACAGAAGATCAGCCTATGGATCCATCAGAAGACTGGGATCTCTGCGAAGGAATCCAATCCTTAACGCTGAAAGAGGACCCAGCAGAGTATTCTCAGAAAGAAGACCCATCTGAAAGTCCTCCCGGAATGAAAGTCCGTCTGAATACTAAAAAGGGGAAAAAAATCGCTGACGTTAATATGGTTAGCTCGTTACCAGCGACATCCATAACAACCCCCTGTCGCGTTACTTATGTAGATGTGCTTCCCAAGATCGAAAAGGGATTGTTGTTCACTGCTTATCCACGCGACTTCCCTATCATTGCATATCATCTTGATGGGACTCCGATCTATCAAGATGTCCTCACCAAAGCTTCTCTCACACCGCTCTTTGAAAAAGGAGTCCTTGTACCTGCAACAGAAAGTGCGTTCCCCATCATAGCCTATTTTAAGCTCGATGGGACGACATACTACCAAGATGAGAGTGATGATCTCCCCGAAAGCAAAAAGAAGTCCAGGCAACAGATTCTGCAAGAAAGAAATGAAGCAGGAGACGCAACTGTTGGCCTCTTAGGTGAACACTCAGGGAAGTTTGACTATTACGTCCAATATTCGAGGCCCCCTGAGCCTGATCCTGCATTGATACCACCGCTTCCTTCCTGGGACGACTATCCCCCTGTACCAACATATACCGAGCGACGAAGAGAAAATTGATAAAATTATTATTTTAATTATGCGTTTTAAATTTTCTTCCTAATAAATATTAGATTTTTCTTATTCCATTAGGATTATATTTTTCTTGTTAAATACTAAAAAACTCCCTAGGGTTTGAGATCTTTTTTTTTTTGCCCCATAGGATTTCATTTTTATTACAGGAGGTACCTGTAGTTTTCATTAAGAAGAAAATGGTACGTCCATTAAAATTTCGTCCAAAACTTAACGGAATGCCACGTCAACACCAACCAAACGTTGACACATGTCGTGTAATTAATATTTTTATTATTTTATTTTAAAAAAAAAAACTTAAAGAGATTAAAAATTATATATTTTGTCAAAAAGAAAAAAAGAAAAAAATTTAGGGATGGCTACGGCCATTTGGGGGTGGCCCATCACCCCCAATTTTTTTTTTTCTTTTTTTTAAATATATATATTTTTTAATTTTTAAAAAAATTTTAATAAAAAAATTAATTACATGACACGTGTCGACGTTTGATTGGTGCTGACGTGACATTTCGTTAAGTTTTGGACTAAATTTTAACGAAGGTTCCATTTCTGTCTTTATGAAAACTACAGGTACCTTCTGTTATAAAAATGAAACCCTAAGGGACAAAAAATAAAAATGTCAAACCCTATGGGGCTTTTTAGTATTTAACCCTTTCCTTTTTAATAAGGATTGGGTTTTTCTTTTCCTATTGGGATTTATTTTCTTTTTCCTATTAGGATTTGTTTTCCTTTTCCAATTAGGTTTGTTTTTCATTTTCCCTGTTAATTTTGGAGGTGCCTAGCCTATATAAAAGCATATAGTCTTTGTTATTTTTCGATTCAGTTTATACTATTCATTAAATTTAAGTTTTTCAGAATTATTTCTCTGTTTGCTTATTTGGGGCAATTAGAGACTTTCTCTTCCCTATTTGTTATTTTCTCTATACCTGAATTCTCTTTTCAATCTTCAATTCTTAGTTTCTTCTACTATTATACGCCATCAGAACAATCTTAGTTCTGGCCGGCGTCAATTGGTATAAAAGCTTAGTGTCTTCTTGAGATTAATTTTTTTTTCATTAGTTTTTTATGACTGGTGGTCATGGTCAACGTGGACAGGTTCTGAATGAGAAAGTCCCTTACAATGAGTGCAGTATACAAGACATGTTGATTGAAGATTTGCAGATACAGGTTGCAGAGTTAACCCAGCGTCTAGCGGTGCAAAACTTGGAGATGTATTGCGATATTGATGGTCGCAATTCAGACTCCAATTTCAAGAACCAATACCACAAGCCTGTTATGGTTCAGGAACAATGTGTTCTGGATGAGTGGCATGAAGACTTAGGTTTTAGAGTTGAGCTTCCAGAAATTTCTAGTACCCTCAAATCCTTAACTATTGTTAGCAAGTCTCAAGCCCATCTACCAAATCAAGCTAATAAATCAATCTCATGCAAATTTGCATATATCTTTTCCTTTTCCTTTTTAACCACAAACTCACTTGTAAAAACTGAACTAAATGCTGTAGTTGAATTAAATAAACATCTTTATAGATATTATCAATGTCATTACACATTAAACCTTAATCCTATCACTATTAAAGTATTACAAAGGGTGGTCGTCTCTGATCTGTTGCAGGGCGCGGGCGTGGGCGTCGCCGCGGGTGGTTGGGTGCGTCTCCAGATTTCGAGCTGGTGCCGTGGGTGGGCATCGCCGGTGCATTCGGTGGCGGTAGTGGTTGAAGGTGGCGGAGGCAGAAGGTGTTGGCCCTGTTGGGGGAGGGAGAAGTGTAGGAAGAAGAGGAGGGAGGAAAAGATTTTGGGTGAAAAAATGAAACCCTACACGTTTTACTCTTGAGATTTTGTTTTTCGTTTTTTGTTTTTTTTTTTTTTTTTTTTTTAAGTCGATAACCATGGTTTACCTAACCATGATTGGGTCTTGCCACCTAGGATTTGATGGGCAAAATGTGGTCATTTGATTGCATTGTAGCATTTCTCTTATTGACGCGTGGAATTTGCCATGTCAATAATTAGTGACGTGGCAAAATCAACACGTCAAAAAACTTTTTGCTGGCGTAGCACTAATTAAGACGTCAGTAATTAGTGACGTGGCAAAAAGTATGTTACTGTAGACACATCAAAAAAAAACCCCCCTTTTTTTGTAGTTATACTTCAGGATCTTTGAATTTATTTTGATATCATATAGAGTTAATTACAAATCAGGTAAACCACATGAACTAATTTTTCATTTTTTCCTTTTAAAAATAAGCTCATATGGCAAGTAGGTGGTGGGCAAGATATATGGATTTTGGAGGACAAATGGCTTCCTGACTCCAATTGATTCACGATTATCAATAAAGATTGCAATTTGTTAAAAAATAAAAAATAAATAAATAAATCATTTATTTCTTTATGATATGGAGAAATGTAATAATTTAGGTTTTTAAAAGTGTCTAAAATTAAACTACTTCTCTTGTTTCTAACTCCTTAATATTTTACATGTACATGTCAGTACAACAATTATTATTTATGTAATTATGTTTAAAATTTATTTCTGGATATTTTTTGTTTAATATCTTCTAGGTGCATCTTTAGTCTGTTTTTTTTCTTTTTTCTAATTCATCTTTCTGGTTTAATATTGAAGAACAACCGCTATATTCCTATTCTGTTGACGCGCGTTAACGAGAGTGATTCAGGTTTTGAGCAAAGGGAGAAATAAATGGTATTGAATATTGATATCATGATGATATATTTTTATTTATTGTTATTATTTCTCTTAATTTCTTGCGTGCATGCTAGCTGTCAATAATCAAATTGACACGTACAAGGAATTCCATAAATAGCGTTAATTCTTTCATAAATAATATAACCAAAAAAAAAAAAATTTGATATCGGTGTGAACGTCTTATTAATTTAGGGCAGCGGTGATATTGTCTCCTTCAATTCTATAGAGGCTCCTTAGCAGCCGTCAATTAGTATTGGTTCAAACGTTGTTACCTGAATATTTATGATGGCAATTTCATCAACGTCCGAATCAGATTGGGCATGGCTTCCAACGGACCTCCTAGATTCGATTCTGCACAAGCTGGCCTCACCCATTGACATGGTTCGTTTTGGTGCCGTATGCAAGTCATGGGGGACAGCGGCACGACAAGGCACTCAAATTCCCATGCTGCTGGTTCCCAGCAAAGACGATATCGAGAAAGCGCGGAGTTTATACAGCATCACCGACCGGACAATCTCTGACGTTACCCTCCCCGTGCCTTACAATAGAAGAAGATGCTGCGGTTCTTCATTTGGTTGGTTGAGCTTTGTAACCAACACTTCGTCCATTCACCTCTTCAACCCCTTCAGGAACAAGAAAATCCGTCTCCCACAGCTTCAAAAACTCAGATTCTATACAAGGATGTCAGGTAAGCAGTATACCGTCAAAAAAGTTACATTGTCCTCGGACCCCGCTGAGGACTCGAATTGCCTTGTCGTGGCAATATTTGGTGAATTTAGTGACTTGGTTTTCATGAAATTAGGTGACAAATCTTGGACTTATGTGGAACATGAGTATGGACACTTGTTCTCTGATGTTTTATATTATAAAGGCCAGGTTCTCGCCATTGATCATCGAAGTGAGCTTATATCCCTCGATGTCAATACCAATAAAAAAAATGTACTTGCGCCCCAAGATTTGGAGCATGCTTACCAGACATATCTGGTGGCAACATCTAACGGGGATTTGTTCCTCCTACGGAGGTTCTTCGATGAAGATTCGTTATCTGAACAGATTCCACAGAGCATAACTGGTTATTTTACGGTGCACAAGCTTGTGCTAGATGATGAAAGTGGAAGAGTGGTGGAGCGGGTGGAGGTGAAGAACATAGGAGATGATGCCTTTTTCGTGGGAGACAATCAGTCTATATCTATTTCAACTTCTGACTTTCCGTATTGTCAGCCCAACTCCATATATTACACTGATGACTACATTTTTACTCGTCCATATTTTCCAGATGGGGCCATTGACATGGGTATCTTCAATTTGAAAGACAGAAGCATTCGACTACACTACAAACCAAATCCTTCACACAAGTACTATATGCCTCCCCCAATTTGGATACTATTGCCCATGTTGTAAGGGAAATAATATGCTCGACCAATTTTAGATGGCTTACTTGATTTTGCTTTTCTATTATATTACGTTTTAGCATTATTTGATATGTTTTTCTATTATATTTGTTGGTGTTTCATTTAATTCCAGATACATAAATGCTAGCTATAGACTCCAAGATTTTTTTTCCAAATTCTTGTTCCCATTGTTTATGTAGCATTTATCTTCCATAACCAGAAACTAGTTAAAAATATAAATTGTTATGAAAGAATCATTTGAAACCATTTTTAAAAAAAAAAAAAAAAAACAACGCCGGGGGGTTCAAGTATCTTTTGATTTATGTCAGCTTAATGTGTAGCCTTGGCGTCAAGTTTTGCTTCTTCTAAGAGTATGCAAGGAAGAGGAATTCTAGATACCTGAAAATTGGATTTTCTTTCTCCTTTTTCTGACTTGAAGATGATAATCACCCTTATTAAAGCCCAATAAGTAAAATATTTAATTGAAAAAATAAAAATTTAACTAAATGCCAACAATTCTTATGCATATTTTTGGATTAATTGGCGCCTAAAAAAAAGGCTAGGCAAAGTCTTGGTGTTTGTTTTACATAGGCCAATAAATGAACAATTCTCATAGGCGTATATGGTGTTTCAAATCACAATGGATACTAGAGCCAATCGGTTTTCTACATAAATTCTAACTCTTGACTGTATAAAAAAAAAATATGCATCACAAATTTAGAAAAAGACCATCACAGAGTCAATGGGAGTCTTATTGTGCAATGGAAAATTATGGAATTGGTTTAGCAGGCAGAGAGAGAGAGAGAGAGAGAGAGAGATGAAGAGGACCACAGTTAGATGATAACAGATTAAATTTTTTGGCATATAAATACAGCGATAGTAATTGTGGTTTTATAAATTAAAAGCAACAACCTCTAGACCAAGTAGAAGCACGTGCTCCTTGAAAAGTAGCTCAAATGGAAAGCCAACCCCCCTTTGATTTGGATAGATTATGATGATGGGGCCATGAAGTATGAAGGGTTGCTTTAAGAGCCATGCCATGAATGATCGTACCAGAAACGTGTGCCATTGACCAATGGCCGGCATGGAGGGAGTGCTGAGTTATGCACGCGAGACCGTGAAACCAGCAAGTCCACTATGATAGCCGCTTATTTTATAGTTTATTCGATACGTAAAATATTTAATTAAAATATGAGATAAATTGTAAAATTAATGTTTGAACTTAAAACTTGGCTTTTGATACCAAATGTCAAAAAAATCAACATTGATTGGATCATGCCAACAATCAGTTTTTCAGGCCAAAATCCCATTCAATCAAAGCAACTAATCTTAAGAAATCATTGTAACATTGATTGGATCATTTCATACAAGATATAAATTTTTTAAAACCACAAACTGCATAACTCTCTCACAATATATATAATATATATATATATCTTAAGCTTCAATTTCCAATTTGAAATATAATTTTGTGTTCAAGTCAATTTTTTTTTTTTTTTTAAAAGAAAAATAATTACTTTCTTAACACATTATCTCCAGATAAAGAAAAAAAAATCAATAAGTCATCACTCAATCTTTTGAGCAATATAAACATAGTCATTGGAATAAAAAACTAAAATCTTGAAAAGTAGAACTCTTGATTAAACTAATTCAATAATTAAAATCTTCAAGCAAGTTTTCAAGTTGCAAGTTTGATATACATCCAGTAAACCAACTTAGTTTTACAACGCAAAAGTTTTATTACCCCAGTTCCTCTTCCTCTATCACGTCCCCAGTAACCATGACGAAGTTGGAAAGGAGTTCCATTTGGCTGGAAAGAGATAGAGAAAATCTATGTCAGCATCCTCATAAAGATATCAATATAAGCATCATATTCGTTAAGTCCTTACCATTGTCTAGCATGCAGAAGGAATAAGTTCAATTATATTCACAGAAGAAAAAACAATTAAATGGGGTTAGCAAGTATAGCAGCTTGTGAAAAACCTACAAATCAAGCTTTCCACATCCAGCAGTCAATTTCACATGAAAGATAAAGGAAGAGCAACCAAACAAAAACTGCAAGAGTTTAAAGTGCTTTAGCAACTTACTTCAATCCCAGACAAGTTCACATAAACCTGATCTGACACCCATAGATATTATGAATAAAGCTCATGAAAATACAAAAAAAGTTTGTAAGATGGCAACCAAGGTTCCTGGGGGAGGTTGGCTACACCATTTTTCTCACGCTTAGCAATTCAAACTACGAAGCAGATGGACAATTGGACCAGACTAGAAAGTATGAAACTTATCAAGCCCATGGACAATTGGAAGAAGCCTGCAAGTAATTAGACACACACAACGTAACAGGATCACCTTTTGTGCCACTCGCGAAGGTACTGGTAACGGCAGTATTGGCGGCTGAGCTTCTGCTGAAATTGGCATTGTTGGCTCTGCTCATGAAGATGACGATGATACTTGAATCACCTCTAAATCATTAGGTGCTGTTTGTGAAGTTTGCGAGGAAGAAACTGCAGCAGGTACAGACTGCAACAGCTGACCTGGAGTTACCAATGCTGGTGCAGGTGTTTCTGTGCGAATAGAATTGGATTTCCCAACAATAGAGGAGGTAGATTGAGATGAGGTTTGAAATGACAAGATTGGACCAGAAATTGCACTAGGTTTGTTTGAGATTGGTGGCACAATAGCATTTATATCCAGACTAGGCGTAGCCAAAGGAGCCAGAGATGGCAAACTAAAACTTTGTGCGACTGCTGGAAGGCCAGAATTAGGTGGTGGCTTGTTAGGCACTAAGTTTCCTAATGTTTCAAAAACTAGTGTAGCTGAAGGCACCAGAGGCAGAGTTGGTGGCAGAGTTGATGGTGCCAAGGAATTGGGTATAAAATTCAGGGAACTAGAACTGGCAGGAGGCATAGGAGATGGCACTTCAGGTAAGTTTGAAGCTCCAATGGGTATAGGGGCTTTAAAATTAGGATATCGTATTGGCTGCTGCATTGAAGGCGGCATTGACAGCCCACAGGTGGTGGACGAAGCAAAGATTGTTGATGCAAATGCGGAAGCCCAGTTGGGGGACCACAGTATCCTTGCCAGTACATTGGCATAGCAAGCCCAGCACCATTTGCGCTAGGAGGAGGTGGTGTAGCTCCCCAAGACCCTATATTACCTCCAGGTTGGAATAGTGGCAGGCCACCTTGGAAATTTGACCCATGGAGTCCCAACTGCGCATTATGGGAACTAAGATCCGTCAAAGACCCACTACCGGCAGGAGGCAAGCTTCGTAGATGTAGAAACTAAGCGAGGATAGTGAGTCTGCCTAAGAAAATAGAAAGAATTCAGAATGGTGT
>NC_081551.1:10482840-10506793 GCF_901000735.1 Corylus avellana | reverse complement strand
AGTATATCAACCAACATAAAACACCAAGCGTTAAAAGTTGAATTTAGAGATAATATCTGTTAAGTTATTTTTATTTGTTCTATTTTGAAAAAGGTAAAACTTCAGAGTGTTCAATGTAAGAGTCATTCAAAACAAGGGCTAAAAGCTGTCAACTATTGCATAAAAGCATTCAAGATCAGGCCACTTATTGCTGGGCAGCTCATTTTCTCCAAATCTTGTAGTCATATTGGCTCCACGGTGATCTATCTTTGAGAATTATCAAAACTCAAATTTGATATGTTTTCACCAATGCATACCAAACGGAAAAAATAACTGCTCTGCTTTAAGGGTCATTAAAAGTCAATGACAAAGCCTAAATAAAAGTGCATCTCTGTTGCAGTTATCTCAACTCATCAAGCATACAAGGTCAGATCTGACAGACTGACACGTGGAACCACCAGAAACAATGTATTGACTTTCTTCCAAAGAATAATTCACACTTCGAAATTATTATGCATATAAGCATATTACTTAAATAAATACACTATACAAACAATCAAAGCATTTAAAGAGTGTCTGCACATAAGATACCTTTATGTCACTCCCACGGAACAGTATATATTCATAAATTTTGTCGCCTGGAGGAACTTGTGGGCCATCTTTTTTCCATCCTTCTGTTCCAAATGATCATGCTGCCACATGAAAAGAGACAAAACAAGATGAACAATCCACCTATAACATATCTCAAATATATAATAGATCAGACAAAGAAACAAAAACAGTACATAAAAAGAGAGCTGTATAAACAAAAACAGTACATGAAAAGAGAGCTATATACTGTTTGATGAATACGCATTATGGCCCAGATATAAAATATTTACATATCGCCTGGAAATGTTGTGTCCTCCATATTAGTTGTTCAAATTCACGCTTTCATGGATAAACAATAATAGAGACTAATAGAGGTAGTAACGAGATCAGGTCAGAAAAAAAGTTTGTAACTGGGTATTTGGGAATGGCCATGCTCCGCCCACCAACAATATGGAGTTGTGTGAGGATGTTAAAGAAAAAAGATGATAATTAAACATGAGAATAGAGGTCAGAGGTTTGTTTTCTTTTAGTAATACACTCCGAGTTTAGGCTTTGGTCGCGATTAAGGTTTGGTAAATAGTGATTGATTCTGTGCTGAGAGAGAGAGAGAGGATGAAGAGAAAAAGTATAATGAAAGCCAAGGTTCTATGACTTGAAATGTTGGAAGTGGCAGTTCGATTATATAATTAAATGTCCTTTTTTGTCCCCCTTTTGTGATAAATGTGTTTTTGTGTGTGTGAGAGAGAAAGAAAGAGAAGAGTCACTAAGGCTCACGCTATTTCGACGTAAACAAACAGTAAAAAGTCCTCAATCCTAATCTGACCCACCATTAAGCTCAAAGATTCCTACAACACAAAATATATATAAAGCAGTGAATAGGTTGAAGGAACGGGCGGGCACCCACTTGGTTTTTATCATCGGTGTCAACATCTGTGGAGGTGTCCGTCTGTTGGCTGGTGTCTGCAGCCATGCCTGACTCACCCCAGCTCTCGATATGGTGCCCGTTTCCCAGCTTTGCCCCAGTCGTGATATTCCCCGTCTGGTACACGAATTCCTTTGCTTTGTCCACACAGCTAATGCTCTACACAAGCACACATGGCACCCAAGACAGCCCCCAAAACACCAATCAATAAATAAAGCATCGAAACTTGATCATATAGTCCTCTCAAGTTTATGTATGCCTCTAGAGAAGTTGGAGCATTCAGAATGGATAAGTACCGCACTATTACATCACTACAGGCATGCGGAATGGTTGTTAGGCCTCTTAGGCAACAAGGCATGATGCAAGATTAGATATTTTACAACTTTGAATTCTGAAAGTTGTATACAAAATTTTCAAATACAGTGCAAATTTTAAAAAAACTATAGCTCACACAAAGGAGCACAAAAAACATAACAGCAACAAAGAACGCCAATAAATGTATGCTTAGACTTTATAATACCAATACAAGTTGCAAAATAACAAATACAATACACACCAGCACTTTAGAGACTTAAAAAGCAAAGTTATCTTCTATTACACAAAATACAACAGGGAACTCTACCATCCCTAAAGCCACTAATTTTCTATAGCAAGTCACATAAACCCCTTCCGATCCTTTTCAGGCAAGCCGAATTACTTTTTTGCTGTACCTCGCCCTGCTTGACACTAGCATCAAAAACATCCACGGGTAATTTTTTTTTTCTTTTTTGACATGTCCACACAAGGGAAGGGGGAGGAGGATTCGAACTAGTGACCAACCCTTCAAGAGACATGGTCCACAGCCGATTGAGCTACCCCTTGTGGACATCCAAGGGTAATTTTAACCATGTAACAAAGTCCTTTAACCCAGTCCGCAAAAACCTTACCAACAAACAAACAAACAGCAGCAACCAAAAGACCCATATTTCCCATGGGCCAACTCTTCATAATGAACTCTGCAGACACCTTACCAACAAGACTATCCATCTGATTATCCAACTTCATAATCTCAACTGCATTCAAAATACCATCAATTGCATACAGATAGCTCTTACTTGAAGGTCCTACACTGACACTCAAAGTCCCTGAACCATCTCCATCAACAACAAAGTCTACTTGGAACAAAGAAGTCAATACATAATTCGTAACAGATGACAAATCCAAATCTTTAATGGCATAAGCTAACAAAGAAATTTAAAGAAAGAACCCATGGTCCTAGACCCAATTTAAAGACCATTAAACTTTAATGAAGTGCATGGTTAAAGTATTTTGTCTCACAGTTCGAGCACTTAAAAGCAATAGATCAACATCATTGGTACAAACTATGGCCTTGACCTTTACATATTTGACATGAACCATGCCCTTCTCCAGAAGGAGAAGAAATTGGCTCTTTTTGTGTCAAGAAAATTAGTCGATGCATGCATGGTGCAAATAAAACCAGCCTCTTCACCTCAAAATAATAACTTAGAGATGAACTAAAGAGAGCTAGGAGTTGGTTAAACGTATAGGCATACAACATTAAAATTGGCATACAATGGTCCTAGGGCCTTGGCTCTGTGAGAAGATCGAAAGAGAAAGGGTGGGACTACATTAGAATAAATATATTAAAAGTAGATCTCATACAATTGACATAGGATTAAAATCTTTATGGGAACATGCTTTCCAACTAGGAGGACAAAAATTAAGGTAAGTTGAGCATTGAAACAATGCTTCCACAAACACTTTCTTATATGTAACTACAAATACACTTGACCACGTACATTACCATATAATCCAAACTGATTTAATATCCAATCTTCATCACAAAACGCAAATTTAGATGTTAGTTAAGAAAAAATGGGATACATTTACAAACCCCTGTCAGGTAATTTTGAAAAGAAAAAGACAGAGTAGTAAATTCATCCAACCAAAATCCTTACACAACTAAAACAAGCGAAAGTACTCGGCTAAAAATGACAACAAACAGTACAAAGACTCTCAATTTTTGCAAACCTAAACCCCTCAAGCCACTTGAATATCAAAAACGTAAGATCCCGGCTAGGATGAAGAAAGGATGTATCTCATGGAAGAGAATCCGGTTCCACGGGGGTAGCGTGCAGAACCGAGGGGATGAAAGATCATTCGTAGACCTTTATCTGAAAGGTCGTGAACAAGTTGCCCCTATTGCAACAGCGGCTTTCGCGTTAGCCGCCAACACACTCAAACCGTAAAAAAGCATGTACAGAAAGGCATCGACTTGCGAACTATAATTAAAAATCCTGAAAGAGACACTAATCAAAACCCCAAAAATCCACAGAAAAATGAGCAAACTTGGTGAAATGGAAGAGCACCTGGCCATTGGCAGCGGCAACGTGGACCGCAGAGTGGCGGTTGTAGACAGTGGTTTGATGTAACAAAGCCGGCTCTCGCCTCAACAAACAGTTGGGGCTTGGGCGGTTTTCGAACGGCGGACTTCCGACGACGGTGGACTGGTTCTCGGGCGAGGGGAGAAAAATATGGGGGAAACTGAACCTTCTCTGAGAAGGGGTAAACGTCTTTTGACACAGTGACGCACGCATTTTATTTATTTATTATTTTTGTTTTTTTTTTTTTGTTTCCAAAATAAAAAGTCTCTTTAAATCACGTGAGGTGGCATGTGCCGCACCGCATGATTACTGTTGATTTAATTCAGGTAACTTTAATTTAGAAAAATGTTAGAGATGAATAAATTCTTCATATTTGATTTATATTCTTTTATAAATGTAATAAATCATTTATTAGATTTTTGGGTTTACCATTAATTTATAAAGAATAATTTTTATAGCCTCTTGGTACAAACTATAGTATTTGTGCCCTCTAATAAGAAAGCGACACATCAGCATGGAACAATATAACAAAAATATAATGTTCCACCTAATCTTTTTTCTAGAATACCTAAAACAAAACACCTTCTAGAATAAACTTTTCATATTTTTCGGGCAATGGGAGAAAAATAAAATGTGTCAAATATAAAGAAAATATTTGATCAAATTAATTAATTTTTAAAAAAAAAAAAAAAGAAGTGAAAGATATTGTATCCAAGTCATTTATATTAGAAAATGGCCACCATCGAGGCCGCTTCTTCCAGCTCGTGCCCTTCAATTGCCTCCAACAGCTTACAACATGCCTTACAAAAACGAAGGAGAGTGATAATGTGATATTGTGTGTGTTCTGGCGTTTATGGATTAGCAATTGCAAAATAAATTACAATAGATTTCAAAATTTTATAGTGGTTCATCCAAATCTAATGATGATTTTGGATGCCACATGGAAGAGTGTACATTTAGAAGTAGAGAGTGAGAGTGAGAGTGAGTATAGTATTTCTCTTTTTTATATTAATTCAGTTGTAACTAACCATGTGCTGTGATTCCTTCCACTCTTCTCCTTTGTTCTTACTCTTGTTTAAGACTGCTAGACCACCTTATTAACACACCAAAAAAAGAAAAAGAAAAAAAAAAAAAAAAAAACCGCGGGACCACACAAGATTGCTTCTGTGCATTCCCTGCTACTCTTCCCCTTTGTTCCTTTCCTACTTCTTGTTTAAGACTACACAACCACATAGGAAAAAAAAACAAAGAACATAACACATGCCTTACAACGTGATTATATCCTGTCCCAGACAGCTTCTTTGTCCCATAGTCTCATAAAAACGAAGAAGAGTGATATTGTGTGTGCTCTGGTGTTTACGGATTAGCAATTGCAAAATATATAGAGTAGAAAAGCTTCATTTTATTTTTAAGGGAAAGAGGGAGAGAGACTCTAGCAATGGCTCCCAGGGCCACGAAGGTTCTTATTGTTTTCTGATATCTTCCCAAGTTTAAAGCTTTTCTTTAAATTATTTTCTTAGCAAATTTTTGCTTTCTCAAACTATTTTCTGATTGCATTTTTCGTTATAGAAAGTCACGTGTTGATTTTGATTAGCAATTTTCTCACACTTCCTCATTCTTTCTCACTTATGTTGTTTCTTTTTGTTTTGTTTTTCTTTCTTGGGTTTATTTTGCAGAATTCACGTATGGATGCAGCCATTGATGCTATGCGTCCGTTGGGATATTCTGAGAAATCTGTTCGGGAAACGGCCAAAGAGTTCCTGAAAGTGGGGTTTTGCTCTCTCTCTCTCTCTCTCTCTCTCTCTCTCTCTTCTTTTGTTAAAGCATGGACATATGTGGGGTTCTGGTTGTGTTTGAGATTTATAAGGTGGGTTGATTCAGGATTATGGAGAAGACGGATGGCACATCTTTGAATATGATTCTTACAGGATTCTACTTGAGCGCATTTTGGATAAACAAACAAATGGTATGCAAAAGGAGGTAATTATATATCTACTGTTCTGTGTTGAGAACTTGAGTGTGTTTCAAATTTCTTATATGCTTGGCTTTTTGTTGGAAATTAGATATACATGATGGATTTTGGGGAAAAAGAAAAGAAGCTGGCAATCTGAAACTTCGTGTTTTAGTAATTCAATACTTGAGTTATTGAAGACTTCTGCTTAGCTAGAATACAACTTAAAAAATCTAAAGAAGCTAAGATTAGGCAAATAAAAGCAACAAATGTATCATGTTCTCATTCTCAAAAAAATTTTCCCCATTTAATATCCATGTTCATTCCTGTAATTGTGTTGATTGGCGATGGCAGAGAGAAAAGGAGAAACTTGAGGCTAAAGAAGCATTGGACTTGGAGGTGGAGCGCCTGAAGAAGATGTACGTGGAAATCCAAGAAAAGATGGGAGCAATTGCGGAAAAGTTGAAGGAGAAGGAGGATGAATTAGATAACATGAATGCGATGAACCGAACTCTTATAATCATGCAGCGCAAAACTAACGATGAACTGCAGGAGGCTCGAAAAGAGTTAATCAATGTATGTGTCCCTTTTTCTATGCTTTTTTCCTTTGGTGGAAAGTCTAATTTCCTTGCTTCTCAGGGATTGCAGAAAGTGACAACCAAGGCTAATATTCGCGTCAAGAAAATGGGGGAGCTTGACACTAAGCCATTCCTCATTGCAACCGAGAGAGAAAGGACAGCAGTGGAGCTGTGTTCGCTGTGGGAGGACCATCTTAACGATCCAAGCTGGCATCCGTTTAAGATCGTCATGGATGGAGAAGAGAATGCTAAGGTATGCCTATATTTATCAAACAAAGATTCATGTGAACATCATTATAAACATGCAACCTGGCTGCCTCAATCTCTGCTCCTCCTGATATAACATTAATTTTTCCTTCGAGGTTTCCTCTTCTTTAGCATGGTGCTGTAGTAACTAGAGACTGTGATTGTGCTTTGACATTTGTAATAGTAGACTGCAGTGCTGACACTCAAGCTTCCAATTTGTCTTTTGAGCTAGCTGTTGAGTTGAGTATCCAGTTATTTGGTATGGGTCGTACATGGTAGACTTTCCCCTTGCTGTAACTATGCAAAGAGTGTCTCAGGCTCTCTCGGCACCTAGTTCTCCAGCTCTCCTACCATTTTCTTCTTTTTATTAAGTTTATATTCATGTTTTTAATCTATTTTGAGTAGAACTATTTCATTATCCCATATTTTTCATATAGTCTACAGAATGGTTTGAGTTGGATATGGCTTTATAGGAAGTAATTGATGAAGAAGATGAAAAATTGAAGAATTTGAAGGACAAGTATGGTGATGAAGTTTATGATGCTGTTACAACAGCCTTGAAGGAAATGAATGAATACAATCCAAGTGGCAGATACGTAGTATCAGAGCTGTGGAATTTTAAAGAAGGAAGGAAGGCAACTTTAAAAGAAGGAGTAGTCCACATACTAAATAAGTGCAAATTGCATAAACGGAGGAGACGCTGAAGCTAGGTATGTATAATATAATGTATTGAAAAATAGAGGTTATAGGTACTGTTATTTGTTCTTTTTTCCTTTCTTCGCACTGTTACACACGAACTCATATAGACATTTTAGGTTATTTTGTGCTATTTTAATTCTAACTTATTCTTTTCCCATTAAAAAAATGAACTTTATAACCTATTCTTTCAGGACTCGTGGCCACAAAAGGAATTATGGCAATTAACGGTGCTTCAAGAGTTCGAGCGATTTTTGTATGCTTGGGTCATTGGTACGCCAGTAATCTATCTCATGTATAGTCAGACAAGAAACTTCTAGATAATTTTTAGGAACTCAACTTAAAACTTAGACTACTATCCTTGAGATTCGCGGTTGATCTCATTTTTTAGAATTGGTTAAAGTTTTGAGGAGCTTCATCCAGTATGTTTGCTATCGTCAAGTGGCACCTTTGTAATACTTTAACAGTGATAGGTTTGAGGTTTAATATGTAATGACATTGATAATATATATAAAGATGTTTATTTAGTTCAACTCCGGCATTTAGTTCAGTTTTTACAAGTGAGTTTGTGGTTAAAAAAGAAAAGGAAAAGATACATGCAAATTTGCATTTTTGTTACGTGAATCATACGACTAGAACGGCGATATATGGAATACGAAATTATTATGCATCTCGACTTTGGTATTTAAATTGGGGGTGTCGTATATAGATTTTTACAATGTCCCCCAATGTTTGAAACGTGTCAACCAACAACCAGATGCTGAACCTCTATGTGTCCCTTTAGTACTATAATTGAGCAGGTTTAAGCTTAGCTACTATTTTACCCAGTTTCCTTCAAATTAGGATGCATTCCTCTCGGTCATGGGCACATATTATGCAGATACACTTTCAACTTTCAACCATGAAAAAAGGAGGCTCCTCTGTTTCTGATTGCTTTCAAAAATTCAAGACCTTTGCCGACACATTGGCTGTTGTCGGACAGCCGGTCAGTGATTTTGAGCATGTTTCGTTTCGTTTTTGATTGCAAGTTTGCAACAAGTTTTCCTCGGGTGGCACACAATCCAATTTGTCTCCAAACGTATTATTGAAATTTTGGTTTATGTTTCATTTTGAAACATACAAGAATTCCTGTAATAAACATTTGTTTTTCGTAAATATTACTTTTATGGAGGACATCTGCAACCTGTATTTGGTGCCCCTCCTTCACCAACAATCTCTTTCCCTTTTTTCGGCTCCGCTTCTTAGTTGGTGGTGCCACTCCTTCTTCACCAACAATCTCGTTCACTTTTTTGCCGCTCCGCTTCTTAGTTGGTGGTGCCGCCCCTTCTCCTTCACCAACACTCTCTTTCTCCTTTTTGCGGCCCCGCTTCTTAGTTGGTGGTGTCGCCCCTTCACCTCCTCCACCAACACTCTCTTTACCTTTTTTGCGGCCCCGCTTCTTAGTTGGTGGTGCCGCCCCTTCTCCTCCTTCACCAACACTCTCTTTCTCCTTTTTGCGGCCCCGCTTCTTAGTTGGTGGTGTCGCCCCTTCTCCTCCTCCACCAACACTCTCTTTCCCTTTTTTGCAGCCCCGCTTCTTAGTTGGTGGTGCCGCCCCTTCTTCTCCTTCACCACCACTCTCTTTTCCATCTTGTACCTTCTTCCCCAATTTTTCTCCACTCTCAAGTAAATCGTCCAAATCCAAAGTGTTCCACATGTTTTCCCTCAATACCTTTTCACTGCCTCCTCCTCCTTCACCACCAGTCCCGTTTCCGTCTACTATCTTCTTCCCCAATTTTTCTTCACTCTTAGGTGAATCATACCAATCCAAAGAGTCCCACATGTTTTCCCACAACACCCTTTCGCCGCCTCCTCCTCCTTCATCACCAATTCCTTTTCCATCATGTACCTTCTTCCCCAATTTTTCTTCACTCTCATGTAAATCGTCCAAATCCAAAAAGTCCCACGCGTTTTCCCACAACACCCTTTCACCGCCTTCTTCTCCTCCTTCATCCATGGCTAGCAAGAAAGCGAGTAACAAAGAGATATTGGCCCAAAATACAATCAACTGGCACGGAAGACAATTATATGCCGATGTCGTTAATGGGGGGCATGATTGCCAAACTATATGAACCCACATGTTCGGTTACTCACATTCAGAGAATTTTCTTGTTTCTTTTTTTTAAAGAGAGGTGTTACGTAACATTTAAAATTACAATTGATTTCAAAATTTGATAATGGCTCATCCAAATTTAATAATGATTTTGGATGCCACATCGAAGAGGGTACATTTAGAAGTAGAGAGTGAGAGTGAGTATAATATTTCTCATTTTTATTTTAATTCATTTGTAACTAACCATGTGCTGTGATTCCTTCCACTCTTATCCTTTGTTGCTACTCCTGTTTAAGACTTGGCCACCCTACTAACACACCAAAAAAAAAAAAAAAAAACCGCAGGACCACATCACGACCCAAGTGTGCTTCTGTCATTTCCCTGCTACTCTTCCCCTTTGTTCCTACTTCTTGTTTAAGGCTACACAACCACTTGAGGAAGAAAAAAAAAAAGAACATAATACATGCCTTAAAACTTGATATCCTGTCCAAGAGAGCTTCTCTGTCCCAGAATGTCATAAAAACCGTTGAGAAATGTCCTAGATAGCATCTCTGTCCCAGAGTGTCATAAATTATCAACAATAAAAATTAAAACAAGCTTGGAAATTTAATGGGTCTTATGTAAAACCTTAAGTTTAATTTTTGGCAACAAGTCCTAGTTTAAGACTTTTTTGCCCCGCGAGTCCCTTTTTTATGGTGCTCTATTCGGATCTTAAGCAATTGGCGAGTAAATGTTGAATGCCTGCTAGATCTATGGCCTGTCGGGTTACTGTTGGGTTGGGTTCGTAACACTAAAATTCCCCAATTTTAAAATATGAGGCCATATTCAAAAAATATATAAATGATTCTAATAAAAAGTGAACATTATACTCGATTACTCTTACAATATACAAATATATACATATTGGCATCCCATATATAAAGGTGAACACGGTACTCAATTACTCTAAATTCAATAATAATAAAATAAGAGATTGATTTAGTACCCGGGTTCGGATATAAAATATAACCTATGAGTCCAATTACTCACCCAATATCACCTTTACCCACATAAGAATAGCAAACATAGCCATGGAAAGCATACTCTGCACATGAACAAATTCTAGGAGAGATATCAAGACAAAAACATTGCCGCATTTACATCCATAAACATGACCTACCAAAACAGATTGTGCTATTACTGAAATGGAACCAGACCCCTCAAAAGTTCAATGACTATATTATGTTTTGCATAGCATCTAAATATATGAGCACCCATAGTCTAGTAACCATCACCCAGTCACACCTAAAGCTGATAAACTTTTGGCCAAGCATACTGGTATCTAATCTTATATAGCTAATACATGGATCTCAAGCACTACAAAAGCTACAAATTATAAATAAATAAGAAAAGAGGAATAAAAGAGAGCACATACAAGAAGAAGAAAAATGCAGTCGGCGGTTTCTTTGGCTTTTTGGCATCAAATTTATCATTCTCTTTCTGCTTTGTTTTAGGCTTCTTCGCTGACCTGGGTCTCTTTCCTCCTCGCTAACTCTGCTCAGCCTTGCCAACCTCTTCATCCCCTCGCTTGTTTTTACCCTCAACACCATTTCACTACAAATTTTTAAGCAAATTCTCTCTTTAGTAGTTTAGTTGACTTGAATTAACGAAAAGAAATCAAACAAAAAATCTTCAATTGTTCACTATGAAGAGCCCAGTAGAAATGTGGTTGTGGCGGGCACTCCACCATTCTGAACCTATTAAACGATAATACATTGAAAGAAAAAAAATGACAAAGACCATAGAAAACTTGAGCTTAGGGCATTAGGCAGTTGAATCTGACGATGGTTTACAATATATTGGACATTCAAATAAGAACCTAAAGCAATATCATGTACCAAGATAATGTAAAATAGTAAATGTCCCTCCAGATTTTTGTTAGACATGGAATTCTTACACGTGAATTTGAGTACAGGAAATTAAGTGGTAGATAGCATATATATTCTAGACAAAAATAAAAAATAAAAATGCATATTTGTTTGAGCAAATCCGCTTATTGTACATTTGGATCAAATTGGAGTGTCAAGTACTGTGATTTAAATAAGATTAAATTTTTATTAGATTTTTTAAGGAAGTTTGTCAACCACAAGGCAGACCAATTTTGCATTTATCCTATAAAAAATAGCAAAAGAACCTTTCCATCCTACCAGCCCACATTGTTGCCATATATATATATATATAGAGAGAGAGAGAGAGAGAGAGAGAGAGAGTTTTTTATTTTATGTGTGAGAGAGAGAGGTCTTTGGGGGTGGCCAACACCGCCCCCTAGGGCCAAACCCAAAAAATTATTTTTTGGGGGTGGTTGGCTCATCTTGGGGTAGCCGGCCACCCCATATTTTTTATTAGTTTATTTAAAATTTTTATTATTTTTATTTTTATTTTCTTTTTAAAAATTTAATAATATTTTATTATTTAAACTTTAGTGGGACACGTGACATGCTCTCAACTGTTGGATAATATTGAATGACCAACATTCCCTACTCTTCCTGTTTCTATAAGATTCTACAAGTTTTTTTTTTTTCCTTTTTTTTTTTTTTGGAGTTTCGTTTGTTAACGGAACATTAGATGCCTTGTTATTGAATTTGAATGTTCAAAATTAATACCCATTTTTCGATGATAGCACAAACTCACTGATTATCCATATTCAATAACAGTGTAATAGGATTATAGGAACATTAGAATTTAAAATTAAAAAATGAAAGAAATAAATTATTACCTACCTAGTGAGTAAGTCCGACTATCTAGCCGGCTCTAGGCTAGTGTCTCTCTTTCTACATGACCAGGAACACCACCAAATCCTCCATCCGGTTTAGCAAAAACAAAAACCCCTCTACCATCTCATCCATATCAGCCATCCTTCAATACACTTCCAAATCCACTAAATCTCTTTATCTTGGCCTCCCTATTCTGATGGGTAATTCTAAGAGAGGTGCTTTCAATTTTATCATTGATAGGGTGTTTAGTAGGATGAAGGGCTGGAGAGCCAAAACTCCTTCCCAAGCAGGCAAATTGGTTCTTATAAAATCAGTTCCTGTTACCATTCCCTCCTATGCCATGAATACCTTTTTGCTTCCCTCATTTTTCTGCTCTTAGCTGGATAGAAGCTTCAAAAAATCTTGATGGGGTTTCCCTTCTACCAAGTCCAGAAATCTCTCTCTTAAAGCTTGGGATTCCTTATGCCTCCCTAAAGACTTGGGGGGGTTAGGAATTAGGAAGATGAGAGAGGTTAATTTAGCACTTATTTCAAAGCTTGGTTGGAAGCTCCTATGCAATGCAGACATGATGTGGGTGGCTCAGCTTAGAGGTCAGTATCTTCACTCTAACTCTCTCCTCGCCCCCTCATCCCTTTCTTCTTTCTTTTGGCTGTGAAAAGGCATCACAAATTCCCTCTCTGTCATTTCTAAAGGTGCCCGTCTCAAAATTCACAGCCATTCCTCTCTCCCCATTTGGAGCTCCCCTTGGATTCCCTCTCTTCCTTCTTATATTCCCCTTCCCTCTCCTCATCTGGTTTAGCCTCTTCCTAATCTTTTGATCACTAACCTTTTTTCCTATACCTTTACTTCCTCTGTTGCCTCTTGGAACATACCCTTGCAGAATTATCTTTTTGATTCCTCTAAAGCTAGGGAGATACAGAAAATCAGGATTTCACATTCTTCTTCTGAAAATTATCTTTTTGACTCCTTCACCCTTTGGTCTGTTCACTTCTAAGCCAGCTTACAAGCTCATCAGTGCCCCTAGGATTTCCATTGCCACCTCTTTTTTAACCCCATCCAATGGAAATCTCTATGGAAGCTTAGGCTGATGGATAGACTAAAATTATTTCTCTGAAAAGTTGCTTGGGACATTGTCCCCTCCTAGACTAGGATCAATGCTGTGTTTCCCATTCCCCCCGACAGACTTAATCTACCCTTTATGCAAAGTGGAAGAGGAATCCCTTCATCACCTCTTTTTCAGATGTTTTTTTTTGCTAGAATTTCTTGGAAATCTTCCTATTGGCCTCCTGATTCTATGAAATGTTCAACTCTAACTTTGCCTAATTGGATCATCGGAATTTTATCCCCCAACCAATCTTTTGGTATCCCTTTAGCTGACACTCATCTCTTCCAAATTTTTCCTATTGTGCTGTGTGATACTCTTTGGCTTTCCAGGAATCAAGCTATTCACCCTGGAGTCCTCCCTAAAGCTTCTAAGTTTGCCGACAATATTAAGAGGTTATCCTTAGAACACTATGCAGCTTGGAAAACTACTTCTCAACACTATCCTTAGAACACTATGCGCCCATTATGTGGCTTATTGGGCTGCGACTAGAGTTATCTCCAGCTGCATTCCCGCTTTTTTTCTCTCATTTCCCCTCTCCATCCCTATCTGTAGTGGAAAAGATCCACCTCCCCCTCTCCCCTCTTAGTGAGGTATGTTTTGTTGTTTGTTTGTGCCAGTAATTTAACTAAAACAAAAATTTTAACAAACCGAGCCAGTAATTTTTCATTGCAAAGAAACACCAACCAACTCTAACAACCACCATTTTAAAGCACAAAAATTGTCCTATATATATACCCGATGATCGAGATCGACGAAGATAGACAGTGAGATGCGGCCTGCACGGACCAACCTCGCCAGAAATGGCGGAGAGAGAATATGAGAGAGTGACGGAGGGAAAAAAGAGTGTTCGTCGGAGAAAGAATGATTGAGTGACAGCCGGAGGGAGAAAAGAGAGGGAGAGAAGAGAGTGGCGCCGAAGAGAGAGAAGCGAAAAGAGAGGGAGAGAAGAGAGTGGCGCCGGAGAGAGGGAAGCGAAAAGAGAGGGAGATTTTTAGGCGAGCGCGGGAGGGGAAAAAGAAAGAAGAAGAAAGAAAAAGAGAAAAAGGAGTGGCGCGCAGCTGGCGATGGAGGTTCCCAATGCCCATTGGTGACGTGTCAAGATCTGATAAGAAATAATATTTTGGATCTTATTTTAAAATTTGGTTTATAAACATATTGTTAGTTAATTAATTAATATTCTCTTAAAAAATACTTAATAAGTAATAATATACATTGACTATATATACATTTACAGTTAATTTGGAATAATATCTTATTGTGCTGTCATAGTGACACGTTATCCTTTAGTGACATGCCAATATGGCACATCACTAAAATTGTGACGTGCTATATTAGCACGTCACTAATTTGTGACGTGTCAATATGACATGTCATTAAAATGGTTACGTGTCATAGTGACACGTCACAAATAGTGACGTGCCAATATAGCACGTCACAATTTAGTGATGTGCCAGTATTGCATGCCACAATTTTAGTGACATATTTGGCACGTCAGTAATTAGTGACTTGTTACAATTAACACGTCACCAAAAAAAAGAAAAAAAGTGACGTGTAAAAATTGTTGTAGTGAGTTACTGATAAGTGATTAGTTAAAGCACTGGAGTAATTAAGTCTCATTCAGTATGGATTAGTGTTGACTGTTACGACTGCAAAAGATGAGTTATACTCTTAATGAAGTTCAAATATAGAAGTGAATGTCTTAGTAACAGGGATATTGGAAGGAACTTCACCTATATGAACACAAAAGTTGTGCCGCTTCTAACAAGAGTTAGGGTTTACTCTTGTAAATGTTCATTAAACCAGGATGTAGCACAAGGCCATAATAGTGCTAACAATTATGAATTCCTTATGTGAACTATTTGCCGCCTATGTTGCAAGGGAAATAATGTTTGACCAATTTTCATGGGCTTATATACTTGATTTTGCTTTTCTATTATTATATTTGTTGGTGTTTCATGTCATTCCAGATTTTGGCTCAAAATTTTTTTTTTTTTTTTTTGATACATTCTTGTGCCCCTAAATATGAATTTCTGGATTCGTCCCTATATATGCATATAAAATTTAGGGATGAAATTGTAGTTTTACAATAGGCTAAGTCATGATCAAATGACTTGACAATAGGGATTATTTTGGACAAATAGCTTACTCATTGATTTTTGAGATACTTTTGATACATAAGGGAAAGGGATCAATTTGGCACAGCTGTAAAACCTATGAACGAAATAAATAATTTTCTCTGAAGTATATGCAACAATTTGCTCGATGTTTGATGTTTTGTGACCAGACTAGCTATAAATTTGAAGGGTTTTTTTTTTTTTTTTCCTCTTGTCCATAAGCCATTACCAAGGTCTGACATCAAAGAAAAAGAACTAAAAGGGTATATAAGAGCAATGTAGGAGGCATAAATACTTAACGAATGAGTAGTACATCAGGAATAATGTATGTTGTAATTTCTTTGGTTGGCCAAATTATTAAATCGAAATATTACCCACAATCCAACATTTCGGAGGCTACGATGGGCAAAAGACCTTCTTTTGATTGTATGGACTAAATTATTGTTTTGGCATAGACTACAAAAAAAAAAACTTTTTTTTGACTGGGCGTTTTTGAAGTATTAGGGAGCCTGACACGTCACTAAACTTTAATGACGTGTCAGTTTGACGTGTGTCGAGCATTAAAAATAAGAGTGCCACTAACGGGAATTTTTTTTGACATGTCACTCTTTGCCACATCACTAATTGGTGACGTGTCACTGTTTGCCACATCACTAATTGGTCACGTGTCAGAAAGTGGCACGTTAATTTTTTTTTCTTAACGTGTCGATTTCTGACACGTCAATAATTGATACGTCAATAAATTTGTTGACTTGTCAATTTTGACACGTCAATAAATTTGTTGACATGTCAGTTTTGACACGTCAATATATAAAATTATTGACGTGTCCGTTTTGACACGTTAATAAAATTATTGACATGTCAATTTTGACACATAAATAATTTGTTGACATGTCAGTTTTGACACGTCAATAAAAGGTGACGTGTCAAAAAAAGACACGTCAATAAAAATGGTTTAAATTTTTATTTTTGGCTCTCCCTATATATTTTCTTTTTTTGAATTTTTTTCGAGATTCTGCTTGAAATTCGGGTTTGACCTGATACACAATTTACGTATGAACTATCAAACTATCCATCGATCCATCAAAATAACTAAATATATATCCATCAACGTCAATCACAAACATACAAGTTCCATGTACATTAATCAAACTATCACCAAAAGCAGCTTCAAGATACAACAAAACTATCTCTGTTATCACAAATAGAGACATACAACTAGAGGAGAACTACATCAAGAAAAGTATCACAAATATAATTAATTACATCAACAAAACAAAAACTTATGTTCACCAAGTACGAAGGGCCAACCATTTGTTCATCAAGCATCCTCTCCATTAGATGCAAATGATAAAACAAACAATCAACAAACAATATGATAGAACCTTATTAAGTCCTAAGCATTGAGTAACGTTACAATGTAAACAAAGGCCATCATACTCCACAAATTCAGGTTTATATCTACACCACAAAAGACTAATGCAAGGGTGCCTGGTGATGGTTTCAAATGCCTAGAAGAAAATTAATGACAATAAAATGTTTAGCAACAAGATTTTTTACACTAGTTGGTGGTGTATCATACCTGCCAACTTAAGTTCTCACTGCCACAATCAAAATAACCGAAACTTTCAAATAAGGAAACATTTCACAAGAGCTGTCTAACACAAACCAAAAACAAACTATAAAACAATGACAATGTGACCATAAGAAAGATCATTATCCTTCAAGTTGAAACTAAAACTAATACCCAAATTCTTGTTAACCTCATTGGGCAGTAATAACAAATATATTAAACAAATAGCTTCAAAGCCTCAATAAATTATACAAACCCAAATATACCTCACAAATCAATTACTTCTCAAAATCCCCGAGTCAATTAATTGCTCACAAATTCTCAATCCAATGCATTAACAAAACATCAGCGTATTAAAAAAAAAAAAACATAAAATTGATAAAACAAAACAATATAAAACATATATATATCCTTAGAACACTATGCAGCATGCAAGAAAAGACAATAAATCCTCATATCCCCTAAACTTACATCCACAAACTCAAGCTAAATCCAAAAAATCAATAGAAAAGAAACCCCCAAATTCAATACCAATATAAAATAGGACCCAGAATTTATACCAATTCAAATGGGGATTTGAGTTTAGCGGCCTCCGGAAAGATTGAATGATGCTATCAAGCTCAATTGGACTAATGCACTAGGATTGTTCGGACGATCGATTGGATGTCCGATCGACCAAATGATCCTATCACGATCAATCATATTAATGTACTAGAATCGATTGATTGATCTTATCATGATCGATCAAGATAATGCACTAAGAGTAATCGGATGTTCAATCGAACATTTAATTGTGTTAAATTGGATCGATCATTTGATTGTATCACGATCGATCTCTGGATCGATTGATTGAGATTACCACGATCAATCGGACTAATGATCGTTTATTGATCTTATCATGATCGATCAAACTAATACACTAAGAGTAATCGGATGTTCGATCAAACATTCAATTGTGTCAAATTGGATCAATCATTTGATTGTATTACGATCGATCACAGTAATGCACTTGGATCGATCAATTGAGATTGCCACGATCAATCGAACTAATGATCGATCGATTGATCTTATCATGATCGGTCAAGATAGTACACTAAGAGTAATTGGATGTTCGATCAAACATTCAAATGTGTCAAATAGGACCGATCATTTAGTTGTATCACGATCGATCAAACTAATTCACTAGAATCGATTACATGTTCGGTCGATCATTTGATCCTACCACAATCTATTGCACTAATTCATTAGGATCGATCGGATGTTCGATCGGATTTTTGATCAAACATTTGATCCTACCACGATCAATCGAACTAATTTATTATGATTGATCGGATGTTTGATCTGACATTTGATCCTATCACGATTAATCGAACTAATTCACTAGGATCGATCGAATTTTTGATCAAACATTTGATCATATCACGATCAATCAAACATTTAAATAAGAATAAGAAATAGAAAATTTCAATAATAATATAAAAAAAAATTAATTTTCCTAAGCGTTTTAATTTAATTGGGAAATTTGTTTTATTTAAAAGAAATAAATAATTATTTATTTTTTATATAAAGTAAGAATAGAAAATAGAAAAATAACAATAAAAAATTCACCAATAATTTATATAAAAGAAATAATGACATATTATCGGAGGTAAATTTTTGGGAAATAAATTTTTTCTATTATATATGTAGGGTCAATAGCATCACCCCAAAATTTATTTATTTATTTTTAATTTCTGTTTTTTTTTCATTTATTTAATTTTTTCTCAAGTCATTCTTTTTTGTATTTAATTATTTTTTTACAAGACTATTAGCGTCCACTTTAGTGGGCGCTAATAACCCATCTTTAGCGTCTATTTTCAAGTAGACGCTATTGGTCCATCATTAGCATCCACTTTGAGTGGACACTAGTGGACGCTAATAACACCTCTTCTGCCTCCACGTTCAAAGTGGACGCTATTGATCTATCATGGGCATCCACTTTGAGTTGACACTGTTAATCTTTATTCGTTTTGAATTTAATTATTTTTGTACAAAACTATTAGTGTCAACTAAAGTGGACGCTAATAACTTATCTTTAGCGTCCACTTTCTATTGATCTATCATCAGCATCCACTTTGAGTGGACGTTGTTGATATATCATCAGCGTCCACTCTGTTGATCTTCAAGTTTTATTCTTTTTATATTTAATTATTTTTGTACAAGAAAGCAGACGCTAATAACCCATCTTCAGCGTCCACTTTGTTGGTCGTTTAGTTCTATTTTTTTTTCTTTTTTTTTTT
Source organism: Corylus avellana (assembly GCF_901000735.1). NCBI lineage: Eukaryota > Viridiplantae > Streptophyta > Magnoliopsida > Fagales > Betulaceae > Corylus > Corylus avellana. Next base: position 10,487,530 of record NC_081551.1, on the reverse strand, counting down.
TTGTACATAACTTTAGTGGACGCTAATAACTCATCTGCAGCATCTAATTTCAAAGTGGACGTTGTTGGTCATTTAGTTCTATTTGTATTTTCTTTTTTTATTTTTGTACAAGACTAATAGTGGACGCTAATAACCTGTAGCTCCCCAGATTTTAAAAGTCTTATTTTAGAGATAATAATTTGATATTCAGATTATATTAATATTCATATTAGGCAATGATATTAATTCTTGACGAATATATGATATTGTATGAATGGTAATTGGAGATTGGTAAATGGATACTAGTAGATGGAGATTTGTAGATTGATACTAGTAGATAGAGATTGGTAGATGGATACTAGAGATTGGTAGATGGATACTAGAGATGGAGATTGTTTTCCTATAAATAGAGTTCTTACCCTTCACAATTTTCACCACTCATCTCCTCTCCCTTATCTTCCACATATTCTTCCTTCTTTCCGCTTTCTACTCGGTCTTCCTTTGATAGGTAAAATCATCTTATCTTAGGCCTTTGATTTTAGTTTCAATTGAGGGTTTAGAAATGAGTTTATACCCTATAGAGTGACCATTGATTGATGATTAGACTATGTTGAAATGCAGTAATTACCAATGATGATTCCATACCTATAATCTACTGTAAGTATTTTTACTTACTGAGGGTGATATTGATATCCAATAATACGGATTCTTGAGGTTTTATAAATTGTCTTGGCCTTTTGATATATATATGATTCAACAATAATTTATATTATCAGGAATCAATTGACTCACTACTTCACAGTTTTGTGGTGCTCGCAGGAAATGGACAATCAATGTAATTTTGCAGTTGTGACTAGAGGTTCATTCTTGAGATGTACATAGATCCCAAGTTGGTGAAGTTTGTCTAGAGTTTAGATAGTGGAGTGGATTTGAATAAATGCCTTGTTCGGCATAGATTTGGGTATTTTGTATAAAAAAATAAAAAATAAAAAAATAATAATAATAATTTTAACGGTATTGTTATGTATTGATAATTTCAATTTTTTCCGCTGTGTGAGATTATTTTAGTGCAACACTTGCGGAATTATTTACAAGATAAAAAAAGATAAATATCGGGGTGTTACATAACCCATCTTCAGCGTCCACTTTCAAAGTGGACTCTGTTGATCTATCAAAGTGGACGCTGTTAGTCGTTTAGTTTTTCTTTTTTTCTTTTTTTTTCTTTTTCTACAAGAGCATTATTATCCACTTAATTTTAATTGTCGCTGATAATAAACTATCAGTGTTGATGCTAATAGTTATTTTGTCATCCCTAACAGTTTTCCCGCCTCATTTGGTATAATTCCCTCCAGTATATTAGTGTCAACTTACAGTGGACACTAATACTTATATTTTGGGTCGACTATTAGCGTCTACTGCAAAGGGTTCACTTAGCAGCCGACCCTGGTGAACCGCCCTTGATGAGTAGAATTCTTGTACTTCTCACTGGCCTCCATAACCTTCTAAAGAGAGAAAATCCAGGCGCGTTTGAAACTGACTTCTAGCGGGATATTTCTCCAAAACCCTAGAGAGCACTAGCCTATTTAAAAGGACTCAATATAAAAGCCAAAGGTATGCATTATTACCCCTAGCCATGCAAATCTGTCAATTTCCCTCTTTATAGCCCTTACTGTCATGCTAACGGTGGCTCCACCCATTATTCTAGTTTATTTAAATTTTGTATTGTTTTTATTTTTATTTTCTTTTTAAAAATTTAATAATATTTTATTATTTAAACTTTAGTGGGACATGTGGCATGCTCTGAACTGTTGGATAATATTGAATGGCCAAGATTCCCTACTCTTCCTGTTTTTATCAGATTCTACTAGTTTTTTTTTTTTTTTTTTTTCATGATTTTCCTGAATTGCAATATTCCCATTTCTTTTCATTCAAGGGGATTGACTGGCAGGCTAAAATATCCCTGTTAAAAGCTGCCCTTATTGATTTCATTCTTGCGGACGTGCAGATTGAGAATTTAGGGTCGTCGTGAAAAAAAAAAAAAAAAATATTCAATTCAACGGTTATTATGTTGCTCTTGATGCTGTTATGTTAATTGGAAATTTAGGGATTTTTTTTTAATTTTATTTTGAGTTTGGTTTGTTAACGGAACATTAGATGCCTTGTTACTGAATTTGAATGTTCAAAATTAATATCCATTTTTCGATGATAGCACAAACTCACTGATTATGCATATTCAATAACAGTGTAATAGGATTATAGGAACATTAGAATTTAAAATTAAAAAATGAAAGAAATAAATTATTACCTACCTAGTGAGTAAGTCCGACTATCTAGCCGGCTCTAGGCTAGTGTCTCTCTTTCTACATGACCAGGAACACCACCAAATCCTCCATCCGGTTTAGCAAAAACAAAAACCCCTCTACCACCTCATCCATATCAGCCATCCTTCAATACACTTCCAATTCCACTAAATCTCTTTATCTTGACCTCCCTATTCTGATGGGTAATTCTAAGAGAGGTGCTTTCAATTTTATCATTGATAGGGTGTTTAGTAGGATGAAGGGCTAGAGAGCCAAAACTCCTTCCCAAGCAGGCAGATTGGTTCTTATAAAATCAGTTGCTGCTACCATTCCCTCCTATGCCAAGAGTACCTTTTTGCTTCCCTCATTTTTCTGCTCTCAGCTGGATAGAAGCTTCAAAAAATCTTGATGGGGTTTCCCTTCTACCAAGTCCAGAAATCTCTCTCTTAAAGCTTGGGATTCCTTATGCCTCCCTAAAGACTTGGGAGGGTTAGGAATCAGGAAGATGAGAGAGGTCAATTTAGCCTTTGTTTCAAAGCTTGGTTGGAAGCTCCTATGCAATGTAGACACGATGTGGGTGGCTCAGCACAGAGGTAAGGCATCACAAAGTCTTCCCTTTCTTCTTCCTCTTGGCTTGGAAAGGCATCACAAATTCTCTCTCTGTCATTTCTAAAGGTGCCTGTCTCAAAATTCACAGTCATTCCTCTCTCCCCATCTGGAGCTCCCCTTGGATTCCCTCTCTTCCTTCTTATATTCCCCTTCCCTCTCCTCATCTGGTTCAGCCTTTCCCTAATCTTTTGTTCACTGACCTTTTTTCCTATACCCTTACTTCCTCTGTTGCCTCTTGGAACATACCTCTGCTGAATTATCTTTTTGATTCCTCTAGTACTAGGGAGATAAAGAAAATCAGGATTTCTCATTCTTCTTCTGAAGATTACATATGGACTCCTTCCTCCTTTGGTCTGTTCACTTCTAAGTCAGCTTACAAGCTCATCAGTGTCCCTAGGATTTCCACTGCCTCCTCTCCTTTAACCCCCATCCAATGGAAATCTCTATGGAAGCTTAGGCTGATGGATAGACTAAAATTATTCTTCTGGAAAGTTGCTTGGGACATTGTCCCCTCCACGACTAGGATCAATGCTGTGTTTCCCATTCCCTCGGCAAACTTAATCTGCCCTTTATGCAAAGTGGAAGATGATTCCCTTCGTCTCCTCTTTTTCAGATTTTTTTTGCTAGAATTTCTTGGAGATCTTCCCATTGGCCTCTTGATTCTATGAAACGGTCAGCTCAAACTTTGCCTAATTGTATCATCGGAATTTGATCCCCTAACCAATCTTTTGGTATCCCTTTAGCTGACCCTCATCTTTTCCAAATTTTTGATACTGTGTTGTGTGATACTCTTTACTTTTCCAGGAATCAAGCTATTCACAATGGAGTCCTCCCTAAAGCTTCTAGGTTTGCCGACAATATTAAGAGGTTATCCTTAGAACACTATGCAGCTTGGAAAACTACTTCTTAACACTATCCTTAGAACACTATGCGCCCATTATATGGCTTATTGGGCCGCAGCTAAAATTATCTCCGGCTGCATCCCACTTTTTTCTCTCCTTTTTCTCCCCCCATCTCCATCCCTATCTGTAATGGAAAAGATCCACCTCCCCCTCTCCTCTCTTAGTGAAGGATATTTTGTTGTTTGTTTGTTTTGGTTCTATGAAGCAATTTGTTACCAAAAAAAAAAAGACGGAAGGACCTAGTCTGGTCTAAATCCCACTAGATATCGAGCTGTACACATGCGATCCCAAACCAGACATATCAATAAAATTGGCCTCGTGAGAAATAAGGAGACGAAGGAATATAGACGATAGATTGAGGAACTGTCGGAGCGGCTAAGGTGTTCGGTGACACCAGGGTCGTAGACCCACATGCAACTCGCTCTCACCCACGCGCTAGCTTTTTCACTCTTTAAGTGCTTAATGCTTTATTACGTTCTCTGCCTTACCTCTTAATTTTCTTTCATTTCAAATAAAACAAAGATAATTTATAAGTTTAAATTTTATTTTGTTGAAGATTATTACAGTGTCATATAACAATATAGGAAATGCTATGTAAAAATTATTTTATAAAAAAGCAAAAAACTATATATATATATGTTGGATCATGGATCAGCTGTGTTGGGCCCGGTAAAACGATCTGCCGGGCCATCACTAAAGCTCGGTCATTTTTACTGTTCACCGAACTTATTCTCGGTAAGTTTATGCCTACCTGAGCCCAATACACACAATACTCGGTTCAAAGGCTCGGTAAACCGAGTCTTACATGGACTCCTGAGAATTATTCTCAGAATGTTAGATATACCTCCGTAATATTTCATTCATCATTCTTCAATACATTATTCGACACGTGGATCCTCA
>NC_081551.1:10472295-10482740 GCF_901000735.1 Corylus avellana | reverse complement strand
TTTCTTAGTTTAGATGTGTGTAGTATATTCTTTGTTTCGTTTTTGCTTGCTAATTTTTTTATACAAGTTTGCAGTGAGGATGACAAAGATGAGGTAGTCTGGAATGTGCAGTGCCATTATGCCCTAGCTAAAATAAAGAATTGCATAGTTAGTTTGGGAGATTGTGCATATATAAAGGTAAAAGCACTTTAATACACGGGAGAATCCATTAAACATGGATGTTTGGAATAATGCAATTCCTTTTTAGCTTGGAGTCTCTAAAATAATGTAATTCTATGGACATGGAACTCGAAATGAGTTCTATCAGTCTGTTTCTAAAAGTTGTTCAGTTGCTAAATCAAAAATCTGACCAAAACTGATCAGATTTCAGTCATTTGAGTTATATTTTTTGTGGAAGAGTTGTTTTTAAGACCTCAACAATTCTGAGTTTGCTCAGCTAAATGTATGCTAGGCTTTCTGAAACAACTTGAGTACTGGGGTGGTTATAAACTGTGAGTTATTCCTTTAGGTGATTCAGTTCATATGTGTAGTAATGGGGAGCTTTATCGCCTCCTTAGCTGCATTTAGTTTTTTGTGACAATGGCTTAAAGGTTTGTCTTTATCTGAATTTTTGAATTTTGGGATGGATATCTTCTCTATGTATATTTTGGTTTATTTTCACTCATAGCTGATTTTGAAGAGAACAATTTATTTGACCGGTATGAAATAGTTGCCAGGGTTGTGAATGAGTCTGGCAAATTAGTCTTGAGTTTGATTCTTGTACCTTCGGTCTACCATTTAATAAAGCCCAATTTTTAATTAATCTGTGGAACTTCCAAACAAGTCCTTTTCTCGTGGAAAGTTGTTGTACATGCAAGATATGGAGTATTAAAGGTTTCAAAAGCATTTTTCACTCTATTATTTGAGATCTTAGACTTTGGAAGAATAATTTTAGTAGGGAGCTAGGTGCGTCCTTCACCCATTTTCATGTGGCAAGGGCAGACATCCAGATCTTCCACAGTTTGGTGAGCAGAGAGGGCCTCTTTAAAGGCAGCTTCCTTCTCTGCCTTCTATTTCAATAAAAAAAAAATAGAGATGCGTAAGTGGCTCTGGACATGCCTTACAGCATGGATTTTTTACCATGTTCCCCTTGATGTGGACACATTTAGGACATTAAGAAATATTTTATCTTTTGGAGTTGCTTTCTTGTTTCCTTGCTTTAAATAGGACTAGCTCAGGCTTGTAATTACCACATTTTGAAGGTACCTATTTGTAGAAATAAATTTTCTCTTTCTTGCAGCTTTTTGTTTTTGGCTCTTGCTTAGCCAAAGAGTAAGGTGGTGTTGCTGCAGATTTTATATGTGGCTTGTTTGAGGATAGGGTATTTTTCCTCTGTTTTGTTGATTTTTGTTTCTGATTTTAGGCTATTGTTTAACCCTCTGTAAGGGTTTGGTTTAATTGTTTTGGGCTGTTGGCTAGAGGTTTTCTACTATTTGTTGTTTTTTGGACTCCTGAATTTGGCTGTTTTCAGTCTGTTAATCAGGCTTGTATTAGTTGTTGATTTGTTTGTTAATGAAGTTGCTTATTCAAATTAATTGTATATTTATTGCTAGACTTACTTGAATCTGTTGAAAACTTTGATTTATTTGATGTGGTGCAAGTTACTGGGATGAGAATAAATTTTATATTAGATCTTATTATTGGTCATTGGACGGAGGCCTAGGGGTTTATTTTTCGAAATTGGTTTAAATTTGTAGTGTCATGAAAGTTTTATAGCTATTTTTATAAGTCAATATTGAAATCATGCTAAAACCAGCCAAATTACTTTCATGAAAAAAAATCCAGAAAGACATTAATCACCCCTCCAATATACTAAACAACGCAGCACATGACATGCATAAGCTATATAACTGGAGAAATCAGCCTAAACCCTTCAAAGCTAGTGACACTACAAAGGACAATCAAGATTGGGTAAATAAAACTTAAACCTAAAATGGCACATGTAACACTTCCATTATTGTCAACGTTTATATAGTGAGAGACAGAAGGTGGGGGTTGTTTTTCTACTTATGTTAAAAGGGCCTTACTGTATGTTTCTATAGAGATAGAAAGTGGAGTTTCCATATGTTTGTTTTATTCATTACTTTCGGGATAACGTGTTTGATAGTAAAGTATTTCTTTGGGACCGTAGGATTTCAATTTTTCTATTCTAAATTCTTAATAATGTCAACATGATGATTATCTTTCAGAGACAATGGGCAACTGTGACGCAGAAAGATTTCACAACATGGTGGATATGTTTCTTCCAATAGCAGTGGCTGCAGCATTAAGCCATGAGCGTTGCATGGAGGTCATACATGGTTTGGAGATGTTAATGTTGAAACACAGAGGCTCAAGTTTTGAATCCAGTCAACCTTCCTTTCACTGCAAATGTGCTACATTCTTTACACGTAATGAAGGTAGTGTGGCAACTCAAAGGAAGGTGCGACTATCAAAAAGGAAGGTGCTTATAGCTAAAAGGATTGTGGAACAAGCAAAAAAGAAACAACAGAATAAATTCCTTGCGAAACAGAAGAGAAGAAAAAATCAGGTTTCTCATTATTTTTCTTTCTTTACGTGTGCTTAATTATGCTTATTAAAATTGGTTTTGCATCCACAAAAATTTCATGCATATTGTAACACATTTGGTACTTTATTTAATTGAAGGCCTGTGAATCAATAGAAGAAGAAGGAATGAATACAAGTGAAGTTCCATTGAATTTGACAACTTGTATTCATCACGGTCGGGAAATTGGAACTGAAGATAGTGTAATGGCTCAGGTACACATTAAATTGTAAAAGCTCCATTGCCTTTGATTTATACATTTGTAAGTGTAAAAACTATTAAATGCTTGTAGGGTTCACAAGAAATCACAAAGCTTATTGCAGCTGGGACGGAGAAGTTGGCATTAGCACCTGATGGTGGTGGCACTTTTGATTGTGTAATGTTTTGCTTATAAGAACCTAGATTTTTTTGTGTCTCTCCTAGTCTCAATATATATATATTTTTTTGTCCATTGTGAAAAGAAATTATTTACTTGCTTGTCTCCCGTATTTTTTTTTAAAGCTTTTTATAATTTAGGCAAGTTTGTTTAATTTGCTAACTTATAAATTTGTTTTGCTGCAGGCTACAAGTTTCAACCTCTTCAACTAGGCGATTGAACATGCTGTTTTGTTTCTTTTTGAAAGCACTACTCTTTTTTGTTCAACTAGTGCTTTTAGTAGATGATACTACCTTTTGAGTATGTAGTTGTCTAATGGTAGTGTACAGTTTTTGTAGTATCAATTAGTTGGAATGGTGTATAGTTTTTGTAAGTATGGAATAGTTGGAATGGTGTATGGTTTTTGTAAGTACTGAACTTGTGGAATGATTTTTGTATGGTTTTATTAAGCGTTGAATAGATGGACGCCACTTTCGACTACAAGAGGTACCTATCTATTTACCGTTCCTACCATGTATTTCCAAATCAATTATTGCAGTTATTTAGCATGTTTTGTTCTTTTTCATTTTCAGTATTGGGAGTCAGAATCAATGGATTCTTTGTTGCAATTGCTGCATTTTAATTATCCTTTTGGGTGTGAGAATAGATTGTGGAGGGTGGCTGCCAATGTGAGGTTTTTTGTATGTCTAATTATGGTTTATTGAGAGGCCATTGCTATGTTTCCTTGGAAGAGTATATGGGGTGTTAAAATGCCTGAGAAAGTTGCATTCTCTATTTTGCAAACAGCCCAGTGAAAATTTTTGATAGTTGATTGAGAAAGAGAGGGAAGAATATCCCCTAGACACTACTGGAGGGAGGGGGATGGGGCGTGGCCCTCCTAAAATTCTTGGAAACAAAAAAAGTGTTGAGACTTTTAGTTCAAAGCCTTAACACTCTAGTGGTTGGCCCTGAAAAAAATCGCAAAATATATATATGGTGAATTTTGAGCTCACAAATAATTCTCCAATGTTGTCATTCTTTTTGTATCACACACTCTTTTGACTACTGCATTAAGATTTTTATGTCTATCTTTATATTGGTACATACATGCACTTGGACTAGACCTATGCATAAATGCATAAGTTTATGAACATAGGTAAACTACATTAGTCTAATCTGAAATTTTCTTTGTAACATTGCAGGTAGAATACAAAGATCATTCTTCTGGTCAGATACAACTTGCTTTTGCTGAAGCTCCAAGTGAAGCACTTTCTCTTAATTGTAGGCCTAATTTTGGTGCTGCATGGTTGACCAAAGATAAATTCAAGGTAGTGGTTGCAAAGCTTCTAGTCTGAGTCATGATGTGGTACAGGCTTGAACTTAATATTAATTTGTTATTAGTTTTAGCTGGATGTTATATATTTATATATATTTATATAGGGTCATTTGCTTTGCATTTTCTTTTTTCCTTTTACCCAAATAGGTCCAAAAAGTAGCAATTATTTAGCCCTTCTTCATATATAATCTGGTTTTGCATTACCAGTTTGATTTTTGTACATCTTAAGCAAAAAAGTTATTCTGCTACATTGGCTTCGACTGTAGGCCATGAGCACCTGACTTTCTCTTCTGTTTCCTACTTCCAAACAAGGTCATCCAGTGGAAGATCTTCAGTATTCGACTAGCATACTTTCTTTGTGAAGCAAAATTCACCAAACCAATGCAACCTGTCACTTGTCCTAGAGGGTTTTTCTTTTTGCTTAGAGATCTACTTTCCATACCATATGGTTTCAGCATGCTCTGTTTTTTGGTTGAAATTGGTTCTGTTGTCTTTGAAATGTTCTGCAATTGAAGGCTCCTTTTCAAGGACATGAGCTCTTGTTCAAGATTCTGAATTCTCAAGCTTGTCGACTCATATTCATTTCTTGAGAACTCAGGACTAATGTCTTTTTGTAACAAAAAGCTCAAGGGTCTTCTGCCTGGCTGTGCTCCTTCTGTATATGAACTCTCTCCTAGATTCTGGCTTTTGGAGTTTGGATACCTAGAGCTCGAGAGGCTTCCAGAGAACTCTCCACAGTGTGCATACCTAAACGAGTCTGAGCAATCTCTGGAAGCCTGGTGTGTGCTAAGTTGCTGAGCAAAAAGTGCCTAGACAATCAAACGTAGAGGCATCAACTCATTTTGAACAGCGTCAATACATGCCTCTTGAGATAATTTTTGATAGTTGAGATACTTGCATACTGCTCCCTTCTCTTCTTGTGGTATACTTGGGTGTGCCTGAAGAATAGAAATGTATAGGTCAGAGTAGATTAGAGTAAGGTGTAAGTTTGCATTGGTCCAATACAAGAACAGTTCCTCACTGACTAGATTTTTTATTTGGCAGTATGAGAAGAGAGATTGAGGCTAGGTCGGCTGAGTTTATAACCTAAGAATCAAGCTTTACTCAATCTTTTTCTTGTATTCATACATGTTATGAGTTGTTAAAGACTTCATATTTTTTTGTTGTTTTTCAGTGTAATCTAAAAGTTTCAAAATTTTGTTTCAATTGCTAGGTTAATTCACGAAATGTATCAGTCAGTGGCTGCAGGATATTTATCTAAGCATAAATTAGCAAGCTGCCTTTGACATGTGTTTGATTTGAAATTGATCCAATCAAATGAAGTTACATCTTGGCCAAATGCTGGAGTTGTGAAAGCTTACCTGTAGGAAGGTGTTCATTGCTCTGTAGAGTTGATCATGGCTGTGTCTGCAGGAGTTTGGTACTCTTTCAACGAGTTCCATGAATCTTTTAGGCCCCATGTCTGGATCAGGCACTATATGGGAGAGATATACATCCCATAATTCTGCAACAACTGAGATTCTTGCTGAAGGAGTATGGTTTGTGTCCAAGTTAGATGAAACATATGTTGAAATTATGCTCTCCATTGTGACCAACTCGATGCCAGAAGAAATCGAACCCGTTCCCATTTTTGGGAGGATAAAATCTTCCACTTGAGCAAATTGCAACATAGATGCAATCTGATCCTGCAACTTGACCTTATGATCACTTCTCAAACCAACTTCAAGGGATCTAGAAAGCAATGCAAAGTAAAACCCAACAGGAATCAGTCTACCAGCTTTCCCCCCGATGGGCAGCAGGTAGGGGTGTCAACCCGGTCCGGTTTCCCGGTTTTTGGCCAAAACCGGAACCGGAACCGGGGTACCCCGGTTCTTGGTTTTGGGAAACCGGAACCGGAACCGGGACCCCGGTTAACCGGGCTCCCGGTTCCCGGCCGGTTCCGGTTTTACCCGGTCCGGTACCCGGTTTTTGAAAATAATTAGTGTTTGGGGCTTATTTTAGGTATTGGGCCTAAAATAAGCCCATTATTTTTTTCATAAGTTAGCTCATTTAAAAAAGAAACTATTAATCTTTTTGTCTAAATTAAAGAGGCTTTATTGTGATTATTTCAAATAATTAAAAAATAAACCTAAAAAAGCATAAAAATCCTAAATAATCAATGTTTTTGCCTATATGAGCTTTAAAAATAAAAATTCAAATTTTTTAAAATACCCTAAACATAATTTTAAATTAGATACATAAATAAAACATTAAAACAATAAAAAGTATTGTTTTATATATATACTGAGTATTGCGTAATACTAAGAGTAAAAGAATTAAAAAATATATATATATATATATATATTATTTAATACCCGGTTCCGGTTTTCCCGGTTTTGACCGGGTGCCAAAAACCGGGACCGGAACCGGGGTCCCGGTTTTTTTTTTTTTTGAAACCGGAACCGGAACCGGGTCCCGGTTTTCCGGTTTCCGGTTTCCCGGTTTTCCGGTCCCGGTTCCGGTTTCCCGGTTATTTTTGACACCCCTAGCAGCAGGTCAAGTATCCCTTGAAGGATTGCTGCAACTTTGCTATTTGTGTCATCATCTCGAATTTTCTCAGCAGAGTTCTCCCAAAATTGGCGTGTCTTCTTGGAGACTACCCATTTGTTTGCATAGAAAACAATGATGGGACTTACGTATTTTTCTTTCATACCTTGTCTTCTCAGAGATCCTATTATTCTTTTGAAGAATTCAAATGGTAAAGCAATCAGATCCTTGATCCTTGATCCAGAGGTCCTGGCTCACTATCTCCTTCACTGTATGTGATTTGGTGGCTTATCACCAAATCTGAAACTTCTAGTTGTGCTTCATACTTTGATGTACTAGTTTATTCACAGAGTTGTTTTACTTTTGAAGAGTTATTCTTAAAAAATCTATTTCGTTGTAAAAAAAAAGTATGCGTCTAGTTTATTTTCTGCTTATTTTGATTGTGGTGATTTTATCTTTATTAATTAAATGGCGTAATAATTTGTTTGGTACACTTAATTGTTAAACTTGGGGTTAGAATCATATTTTTCAATTTGATTATATTTCTTGCCTATGAAATCTTAAAATTTGATCAGCAATTTCTCATTACAGGCTGATCTTGCCACTGATAAACCAAATATCGTTCTGTTCAATGTGAACTTCTCTAATGGTCTTCCACAAGATATGTTCAGAGGAGTTAGGTCCATCAATTTCTTTCCTAAAAAATGGGCAATACATGCACTTGATATTGGGTTCGGTTTTAACTGTCTACTAGTTTATATGGTTTTCTTTGTGTACAAAAGGGATCATCTTACTATCCTGAAGCTAATGTTGAAGTTGACTTGATTTGTAAGTCCAAATGTATTAAATGAGAATGTCTATAACAGCTCATTTGATCTAAAGATCCTTTCTTTTTTCAATCGGTATCAGTTCAGAGCTTTTTTAAACTTGAATATTCAAACACTAGAGAAAGGGAAGATTATCTTCTCCAGTTAAGGGGCTTCAGAAGACCCGTGAAAACAAAGAAAATAAAGCACAATCATCATTCATAAAAGTTGAGAGGATTTTGGAAATGCTTGTTCCAAAATATGCATTTGTACATACACTTCTCATACAAGAAAGAGCAACAAGAAAATATTTTATCTAATAAAAAAGAAATATTTACTTCCATTCTCTTACGCATGGCTTGTTTGTCTCCGTATAAAAAAGCACGTTACACAACCATTTTTCAACTATGATTTTTTACAAATTTAATAGTAGATTTGCCAAAAAAGAAAAGAGACAAATGTACAAGAAATCATTTTGTTCAAATATTGAGAATACTTGTTAGACGATAATTACCAAATAATTTTAAAATATGGTCCCTAGTCCCTACTACTAAAACACTTTCCAAAACAAATCACAAAATACTTTAATATATATATATATATATATAATGCCTAATCTATGGTGGACGTGGTGGTTACAAAACAAGATATAGAAACCACCACCTATGAAGTGACACCTACAATAAACTCAATTTTTTTCAACCATTTTTGTTTGTTTCTTTTTATCTTTCTTTAAATACTACTCAATTTTTTACTTGCTCAAAACTTTCAAATGTAAACCCACCTGATACACCTCTTAATTTCACCTTTACAAAAACTCTTTTCAAAACACAACCGAAAACACTATTCAAACAAATTATTAAGCACACCCACTACTTTCTTTTTTTTTCTAAAAAAAAAAAAAAAAGAATAAAGGGAAGCTGAACAAGAAGACCTTAAACCTGGTTCAAACATAGCAATATATAAAAGAAGAATAAAATGATAATCACGAAAGGAAATGCACTCTAACAACAATAAGAGAATCACATCTGATTGTGTAAGAAAAATTTCAAATACATAGTCTAATAAACCACTCAAAAGCGTAAAACAACCGTTTTTCATTTGTCTCTAGGGATGCCACTATGGAACCGATGACTTCATGAAGCACAAAAGGCTGCTCCTTTCAGGAAGAGGATTCAACAAAAATAGGCAATAAGAAAGGAAGCATACAGCTGGCCATACTGCCCATGCGACTTAAAAGACGAGTCTCTTTTTATTTTTATTTTTATTTTTTTTTGGGTCGCCTTTCCAATTTTTTTCCCTTCTCTGTTAATGAATTGTTACAATTGTCTAGACGATCGCGCAAGGATGTGATCTGTGGAATCCCCAATACTCTTGGCTGCATCCAGGATACATGCATTGTTCCCTCAACTTGATCAATTAGGCCCTCGATCAGATGAACCTACAATAAAATTCTCCCAGTGGTTTGTATTCAATCAAAAGTTGTTCCACAAAAATTATGTAGTTGGTGAGGGAACGAAGTTTCCTTCTTTGATGCAAATGGTGTGAATAAGTTTTTTTGCAATCCCCAGATCATTTAATGAGAAACATATAATGTTAAAAGTGATTAAACAAAAGAACTGATGTTGCAGGAAACATGCCAAGTAGGAAAGTCGCAAAGGTAGTAAAGATTCACAAAGCATTTAAAGATCAATTACTCTTCATTAATATTTCAAGGGCATGGGGACTTACAGAAAGGCTCTTCATAAGAAGACGCTCCACCTCCTCGATAAAAAGTTTTGTGCGCTCTACAATGATACTCAAAGGTATAGTTCGATCATCAGATGACCGGCTGCAAGGAAACATGTAGCAATTAATCAATTATGCCAATTGTATCGGGAAAGACTTGTTCCTCTGGCACAAATCAAAGGTAGAACCCAAAAAAAAAAAAAAAAAAGGACATGCTAAACCTGAAAATAATTTCCATCAAGCAGAGAATATTTATCTTTTTCACCAGCTTTTTCTCATTCTCAACTAATGCTGGTTGAGCCCTCAGAGCAGCATTGTGCACATGACATAGTTCCTGATAACGAACTAAATCACCAGAGTTGAATGCCTGAAGAATATAGTAGAGCCACTCAACCTTAGTCCCTAGAAGACTCTTAATCTGCAGAAAGTAAAAGATGTCACCACCCATCATAGGAGGCTGCTAAAAAGAAGCATCTAAAAATTTAGTAAGAGAGAAGACTCAGTATCGAAAAGCGAATTCATGTCACATCAAGAAACTCTTTCAAATGATCCAATACTCTTTAAAAACCTACACAAATATTTTGATTTTCGATAAAGTCACTAAACAAGCCTTTTCTTTTCATTCAATTTCTCAGCAACCAAACAAGAAATGCAATAAAGACCAGTCACCATGAGACATCAATTTGTAATAACCCAACCCAAGCATCTCTACAAAACCTCGTATCTTCAACAACCCATGAGCCCATTACGAAATGAGCTTAGACCATTGCAAGTCCTCCCTTGACCATCCGAACTACTTAAAATTTGCAATAAATAAGTAGAGAGTACAAGGTATCTAAACATTGAGACAGTGCTAAAGCTAGTACTAATCCCACACCAACCGGTGTAGAACTCTCTAAACATTCTCCATGTGATTCTTGGAAAGGATGACAAAAAGAAACCAAATATGCTAGAACTGATAACAGAGTGACCTTTTCCAATTTATCTTTTTTGAAGCAATTATAAACAAGCTTGATTCAAAGCACAAAAACAAGAAAAACAAGCCCAAACACAAAATCAGCATTAACAATATTACACCAGAAAAATCTACATGCATGCACAAAACCTACA
>NC_081551.1:10467958-10472195 GCF_901000735.1 Corylus avellana | reverse complement strand
TTTGGGGTGGGGGGAAGACGATCGTGTCTCTCTCTCTGGGCTCGGTCGACGGTGGGGGAGAGCAGATCACGGCGCCGGCGCCGGTGGAGAGAGAAATTGGGTGGAGGGAGAATGGGGTGGAGGGAAAATGGGTTTGGGGGGAAATTTTTTGGGTGGGGGGAAATGCTGTGCGAAGTCGTGTTTTGTTTTGATTTTTTTTTTTTAAAAAAAAAAACCAGAGGCTACGACGTGGCATGTGCCACGTCAGCAGCCACGTCAGCGGCGTGCGTTACTGTTCACGCACGCCGCGTAGCGTAGATCATTACTCCAACCGAGTCTACCTTTATCAACTGACTTTATCTCAATCGAGATTGGGTCTCACTACCTGAAATGCAAATGTGTGTGTGTAAAAGAGAGAGAGAGAGAGAGGAAAGTACTAACATGTCAACCCGAAAAAGCTCCTACATTTTAACATGACGTATTACTAAATTCTAGTATGTATTTCCTTTCCTGCTAAATATTATAAGCATTTCCATCCAACCAAAAAATTACTTGTTAAACCATGGAATCAGATCTACATAAGTTTCACCTACCTGATACCATGTTAAACTTCCACTTACCATGTTGCGATCAACACCCAGACTCATTCTACATATTGCGA
The DNA here is from genome assembly GCF_901000735.1 of Corylus avellana. Classification (NCBI taxonomy): domain Eukaryota; kingdom Viridiplantae; phylum Streptophyta; class Magnoliopsida; order Fagales; family Betulaceae; genus Corylus; species Corylus avellana. The sequence continues at coordinate 10,471,555 of NC_081551.1, read as the reverse complement.
TCCAAACTGATGCAACATAATAAATAAACCGCTGAAACAATAACTTTCCCCTCCATGTGATCCTGTTGAGTCTGTGTGTGGATCACAATAGAAGAATGTACAATGCAAACAGCCAAGTAGATCAGAACGTAATAACACCTCCCAAGTAGCTTTCTGCCACTAAAATGTTTGGATCCTTCATCCTTCTACATCTCATTTCCAAGTCTATTAGAAGAAGTTATTGATGATGATCAATATTTAAATGTAAATTTTGTTTTTTGCTTCTTTTTTTTTTTTTTTTGGGTTTTGCTTTAGTTATTATAACCGTATACTGAAAAAGGATTGGGTTTGGGATTTCCAAGTGTTGACGATGTGATTGCTTTGTTTGGATTTTTGAAATCCTGAAATAATGGTTTCATCTATCCTTTATACATAATTTGATTTCTTAGTCTAAAAATGGCAAACGAGTAATCACTAATTGACCATTTGTTTTTTAGTTTTACATTTATTTTTTCTTCTCCCTCTGCCTCTGGTCCTCAAAGTAGACATATTGCTTTATGATATAGACATAGACTCATCAACAGGATAACTTGGAAGGGCCAGTAGTTATCGTTTCATTGTTCATTCTTCTATTGCGATCCACACACAGACTCATCAACAGGATAACATGGAGGGCCTAGTAGTTATCGTTTCATTGTACATTTTTCTATTGGGATCCACACACAGGCTCATCAACAGGATAACATGGAAGGCCGAGTAGTTATCGTTTCATTTTATAGAAGACATTTCATTGTACATTCTTCTATTGCGACCCAAACTGACGCAACACAATAAATAAACTGCTGAAACGATAACTTGCCCCTCCATATCATGTGATCCTGTTGAGTGACTTGAGTCTATGTGTGGATCGTAATAGAAGGAATTGAGGTTTCTACAATTTCAAGGATTTGAATTTTCAAATATTGAGGTTGTTCATCACAAAAGAACATTTTTTTTAATAATAATAAAAAAAGTACAACCGAACAATTTGATTTGAAGGTGGTAAGTTTTCAAACATTTACATAAAAATTTGAGTTTTTTTTTTTTTTTAGTTGAGAAGACCACGCCACATAAGCCTTAGAAGATAGAAGTTGATAGGGGCTAGGTAGAGCAGGATTCAGCTTACAAGTTGTTATTTTAATAACAGCATGTATACGGTAGTTTAAGCAATGGTCAAGATTAAATCTTTTAAAAATCTCTCTTCATTTTCTCTCTCCTATTAAAAGCTTTTAAAAATAAAACAACTATAAGATTTAATTTTTAAGATTTTTGAACCTTTAAATGTGCTTTTAATTTTTTTTAACTAAACAAATACTTTTTTCTTTTTTTTTTTTTTTCTGCAAAGAGACTTTTAGAGTGTAAAATGCACTTTTAGGTACTCAAATGCAATCCCAAACATGCCCTAAGTCTACTTGTTTTCTGTCAGCTTAAATTTTTAAGATAATTGATGATGTAATATGGTATCAAAGCAAAAATTTTGAGTTCTTAGTCATTTACTCCCATTTCAATTAAAATTTTTATATATTAGACTTTATTTATTGAGAGAGAGTTTGAGCTAAAAAAAAAAAAAGAATGGAGAGTAGTGAACCTTTCATTTGTTGGTCATTTAATACTAGTAAAAAAATAAAAATCATTATCCTTATCCTATTATTGAATAAAAAAAATTATTACAAAATAATAATAATAAATTAAGAGCCCTACGCCACCCAAATAGTAGTCGTACTTAAGTCAAATACATACTTCTCGATGATGTGAAGCTATAGGGACAGACCTAAAGCAAGTGTCCCTACCTCATAAATGTGAAGCTCCTCCCTTGAACATTCAATAATGATATATAGATATGACATTTTCTATGCAGCTTTGCAAGAAGAGCTCGTGGAATAGCCTTATGATCAGTAGCAGATCGAGGAGATGATGGCAAGATTTCTTCCTTCTATTTGCTTTATTTTACTCATCTTGCTTATTTGCATGGAAACACAAGCTGGCCGTCTAGGCCCTACTCCTGATGATGAAGGTGAGGTAGCAGTCTTTCTTCTTTTCTCTCTCTCTCTCTCTCTCTCTCTCTCTATATATATATATATATATATATATATATGTGTGTGTAATGTTTTTGATCATTTCCTTTCTTCTTCTTTTTTTCTTTTTTTTTTTTTTCTTTTTTGATGAATAACACAAAGAAGTACAAAGAATTTCTCCCTATTTTCATATTTGCAATATGCTTTTAGACAGCTTTGCATCTTTTTGGCATGCTTTTAGCCTTTTAGTATTATATTATATATAGATAAGTACCCATTATTCATATTTGTCAACTCCAAGTAGAACTTTTTGCACGAAGCTTATAAATTTTTCTCCAACTCCAAGTAGAATCCAGGAAAGTTTTTAGAAGCCAAAAAACACTTGGCCCGAATCATTTCATGTTGGTGGAAAAGGAAATCTAAACATTAAAGCCTCAGCCAAATGAGTTAGCTGAAGAAAGGAAATATGTATAATTAGGATTATAAATTGTGGTAGATTAAAATTTTATTTAATAAGAATTGGAATTATAATTATTTAGGATGAATTTTGATCATTATTTTAAATTGAAGCTCTTATCAAATCTGGGTGTTCTCTGTTTGTATTTTTTTTTTATTGTAATCTGTTTAAAAACTCTTACGTGTTAATAAAATTATCTACAAATTTATCTGCAAGCCAATGTTTGAAGCTAAATTTAATTAATTTTTTAATATTTCTTTTTATGTGTGGGTTTAAACTCAATTTTAATAAGTGAGATTCATATGTAAAGTCAAAAATATCATATTATATTACTACTTATTCTAAAAATGTGAATTTATAAAAAATAAAAATAATCATTTAACTACTAATTTAAGGCTATTTAATCGTGAATTCTTAGAAACATGGGAGTATTTGTCGGTAATTGGAAAACCCATGATTCAATTACCTATTATCTTAATAGTTTAGAGTAACATCTGGTTAGCTAAGGACAGAACTTGACTTACGTCAACGGACCATCACATCCACATGCTTACCGACAAAGGGAGAACTAGACGCAGAAGTTATACCATACTGCGTCGTTCTCCTGAGTGTTCTTCTCGGAAGGAGAGATAAGTTTTTCGTATTTTATTACAAATTAAATAGTTTAATTATTAAATTTATGGGTCCTCTATCTACTTAAGAGAATTTCACATAAATTTATAAATCTAATAATTAATTTATAAGATGAAATAAGTCAATATTTAAAAAATATTGACTAATAACATTTCTTCCAAATCACTTGTTTTCTATAACCCAAGAAAGCTTGCATGCCCTTCTCTAATATGCCAGCACTTCGATGGTTGCATGGCAAATTGGTAAGCAAGTGGCAAGTCAAGCACAACTTCTTCCTCTAGACTCTAGAGGAGTTCCAATAAATGTCACACCTACTAATCTTTAGCCATTATAATTAAAATCTCTTTGTTTTTTCTTTAATTAAAAAAAGGAATAAGAGAGGAGTTTAAACAGTAAAAATTGTACCCGTTTTCTTAAATTCAGTTAAACTATAGCTTGACTCAGCCCTATATAAAAATTATCTTAAGCCTATTG
>NC_081551.1:10451769-10467858 GCF_901000735.1 Corylus avellana | reverse complement strand
AAAAAAAAAAAAAAATTTTTGCACTGGCGTGCATAGCACGCCGTGTGCTATCTTGTTTTACCCGTTGATATATATCAATCTACAATATGTATCTTCATAGATAAGGTTATACATTTTATCTTTACATAATTAAAATTAGAAAATAAAAAAAAATAATTACAAAATAAAACCTTTTCACTTTTCAATAAAAAAAAATTCAAAACTTTATACCATCACACAAAATTGACAAAACCTTCAAATTTTGAAAGAGCAGAATCTGGTCAGATTTCCATGCAAGCCAAGCAAAATAGTTACCCAAATTGACATCAAGTCATGTGAGTAGTGAGCCACCATTCCATGTCGCTTTTCTGTATATATATTTTTTAATTGACCTTTTGAATGTTAAACGTATTTTTAAATTCTTTAAGCGCGCACCCAAACAGGTCATAAATTACATATTGATTATTTAATAAGAGATATTATACTTTAAAATAATTTTAAAGAATTTTAATTATAACTTAATTAGCAATTTTAAAAAGATAAGTAAATGGATGTGCCTGTATCCTGATGAGACGCCACAAGTAAAGTTGAACAACTTTATACTTTGTGTGTGACATGACATCTCGATTTCATTGATGCAAGTGATGCAGGGTCGATTTCATTAACAGATGTAAAGCACTTTCCTCTATGATAGTAAAGTAAAGTAAACAAACAAACAACTCATTTGCGTCCCAATTAAAAAAAATATATATAAAAAAAAAAAAAAAAAAATCAATTGCCATCTAAAAGAGGGATTCGTGCAAGGACCAATTATCTAGTGGGCCACAATCTTTATCTCTCACATACTTTTGTTCTTTGAATGAAAAAAAGGTGAAAATCAAACTAGGAAAAAAACAAGTGTTCATTGTCTAATGGATAGGACAAAAAGTCCTTACAACTTTTAGGGTTCTTTTGAGTTTGTGATTTCACAAAGTGCGATTTAAAAATATACGATTTGAAAACATAATTTTTAAAAACGCAGTTAAGCATTTGACAAAATCGTAGTCTAAACTTTAAAATTACAATTTAGCCTTCGAAATTGTGCGTTTTTCAAAAAAATACTTCATTATCCTTGATTTGAAAAATGCATATTTTCTACATTTTCAAATCGCAATTTTTTGAAAATGCAATCACAAACAATTTATTTTTCACGATTTGATTTAAAATTGTACTTTTTGTCTATGAAATTGCAATCTCAAGCACACGCTTACAATAAGTTAAAATCCTATTGGGAGGCAACTTAATTTCATATCTTTTTTGATACTTCTATTAAAGTAAAGCTTAAGCCTTAGGAAAGTTAAAGTTTATGCTTTTGGAATATTTGATAATTCATCGACCTTTAGAGATAATGAATATTTTTCTATTACACAGTTTGTGATACAAATTGATTGTTTGCATGGTTGGATTCATTCTATGATGTTTCTATATGTGTGTTGACTGCATAATTGGATTTGTTCACTAAAAAATTGAACCCACATGCTAGGTTTCATGACTTCTGAGAAAACATACGGACAAATTAATTGGGTAAAAAAAAAAAAGAAGTAAACAAATAGATATTCTGATTGAAGAAAAAAAGAATTCAATTGTGTCCTATAGTCTATTAAATATTGTTTTTTGAGTAACTATTGTTGAATATACAAAGTCTTAAAAAAGGTTCACTCACACATTGGAAAACGTTGTAACTCATAAATGCAAGTAGTTAATATAGTATAGTTATTAAACTCAAATTTATAAGCTTAAACTTTTAAGTTGAATGACGTCGTAACTCGCTATGTTGTGGTCTCATTGATAGATTGGGATTTGTGACTTATGATTACTATTATTAGGAGTTTTGGATAAGACTTGATTTTGATAGAATTCAAGTCAAAGTGAAGATTTGTAAAGTGAGGGAATCCTTCTCTCAAGTAGGAGTTTTCGGTAGCCTCCATTAAATACCTAACCAACACATATTTTTAGAAAAGGGGCATAAATCCGGCTAGAAAAACAAAAGGAGACACCGCCAAAGAGAGTCCCGCACCAATTAAGATCACCAATAATTACTTAGCAATTCGGGTAGGCAATTGTGAGTACCTATGGGGTCTAGTAGGTGCTTGTGCAAGTTATGTTTAGGTGGGTAGGCCTCATAGGAGCCTCTCACAATTGCCTGTCCAGAATGCTAGCAATCTAGAGACCAAATAATTATAGCGCAAATTAAAACCAAAATCTTGATTTCGCATAACAAATATTTGATAAAAAAATACTTTTTAACATGTTTTACCAAACAGCTTTCCAATTTTAAAAAGTAGCGATTTTAAAAATTATATTTTTTAAATCATTACTTTTTAAAATCGCACTTATTAAAACCGTAATCCCAAATGAACCGTAAGATAAAAAAAAAAAGTGTCCATTTTCTAATGGATGAGACAATGAAACACATCATACTAATTCAAACTATGTTGTAGATTTACATGTAGCTGGAACTAGTCAAGCTCAGTTTCATTCTACCATTATCCTTTATGCTTTACTCAAATGGTACGTAGTTCTAGGCATATAAAGAAATTGTCAAGAAGAAGAGAATGAAGGACATCATACCTGAAAAACGCTATGCCGACTTCAAAAACTTGTTTATCACAATTTATGCGGGATTAATATTATGAAGCAATAAACAATTCAATCACCCAAAATATATAAAGCAATACAGAGGTAGATACGGATATTTTGGTTACGAAGAGGAAACCTTTTAGAAACCGATCTAAAAGTAAAACCTCTCCGGGGCAACTAAACCCAGGAAATCACTATCAAAAGATTATCCAGAGATTACAGACATTAGGAACACTTACAACCCTTTGCAAGACCTTGACTCTGTAAGATCGACAAGCCTCCAACTTGTCTCCTCGCTCATAATCTTCTTCAACGTGATTCTCCTTTATCGGACCCTTTCGATAGACTTCAATTAAGCACACAATCAAAACTGACAAAAATCCTCTCAGAGGAATTTATTTGGCTCACAACAAAATAATCACTCAAGCACAGCCTCACACGAATTCTTTGGGGGTGAAAATTCGTCTTCTACAGATCTGTAGAGATCTATATATATAATACCAAGACCCCTAGTCTAATTAGGACTCAATTACATTTAAATTAAACTTAGCAGACTATGGGCTGTCCGGACGCCATAGAGATTTGGTACACTTTGAATCCATTTTGATCACCGAACATTTAGCCAATAATTAAAATTAACAAACTCCCCCTTTGGCAATTTCGAGGACAAAATCAATCGAACGAGTCACTCACCATCCTCTCCCTAATTTTATACTCCCCCTTTTTGTCACAAATTGACAAAAGGTATCATGTTTCCTTAAACACTCAACACAAAAACATCAAGGCATATGTGGAATAGGAAAAACAATACTCAAACACTCATGATCACATATATGAAAAGACATGAAGAATACAACAAGATCATGAGTGACAGAAACTCCCCTTCAATATAAGACTTAATAATCAACAAGAAACTTTTAAAAAATTTTCTCCCCCTCAAAAGTCAAATGAACACACATGATACACACACAACAACTCATGTATTTTAGCAATGAATATCCCAAACGTACTTCAAATATGCAAAATATACATGAGACTAGAAATGGCAAGGACCTCATATTGTTTAACCCAAGCCAAGAGAATTTTCCATTCAACCCATGTTTGTGTGGTGTGTGTGTATGCCATCCAAAGAAAAAAAAAAATCAACTTACAAAATGAGGAGAAAGTTTCACCACCATGAGGTTTTGACAAGTATATCAAATCAAAAGTCAAACCTTATCATACTAGGGCATAGCCACTCTCATCCTATACATTTCTCTTTGTAAAACATTTTGCACAAGTTTGACACCGTAAAATAAATTCCTTTTGGAATATGATCTTTTGATTTTATTTGTTTCACTATTTTGTTTATTTTTCTCTTTGAGAAAGTGTCTTTAAACTTTCGGTGCTTATCACAAAAGAGAAAGCAGAAATTTTTAAATCCTAGGTTCAACTAGCATATAGTCAATTTGAAGAATATGACTAGTCAAAAACCTCATATGGTTACTTAACAGACCTCACAAATAAAGTGAAACAAAACCTCAATTTAAGCTTAAATGTGCACAAGGGATAAAGCATAGGCAAAATGTACCACATAAGCTCAGGCTTTAGGTAACCACGAAAACAAGTCCATTGACACAAATTTTCATCTCATGCATATTAAGAACATTCCAAGACACAAGGAATTAAATCCATAAAAAGCAACATGAGAAATTAATGGACTATCTAGGTGCATAAGACAAAAGAAAGAAAAGAAAACAATCAAAGTAATATATTTTTGTCTTTTTGAAAATTTTCGCAAAAGAAATGCACACAAACGAAAAACAAATGTAAAACAAACAAAAATGCAATGCAAAAAGAAAACAAATGCTTGAATTGAGATTATATCAGGCAATACATGAATGTCTTTTAGCATTAAACTTTCATCACATCTTATAGGTCCCACTACAAAATAATGATTTGGTTTAATAACTAGTTCTAGGTCTTCACAAGACATTATACATTCATGAACACTTGATTAGCAAGTAGACAAAAATCTTGGTGGTCTGCACACAACATCTCATCTATAAGCCTTTCAAAGATCATAACATATGAATTTCTTGAAAAGTCTTTTATGAATATGCCTCATAAAAAGAATCTCAAAACAAACATGTATACACTCTTCACACAAAAAATGTAACTACAAAAAAAAAAAAAAATTGCAATGCATAAACTTGAAAGCAAAAAAAAAATGCAAAGCAAAGAATTTCTCAAGTTGCTTCCAACTTTGGAAAAAATATGGTAACTTTCCTGTGAAGTTGTTACTGCTAATCCAACTACACATGGCCGAAAATGAAGGAAATAAAATTACACAAACATTGAGGATTTTTCAAGTAGAAATCTAATGTTATCATAAGTACGGTAGTGTAAAAGGTTATAAACACTTACAATTCTCTTAATTTGTTTAGGTGGGTGAGAGTCGCGGGCAACTCTCTTGTTAGATTGTTAGCACTAAGAATCCTGCAGTCACAAAAAGTAAAGTTCATAGCAATTCAAATGTAAAGTGATTAAGTAAATCATTGAGAATTTAGAAATGACTAAACAACTGTGATATGACAGTCAAACAAAAGAGGAGAAAGAAATACTGACAGAGTGATGCAGCGTGACTTAGTAGGCTGTAGCGAAGAACAACAATAAAAGAATGGATAAACAATTCTAGATCTAGATTTTATCAAAGATCTAAGAATTCTTCTAAAAACAATAGATACTCTCTAAAGTTTATAAGAAAAGAAGAATAAACTCAACTCTGAGTATTCTCATTAATCAAAATCAATAATAATCAACAACTGTTTTCTCTGGAGGCTATAAGCATATATTTATAGCTCAAAACCCTAAACATAATAAAATATTACATAAATACCCCCAAAACCCTAAACCTAATAAAATAACGAAATACTGACTCATAAAACCCTAATCCTACTAAAATAAGGAAATAAAGATGGCTTACCCTAATTTAAAACGCAGAATATAACATAAGCAGCTCCGTGTACGATCGATCGCAGGTACAAGTGCGATTGATCGCAATTCCAGGGACTTGGTGCGCAAATGTCTGGAATTGCGCTCGATAGCAAGTACATGTGTGATCGATCGCACTTCCAGGAGAACCTGCGATTTGCATCATTCTCCCGTTGTTGGAGAGAATTCGCCCTCGAATTTGGCCTGTTCTTTCCACGGTCCTTCGGATGTCTAGTCAACTCATTCCACTCGCCCTTCCTCAAGATCAAAACAAGGCAACATCCCAAAATAAACATGACGCTTCTCATCATCGAAATACCTTGATGGTTGTCATGAAAGCCCGGCACACCACTTGGCAATACTTCAAATTTGCCGTTCTTCTCTCGTTCCTTCTCCCTTTCACGTGCCATGAAGATACTCAAGAATGGGTCAACCATTGTTTCCCTTGTGAACATATAATTTTCCTCATCTGCATAGAACTCACCATAATCTTCATTAGGAGAATTTAAAATATCTTCAACACCAAGGAAATCAACATAATCAACCTCTTCACCATTAAAATTAGACACTTCACCTGAAAGGTCTTCATCAATCTCTTCATAATCGCCAACATCATCAGTGGGTTCTTCATCTCTCAATGGGTCATCTTCTTCATGCTTCTCTGTGGGTCTTTCCTCTTCCGATGATTCATCTTCTTCGGAATAGAGATCGCCAAACATAGGAAAAAACCCATCTTCTTCGTGCTCCTCCGTGGGTCTTTCCTCTTCCCATGAGTCATCTTCTTCGGCCTCCTCATCATAGGTTGGTGGGGAATCCCAATCCACGAATCCTTGCAAAGGATCTTCAACATCTTCATGTCTGAACTCTTCATCAATGAATTCGGACTCTTGAAACTCTTCATCCACGGATTCTTTTTCCTCCTCCATAGAAAATGGATTTGGTTTATGGATTTGTGGTTGGCAAGTAAGGGTCTAATTGGCCTGTCGTGGACTCTTCGCCTCACTCCATATTTCCCTAAACACCTTTTTTTTTTTTTTTGTAGGAATTTTCTATTTTCTTTGTCATAGCCATAGACCCTTGTCTCCAATTTTGTGACTTCTGACCCACGGTATAACTATGGGGCAAGAAAGCGATCCGCATATATTTCAATAGTTTTTCCCAGCTATTGATCTTCAATTTGACTTCCTGCTTCCTAGTCTTCTTTAGTTGTTGCCACCACGCACCAACTCTTCCTCAGAATGTAAGTACCACCAAAGAGACTCGTTGTTCATCGGGCACCCCGTTGAATTCAAAAACCTCTTCAACAGCCAACACCCAATCCAGAAATTCTTCGGGTTCTAGATCCTCGTCGAATTTTGGAATTTTGAGTTCGAATCTACTTACCCACCGATTGGCATGAGCTTGCGCAAGGTGCTGACCACACAAGTTGGATAGTTGGGTAGTGAGGTCTTCAATTTGATCCCCCATAGCCCTGAATCGATCCTCCGTGTGTTGCCAAGGTTCAGCGATAGATTTGCCTTCCGCCTCCGCGAATCGCGGTCTTGGTTGGCGACGACAATTGTTCGGCGCACCACTCATGTGCCTCAAACGAATTGCCGGTTGCTCTCTACGTGCTGTCTCCGTGCGCACATACACCTCGTTCATGTCTACAAAGCGGTTGCTCCTCCCCATTCATGGAAAGTAACTGAGCTTTGATACCAATTGATACAACGTGACTTAGTAGGCTGCAGCGAAGAACAACAATAAAAGAACGGATAAACAATTATAGATCTAGATTCTATCAAAGATCTAAGAATTATTCTAAAAACAATAGATACTCTCTAAAGTTTATAGGAAAAGAAGAATAAACTCAACTCTGAGTATTCTCATTAATCAAAATCAATAATAATCAACAACTGTTTTCTCTGGAGGCTATAAGCATATATTTATAGCCCAAAACCCTAAACATAATAAAATATTACATAAATACCCCCAAAACCCAAAACCTAATAAAATAACGAAATATTGACTCCCAAAACCCTAATCCTACTAAAACAAGGAAATAAAGACGGCTTAACCTAATTTAAAACGCAGAATATAACATAAGCAACTTCGTGTGCGATTGATCCCAGGTACAAGTGCGATCGATCGCAGTTCTAGAGACTTGGTGCGCAAATGTCTGGAATTGCGCTCGATTGCAGGTACATGTGCGATCAATCGCACTTCCAGGGGAACCTGCGATCTGCATCACAGAGTCTCCAAGTTAACCAAATTTCCAAGCTCAGGTGGCACAGTTCCAGAAAACAGACTGTTCTTTATGCTCCTGAGTATATAATGCATTAAAAATTAAAACAAGCCCAGGCCAAGCAAAACTAAGACATGATTTTACAGTGTAAATGATTTGTGAGAAAGAAAGGCATAATAAGAGCATACAAATATTCAAGAGTGGTTATGTTTCCCAAGTAGGTTGGAATTGGTCCTGACAAGTTGTTCACAGTGAAGGACTTGCAGTGAGTTCATCTTATTCAATAAGAATGATCATTTATTGGATAACCTTGGAAATGAACCGAGAAGTCACTTACATCAAGAGGAATTTTTGCAATCAGAAGCATAAATCAATTTATGGGCGCTAATAAGTAAAACAAATAATGGTTACTCATCTTACATATGCTTCAGGTATGGTAGCTACCCCAGAGCTGATGGAAGTATACCAGCAAGATCCTCCCCACTAAGTTTTTTGTATGGAAATGATATTAAAAAGTAAATCATAATCCAATCAAACGTTCAACTTTTGAAATTATGAGCTTGGAGCAAGGGTGACTGAGCATAGATTAGAAATATCAAAAGGGTCTAGCACTCTAGTTTGAGAACTTTCATGATGCCACTATATACTATAAGTAGAACCTACATCTTGGTATCAACCACATCATTCCTTTCTCACCTGTATCATAATCAATATATCACAAGACATCATATTTCTCATTGCCTTGACCAAAATTTGTTCATCTTCTTGACCTTATGGTGCTTTAACTAAAATTATAATTCTTCTGAATCCAAGAGACATCTCACTCTTCTCCTTTTATTTGTCCTCGCTTGATGGTTACTCAGACTGGCTTATGCATAGTAGTAAAACAACTAGCTCAACCCACTCCTCTCACACTTGTAAGTACACGTTCTTCTAGTGCCATACGTGGTCTCTTACACACCCATGAGCAATCTGCATCTCCACATCTTCCAATACAAACATGTGACCCTCCCACATCTTCAGCCCTTCACCCATTGCATTTAAACTTCTCTACCAACTCACGTGATACATCATCTATGAGTACCCACACTTCTGACCAAACCCATTTAGCCTTATCTTCAAACCAGCCACGTGAAGTCTCTGATATAACCTCCCCTTCACTTGAATTTCATCCTTCCATTCATCCCATGCTAACTCGGTCAAAAAATCAAATCACAAAGCCCAATCCTTCAATGATGGTACTATTCATTATTCTATTCCACAAGCTCTTCTTGCTGAGGCTGATTTATCTACCATTGAACCTACGTGTTATACTTCTGCAATTAAAGATGAAAATTGGCACAAAGTTATGAATGTCGAATTTGACGCCTTGCTCAAGAATTAGACTTGGAAATTGGTTCCTTCTTCTTCTGCTCAAAATATTATTGGTTGTTAATGGGTTTTCGCATCAAGTGCAAGGCTAGTGGCACGATTGAACGCTACAAGACAAGATTGGTTGCCAAGGGTTTTCATCAACAACTAGGTATTGACTATGGTGAAACGTATAGCCCAGTTGTTAAGCCTACCACGAAATGTCTTATTCTCTCTATTGCCAATTTTGCTAGTTGGTATGTTCACTAAATAGACATCCAAAATGCCTTTCTTCATGGCCATTTATCTGAGGAAGTGTACATGTCTCAATCACTTGGTTTTGTTCATCCTCAATACCTGAATTATGTGTGCAAACTTTAAAAAGCTCTTTATGGCTTAAAGCAAGCCCCTAGAGCTCGGTTCTCCAAACTTAGTACTTGACTACTTGCTCTTGGTTTCAAGTGATTCCCAAACCAGATGGTTTTAGGGCATTAGATGTGGAAACATTCCCAATGGCTTAATTACTCAAGTCAAATAGGCTACGAAGCCAAACTAGCCATTCAATCAACCAAATTGAATTTCACATCTTTTTACGTGAACACTCAATGCTTAGTGAGGCAAGAGGTCCTTTTACTCAATGAGAAACTCAAACTGATTTTTTTTTTTTTTTTTTTTCAAGCCAAGGTTTCATCAACAATTCATTCTACAAATCTCAAAATACACCCTAATCAATTCAAATCTCATACCTCACAAACTTTGCTAATGTGCTTGTGATGATCAACTCAAACATATGAAGTCTATCTAATCCAAAAATGAGTGAAAAGACATAGATTCCTAATGATGACGATGTGATCAAGATGTTAAACAAACCAATGACATGCAAACCACAGTTACGGTGTAACTCATGCTCAATTGACAACATAGTACCATTTTTTTTTTTTTTTACAAGAAATAAACACAAATAACATAAAAAGAAATGGATAGTCATGTCTTTCCCACCCCTAAATGTAATTGACACATCGTCCCCAATGTGTCTAGAAATACAATACCGAATGGGAAGAAGACTTTGGGCATACATTGGAGAACGTCCCCCAAAGTTGAATTCAAGATATCTGTCCTGAAAAACACAACATAACAAAAGCAAAACAAACATAAAAAATCAAATGACAACAAAACACTAGAAGTAACAAAGAGTTGCTTCCCACAAGTGCTAAGTTTATAATCTTCAACCAGACTCTCCACAGCAGGTGCGTTGCATGATCCAAACGGCATGCGACAGTAGGAAAACACACCAAAAGGAAATGTGAGGGTTCTTTTGCTCATCGGGGTCCAAAGGAACATGGTTGTAGCTGGAATAACCATCAAGCACATAGTAGTAGGGATGTCCAGCTAACCGTTCCACCAACTAATCAATGAACGAAGGATGGAAATGATCTTTCCTTGTAATGGCCTTCAGCTTGTTGTAATCAATGCACCCTTGCCATCCTGTCTAAACACGAGTTGGGAACAACTCATTATCCTTATTCCTCCCCAGGGTCACACCTGGCCACTTAGGCCACACATGAATAGGTCTAACCCATTTGCTATCAAACATCAGGTATGCAGTACCTACATCCAAATTTTTAATCACTTTAGCTCTCATAACCTCTTGCATGTCCAGGATAGGGCCCATAAATTTATACGTCAGGGTGTCAGGTGAAGGTTGTACATCCAACTTGAGAGGCTCAGCTGCTGATGAATATGAGTTGGGGAATGATATCTCAATGATTTCCCCATTCTCCGATTTTAACTCAGATCATATCCACATTAAGCAAAGCATTCTAGCAGGGGGTCCATACTTGGCTCACTCATAGTCTCAACTTACTCAAATAACTTGTCCAGGTCCAGATCACCTCCAAATTGAGCAAAACATTCTTCCAAAGGGTTCTCATGGTCTCAGTGAAAATATCAGCTTGCTTAAGTAATCTGTCAAGGTCCAGATCACCTCCAGATTGAGCAAAACACTCCACCTAACGGTCCTCAATATTTGGCTCATACACAGTCTCAGCTAGCTCACGTAACTTGTCAAGGTCCAGGTCATCTCCAAAGTGAGTGAAACACTCTCTCATAGGGTCCTCCATGCTTAACTCACAAGCAGTCTCATATGTTATTCCTTTAATTAGGCACACACTTCTGACCTCATCATCTTCAATTGGCTACTTGTTGATGTCAATGTTTAGCTCCACTGTCATATTCCCAAAAGTAATCTTCACTACCCTAGTCCTATAATTGATTAGGGCATTAGCCATAGCAAAAAAGGGTCACCCTAAAATCACCGGTATTTGAATCCCAACATTTTGCATTGATTCCGTGTCAAGGACTATAAAGTTGACAGGGAAGTAGACTTTATCGACATTGATCAGCACATCTTCAACAATCCCTCTTGGGATTTTTACTGATCGGTCTGCCAATTGCAGCTTCACTGATGTGGGTTTCAATTCCCTTAAACCCAACTGCAAATATACCGAATAAGGCTGAAGATTTACACTAGCTCCCAAGTCCAAAAGGGCTTTCTCCACGTGGTTGTCCCCGATCATGTAAGAAATGGTAAGACACCCAGGGTCCTTATTCTTGATGGGCAGCTTGTGATATGTGCCAAATATTGCATATTTAGACCCTTTAATTCACTTTTGTTATTCTTTTAGCTGTGTTATTATCTGATATTCTTGGTTAGTTTTGTGTCTTTAGCTGTGTTATTATCTGATATTCTTGGTTAGTTTTGTGCCTTTAGCTGTGTTTTGTACGTGGCTATGGGAAAACTGCGGGATTTATATGAAAATTGCACACTTTCGAGAAGCAGCTAATGGATCTGCGATCGAGCGTAGGATATGACGATCGAGCCTAGCACCCTACGATCGAGCGCAAATGCGCCTAGTCCAAGGCTCATCGCGCGCGCATATGTGCGCCGCATTGGAGAATTGATGCTCGAGTGCTCTCGAGCGCACTAAGTGTGTGAACGAGCGCACCTGTCTGATCTGGCAGGGAGTTTTATCTGAATTCAACTTGTAAAACCCTAGTTTTAGGTTTATAAATAGATAATTATCAGATTAGTTAAGGGAGGAGGCGAATTTCGAGATTTTAGAGGAGAAAGAAGAGAGTTTTAGGGTTTCCTAGCTTTTGGATCTCAACTTTGTGATTCCATATTTGTAAGTACTCCATTTTCCATCACGAATTCAATTAATCTTATTTTGTCTTTCAATAACATGAGAGGCTAAAACTTCAACTAAGGTTGAAGATGAAGCCTCACTTATGATTAGCACATCATTCCATGTATGTAATGTTTCCTAATTTAATGATTTAATTGCCCTACTGTTTTACTTTAATGCAATTGGATTGAATAATTCTTGGATATCTTTTGTGATTCAAAGATACACTTGATGATTTAAGATTATTCAATACAATTGATTGCTTGGTTTTCTTAGTTAAAAATTGGATTTCCCCTGTGATTTATTTTCTGAATACAATTGATATTTTGATAAAAATTGGATATTTTCTTGTGATTTATGGATATAGTTAATGATTTAATTATTTATTGGATTTCTTTTATGATTTGGGTTATGTATGGATACAAGAGATGTTTTGATTAATTCTTTGATGCAATAGTAAAACAAATCTAAGATTTACATGTGAGAACTTTGAAAAATATTATAGATCATGGAATTATGTTGCTAAGAATTTGTGAGTCCAGATTCTGAAACCCTAGTGTTTCGTCATTAGATTACATTCAGATTAAATTGCTTATGCCTTTGATTTTTCATTCAAATAATAATGTTTCAAAATTTGGAACTAGGTTAGGGTTCAATTAATTTAGATTTAAAATTGCTTTCAAGAACACAATTCCTTGTAGGATCGACCTCATACTTGCAATCCATTCACTACAATCGATTTATGCACTTGTGAGTTAATATAAATTGAGACAGTAGCTTGCACTAAAGGATAGAGCTGACTTGCTAGTCAGGCACACCTTCTTCTTCCTTCTCTTGGCAGTGATCAAGTCCTTCAAAAACTTGGCATATGAAGGCACTTGCTCGATGGCATCCAAAAACGAGATGTTTATCTGAACTTGTTTAAATACCTTCAGAATTTCAGCAAACTATGCACTCTTCTTCGGGGCCTTCAATCTTTCGGGATAAGGAGCTTTTGGGACAAAACTCCTAGGGGGTCATCAACAATGGGTGCGACTATGGTAGGCTCAGCATCTATTTTCGCATTATTGTGACTCTTTTTCCCTTGCGGCACAGTAGGGTTCTCTTCTTCTTGAGCCACTTTATTGTCCACTTGTCTCCCTGACCTAAGTGTGACAATTGATTGCACTTGTTCCTACCCGTGCGCAGGATTTGAAAATTTTTCAACCACAAATTGTCCCTTCGGGTTGGGCACGGGCTGACTAGGGAACTTTCCCTTCTCTCTTTCACCCAAGTGACTTGCTATTTGTCTAATTTGACTCTCCAGCTTAGCAATTGCTTGGGTGTTTATTATAGTCGTATTCTTCACTTCACCTATGGATTGGCCACTGAGCTTCATAAATTCCTTGAGAGTGTCTTCCAAAGACGACTGTGAAGACAACGTTGGCACTTGATTGGGAGCTTGGAAGGCAGGAAATGGCACTAGATGGGTCGAGCGATGATGATGCTAAACCTGTGGAACAAATCTGGGAGGGTGTTGATTTTGAGCTTGATGAGGAGCTCCTCCCTGATTCATCGGTTGGTTCTGCATCCAAGAGAAATTAGGGTGGTTCTGCCACCCTTGGTTGTAGGTCTCTGAGTATGGTCCACTTGACTGCTTCCGATAATCGTTGAAAGTGTTCACTTGTTCCATAGGGTACTCGGCAAAAGCCGGTAAAGATGGACAATTCTGTGCTAAGTGCAAAGGATTAGCACAGATGGAACAGCTATCAACATTGAATGCATTGGCTACATTAATTGATTTGCTCACTGTGAGAGCATCGACCTTCTTAGTGAGAGCATCTATCTTAATCCTTAAATCTATGTCTTCTTTCAATTCATAGATGCCTCCTTTCTTTGGGATATAGGTAGATTAGTCCCGACAACTTTAGAAATCCCACTACTGCGAGTTGTCGGACAACTTATCCAATTCTTTGTATGCTTCATCCCCCGTCAAACTTAAGAATGCTCTCCCATTCATAGACTCGATCATACTACGGTTGGATTGAGTCAATCCTTGGTAGAAGAACTGAACGAGTCTCCATTTCTCATATCCATGTGGAGGGCCTTTTATCAATAACTCCTTGAACCTCTCCCAACTCTCAGAAAATTTCTCATCCTCCTCCTGAGTGAAAGAACTAATTTCCTTTCGGCACTCATTAACTTTGGACATTAGGAAAAACTTATTGTGATAGATTCGGGCATGTTAGAATCCAACCATGCCATGGCTCTATCGTGAAGAGAGAAAGGAAACAGTCTCAAATGAATAGACTGTTTGAAAAAGTTCTGAAACTTGAATGTGGCACATATATCCTTGAATTTCTTCACGTGACTGTAAGGGTTTTCCATCTCTAAACCATGAAATGACGGTAAGAGTTGGATAACATGAGGCTTAAGGTCAAAATGTGTGGCATTAGATGGGGGAAAAACTATACACGAAGGAGAGTTTATCTCAACGGGTGCGAACAAATCCATCAGAGATCTAATGAGGTCCACATTCTCCAGTTTAGGTTGGTCTCCCATCTCAAGAGTCGCTAACTCAGTAGGTGTTCTACGACTTCTCCAAAAAGTTCTTTCTAATTCGGGATCTAAAAGTGTCAACTCTAGGTTCAAGGATCTCCGACCAACCATACACCAAACAAAAAATGCTAAAATAAACTAACTAACAAAAACAAAATATTCACAAAAATAAGAAAAGCAAAAACAGAAAATAAACTACTCACAAAATAGACCGAAAAGAATTTGAAAAAAACTTTTCTACTTAGCTGCTGCCGGTCTGCTGAGGTTGTCTGCAGAGATGAGCTCTAGCGTAGGTGAGAAGCAATCGAGTGTTGGCGCGCGCTGGTCCGTCAGTTGTGCTGTTGCTATGCTGGTGCGCTCGAGCGGCAATGGTGTGCGCTCGAGCATGCGTGTGCAATGCGCTTGAGCGCAAGCACGGAATGGGCGAGCATAGGAGCGGCTTGCCTTGCTACCTTGTGCTTGAGTGCGCTCAAGCATGCTGAGGTGTGCTCGAGCGTACTCGTCTGGTTCCTTCGGCAGAGACTGCAATAGAAACAAAAACTGCACCAAAAACACTTGAGGCAAATAAAACTAAAATAAAATAAAATTACAAAAAGAAATTAAAGCAAAAATCTACCTAAACTAGTAGAAAAATAAAATCAATTTTCACAAACAAAAACAATTCTCTAACAACGGCGCCAAAAACTTCTTGTGAGTTTTAAAGTACTCGCAAGTGCATGAGTCATTTGCAATATAGTTTATGCAAGTGTGAGGTCGAATCCACAGGGAATTGTGTTGTGAAAGCTAATTTCTATCTAAATCAATTCCATTTTAACCTAGTTTCAAATTTGATGTGATTTTGTTGTGAAAAAAAATAAACTAAACTAAATTAATTAAAATCAAATAAAAAAGGCACTAAGGTTTTCAGAATCCACCTCACCAAATTAAAGCATACTTTTTTATGTTTTTATTCATACATCCGACACATAATTAAACCCTATGCATGTTCTATTGTTTTTATAAATTTAATCAATTGAAATATTCAATGAATCCATCCTAATTACAAATCACAACGAATATCCAATTAAGACCAAAACATTCAATGTATCCGTTTGAATTACGAAAAACAATGGCTATCCAATTTCAATCAAAAGATTCTATGTATCCGTTAGATGAAACACATCGAATATCCAATATTTAATCAAGCAATCAAATAAAAGGGTTTAATCTAATAATTGAATT
>NC_081551.1:10449161-10451669 GCF_901000735.1 Corylus avellana | reverse complement strand
TATTTTATCTTACTATCTTAATATTTTGTTTTACATTTTCTTTTTTTAAAAATATATATATATATATATTTATTATTTATCTTTAATGGGACAGGTGGCAAGTTGGTGGATGTTGGATGACATTGGATGGTCAGAATTTGAAAAATATTTGATGGGCAATTTCGCCACTATTGCCGGGAAACCCGATCCCATAAAAAGTGCCTAGAATGCAGTATCTAGGAAAAAAATAATAATAACTTGACCAAGGGCGGAACTAGGATTTTTTCTTTGCGGGGTCCAAACTTATATAAATATAGAGTGATGATAGAGTTTACGCTAGCGTGCATCAATAATGATGCACGCCAGGTGTAAATTTTTTATTTTATTTTTATTTTTTTAAATTAAAATAAAAAAAAATAAAAAAAATAAAATTTTACGCTGTCGTGCATCACTGTTGATGCACGCCGGGCGTAAACTCTATCATCACTCATATATATATGTAATGGCTTTATGTGTGTACGCACGACTATATAAAATTAATTAAATTAACCAAAAAACCAAGAGGATTTAATCTGTTGCCATCTATCGGTAGTCCACAAATGGAGAAATGGTTGGCGTGTGCAAGTTTTGAGTTCAGGTAAGCAAGTTTCAAACTGGTATTAATAGAAGATACGTGGTATAAAAATCTATAAAGCAAATTACAGATGAGAAGGTGATAGTTGCGTCGAAAACCTGGGCTATAGGAGGGTCTGCAATGCAGAAATCCTACAAGAGACTAGGCTTAATGCATAAGCCAGTGCACAAGCGAAGGCCAGCAAGCTGAACACGAAATCGTGGTAAGGGTGAAGGCTTTTCATTGGGGTGAAAACGTTTCATCTTGCCGGGCCCTCAAGGACATAATATATATATATACAAAATAATTTACAAGGCTTTAGAAATCCTTGGGGTTGCCATGGACACCCCAAGGTTTGCTGTAAGTCCGCCCCTGAACCTGACGTATACGTCAGACTATCCTAACGCAAAAAATTTATAAGACATTTAAATATTTAATCATACTTCTTGGTATATATATATATATATATATAAAAGCCGAATCATCATCAAAAGTGCTTTAATATTACGATATGTATTAAATTACTAGTTATTCTAAAAGCTTAAATTAATAGAAAGAGGTAAATTTAATCACTTAACCATTACTTTTAACACTCCCCCTCACGTGTGGGCTCAAACTCTCTTTTAATAGGTTAAGCCCAACACGTGAAATATTTAATTAAATGGAGGGTGAATTGACGGAATCAATGTTCAATTCTAGGATGTTTGGCTCTGATACCATGTTAAGAGTCTGTTTGGGATTGCGGTGGAAAATAGAGCTTTTGAATATAAAGCTTTTGCCTATGAGCTTTTGTCAAAAGTGCTATTACTGAAAAGCTGTTTACATGTTTGGTAACCGCATGTCTTAAGTGCTTTTTTGATGTTACTGATGTTTGGTAACAAAACAAAAAAAATGCTTTTAGTTGAAAAAATGACAATAAAGGACATGTAATGATTTTTTTTTTTAATATAGGCCAAAAAAAAAAATCATTATGTGACACCAAATATATGTCATTTTACGTAAAATCATTACATGTTTTTCAATAAAGGCCTAAGGTTGGTAATGATTTTTTTTTTTTTCCCCATTTTATACCAACCTTTTTATATAAAAATGGTTAACGTTAGCTTTCACAAGTAAAAATTATTTTGTAATGGTTTATGTAACAAAACGTCAACATATTCTTTCTTTTTGTTAAAAAAAAAAAATTATTTAAATTATTTAACACTTCAAATTTTTAACACACTTTTTAACACCACAACACTTAAAAGTATTTAACGCATAAAAAAGAACAACATTCAAGGAAATCCTTACAACATTTTAAGTAGTTTATAAAAATAAAATAAAATAAATAAAAATAAAACATTAACGGGTCATAAGTAGATTAGCACTATGATCATGCTTAATGTTCATAGAATTTTCATATGATGTCTCTGATTGTTGTATGCTTGACTCATCTTGTGCTTCGCCATCGCCTATACTGTCAGTAGGTAATAAATTTTCATCATCATCATATGGTTGGAACTCAGCATCTTTTATTGCATGCTTCCTAATGAAGTTATGAAGAGCCATAGACGCTACCACAATTTTCACTTGTTTATCATAAGGAAAACTTGGCATGCAATGCAATAACTTCCACTTATTTTTCTAAACTCCAAATGTTCTTTCAATAGTGCATCTAAGTGATGAATGTGCATGATTAAAAATTTCATGCATACCTCTCGGTTGGCTTCCACGACGAAAGTCTGGTAGATGATACCGTTCTCCTTTGTATGGCCCCATGTATCCCTTCATATGAGGATATCCTGCATCTACCAAGTAATACTTTCCTACAAAAAATATACGAATAACAGTCATAATTTTTTTTTTTGTTCATGTATAATTGATAATTGTTATTTTTATTAAATACAAACCTCTAGGTGGGTGTGGAAATCTCAATT
>NC_081551.1:10448772-10448964 GCF_901000735.1 Corylus avellana | reverse complement strand
ATCATCACAAATTTTTCTTGGAACATCCCTAAACTCCCTATCAATAGGATTAATAATGTCAACCGTCATTCTTGAAACAGCCATTAAAACATGAGAAAAATGTCTACTAACTGGTTCTCCTGAATGTTGAAACCTTTCTTACACAATCCTATTCCCAAACTCATGGCCTAAAGTAATCAAAAACATAGCTAC
>NC_081551.1:10444976-10448721 GCF_901000735.1 Corylus avellana | reverse complement strand
TACAAGGTTCCTTTACAATATATGGCATATAATAGTTCTCAACAAATTCTACTGCTGTACCTGCTAGAATAAAAACATCATTTTCATTTTCATTTTCATTTTCCTCTTCACCATAATCACTATCACTTGTATCATCTTGAGTGCTATAATCACTATTATCCATGTCTGTAAGGAAAACAAATAAAGAAATAAATACAAAATCAATATATAAGCACCCATAAAAATAAGAAAAACATCATCCAAGCATAGTTATGAAATATTATAATATACTCATCTTAGTACACAAATCAACACATCAAAAAATAAAAAATAACACTCAAACAAATCCTTATAGCTTCTCAAATAGTTCATAACAAAACAACATTAAAAAATAACAACATTAATCCATGCTACGACGGTTAATTTCTCTATTTCCCATTTGCTTGATAAAGTCAATTTGTAACCATGACTCTTTAATAGTCACAAACATCTCTCTATGTGATCTCTTAAGAAATACGTCTGTTGCAAACTTAAGGATATCAATGTCATTTTCTCTTTCAGCAATCGCCCGAACAACATCTATTACCTCTTCAATATTACATCCAGGCTTATCGTAGCTCTTGGATGTCACTGTATTCTTACTTTCTATTACATCACAGATACGACTCAAATGTTCACTAACAATTTAAACTCCTTTCTTTCTTTTCTTACATTGAACTGCAAGACTAAACTTCTTATTTCCTTTATCTCGCGTATCTAAATCAGCAGGAATATTATCAATGCCATGTGTATTGAGATTTGGTTCATCATCCAAAACATCTAAACCTTCTACAACATTGTCATCTTCATTAAGCATTACTTCTGCACTATCTATGGATCCAATATCATTAGGAACCAACCCTATGGATGGTGCCCAAGATCCCTCCCCAGTGGCAGTTATATCTCTAAACAATATCTCCACCTTCATAGCATAAGCCAAACCTGTCGTGCGAAACTTGGTTGCTTCTGGAACTTCCTATATTTAGGTATATGTAAAAATCAATAATAAACATTTGTGCAAATCATTTAAACAAAAAACAAACAAGTACAAATATAATACCTGTAATTTTTTTTCTCACCAATCATCGGGTGCATCAATTGTCTTTTTCACCGGATCCCATTCAAGGCCAGTTTCCTTCCCTATCAATCTCTTCCAAATGTTCCACTTTTTTTTCAAACTATCCCACTTGTTCTTTAGTTGTTTATAGCAATATTGTTTTCCAGTTTTTTCATTAAATTTATCTATCACATTTTTCCATCCTGTCCTATTGAAATGTGTTCCTGGGCGGTTACCAGCATGAATCTCAGTAATACATATGTCAAGATAATCTTCTAGCATTTTTTCAGTCCAAACTACTTTCTTTATCTGAGTATCTACTGTAGTAGCAACGTTGCTTTGACCTTTTTTACTCATTTTGTCGCACAGTAAATAATCTGATAAAATTATAAATAAAAAGTGTGTTAAACACTATTAACAATTAAAAATTTGTTTAAATTGATCAATTGATAGAATGAAAAAAAATTATATTTACATAAGTAATATGCATGTCCATCAAACAAAAGGGCAATATCAAAAAATAATGGAATCAAGTTTTAGAAAGAAAAAAAAAAAAACATGTTCAATATATATATTGAGTATGTTTCAGAATCAAGTGTTGCAAAGGACAAAAACATGAGTTGGTGGTAAAAGAGAGATTATATATGTAAAATGAAATTGCTGAAATCAAGTTTTGCAGGACTGTTTTTGCTTAGAAAAAAAAAATAATAATAATAATTACAAAGATAAAGGCCTGATTCGGTGGTGTGTGTGAGAGAGAAAGAGGTTTACAAAATATATATATATATATAGAGAGAGAGCGTTTCAGAAGTAAGTGTTGCAATTTGCAAAGGACAAAAAGGTGGTGAGAGAGAGATTATATATTTATATATATAAAATGAAGTTGCAGGAGTGTTTTTGCTTTAAAAATAAAAAATAAAAAAACTTAATTAATTGCAAAGAAGAAGGCTCGGTGGTGTGAGAGAGAGAAGGAGATTACAAAATATCTCTGCCAAATCCATGTGGTTCACAGAAAAGAAAAAAAAAAAAATTAACTGCAAAGAAGAAGGCATGAGTCGGTGGTATGAGAGAGAGAGAGAGAAAAAAATTGCAAAATATCTCTGTCAAATATGTTCACCCACGTCCTTTTCCTTTTCCTTTCTGTTGACAGAAGGGCTAGGCTTTGAGATGAGTGCGACGTGTGAGAGAGAAAGAAATAGTGAGATAATTCAAACGGGGCACGTGAAGATGCAGAAAAAGCAAGCGAAAAAAGAGCAGCATCAGAAACAATGCAAAAAAGAGTGTTCAGAAAGAAAAAAAACATCTAGAAGCCAGCAGAGGAATAAAGCCATCGTCTCTCTCACTCTCCTAGTCCTCAAATTATATCTCTCTCCCTCAATATTTTCTTCCATCTCTCACTCAGTAAACTATACACTCAAAAAACAAGCCAAAATACAGAGATCTTGTCTCTCTATCACTTTGCTCAAAAAACTATACTACTCACCATGATTTTTTTCTTTCTATATAAACACCTTTCTCTTGGTTATGTTTTTTGTAGCCAAGAACGTCAAAGTTTCGTCTCTCTTTCTCTCTTTGACCCTCGAAAGAACAGGAGTATATAGAAATTAAAAGAAAAATCAGACATACCACAATATGTAGCTCTCAAAGACAGGCGACGGGACTCAGCAACTCTCAAATTCACAGAAGGGTTTGCAGCTCTCAAATTCGCAGAGGAGGTGCAAGGCATGAAAAAAATTTGTATATATATTGGTAATGTTGTAAATATGTGAAATATTTTGGATATTTTTGGCACTATGTTATTTTCATTAAACAAAAACTGCGGCGCGCCTTTTCCATTCAAAGTGCGTTTGGTCAAAAGCCCCAAATTAGAGCTTGTGGCTAAACGCTCGGTTTAACGTTTGGGAGGACGAAAAGCTCTTTATTAAAAGAAACCCAAACGACCAATTTTTTCCTTGAAAGTGCTTTTTGGAACCTAAAAGCCCTTTTGGTGCTGTAAATCATACAGTTGTCCCAAAAGCTTAAATTAATAGAAAGAGGTAAATTTAATCACTTAACTATTACTTTTAACCATTGCTTTTAACAATATGTGGCATAAATTTTTTTTTTTTTTTTAAGTAAAAACCGGATTTTTAATACATTGTTTTAAAAACTGAACCGGTTCAGTTTTAAACGCCGTCTCTTCCTTCTCTCTTACGACGGAAACAACGTACGCCATCTCTTCCTTCTCTCTGTTTTCCTCTTCTACCTCTAAGGCATGCTCTCTCTCCCTCTCTCTCTCTCCTCTTCTTCCAACGTTTTCCTCTTTTTCTCTCTCTTTTTCTAACGTCTCCAATCCAAAGGCTTTCCAAAAGCCCAATTTTGCTGAGATACCCACTTTCCCCCAACGGCGTGAGTTTTCTTGATTTTCAACGTTTTCCTCTTTTTCTCTCTCTTTTTTCTAACGTCACCAATCCAAAGGCTTTCCAAAACCCTAATTTTGCTGAGATACCCACTTTCCCCCAACGGCGTGAGTTTTCTTGATTTTTGATTGGGCGATTTTTAACACTGAACCTTTCTCCACCGACTTCAATCTCTATATAAGTGATCAACCTGGGTTTTCCCCACTCTCCACCGTCTCTTGATCTCAGGTTAGTTTCTTTACGTGATTTTGATTATATATATATATATATA
>NC_081551.1:10424163-10444876 GCF_901000735.1 Corylus avellana | reverse complement strand
AGCTGCAAAAGCCACCAGAATGTTGTCGATGATGAGTCTATCTGGGATGAAGGCACTTTGCGTAGGTGAAATAATAAAAGGCAGAACCTTTTTCAATCTATCAGCTAGCACTTTTGAGATAAGTTTATACACCACATTACACAGGCTAATGGGTCTGTAGTCAGTCACTCGTGAGGGATTATTGGATTTTGGGATAAGAGCAATATTTGTTGTATTAATGTCTACATCAAAAACATCATGATTAAGAAAATCAAGAACAGCATTGCAAACCTCTGTTTTCAATGTGCTCCATGATCGTTGGTGGAAGCATGCGGAGAAACCATTCGGCCCTGGGGATTTTAGCGGGTCCATTTGAAATAAGGCATTTTCAACTTCGGCCAAGGTGAAGGTGCGCCGCAAACCTGCGTTCATCTCAGTCAACACACTGGTTTCCAAGTTAGCAATACATTCACTTACCCCTTGTATCTCCCTTGCCGAGAAAAGAGACTGATAAAACTGTACAAAAGCTCCCTATCTACTTTGGTTTTTTCCACTCCACTCCATCTTCATCCAACACCTTCCGAATAGAGCTGATTTTCCTCCTGTGATTGGCCCATGCGTGGAAGGAGGGCGTATTTTAATCCCATACTTTGTACCAGTTTTGTTTTGTACGCTGTTTCCAGTGGAGATCTTCTTGTTCCATTATCAAATCAATCTCGGATTATACCAGTTTGATAGCCTCCCAATTTTCAGCGGAGATCTTCTTCTTAAATGCTGTGAGCTTTTAAGTCAATACGAAGATGGAGATTCAAGTGAATTCATTTGGGTTACACAAAAATTCAACGGAAATTGTTGAAAGATAGTTAAAAAAATATATATATTTTTTTTATTTTGATAGTAGGAAGATAGAGAATTAATGAAAGGAAGTTGCCAAGAATTTTGGATAAAGGAAACCCAATGATAAGAGAGCTCTCTCTTATCATAGCTCGAAGCAAAAAAAAAAAAAAAGTCACTTCCAGGTGTAGAATAAATGCCAAAAGACGTGTTCGTGGGGTTTGATTCCTAACACATAAAAAGGGATAGGGATCCCCGGCAATAGTAGCAAAATTGCTCATCAAATATTTTTCAAATGCTAGCCATCCATTGTCATCCAACAGCCACCAACCCGCCAAATGTCCCACTAAAGATAAATAATAAAATATTATTTATTTTTTAAAAAGAAAATATAAAAGAAAATATTAAAATATTAAGATAAAATAATTAAAAAACTGGGGTGGCCGGCCTGTTGGGGGTGGTTCGGCCACCCCCTAGGGCCAAAACCCAACAATTTAATATTTAGGTTTGGCCATGGGGGGTGGTCGAACCAGCCCCTATGGCCATGAGGGTGGCTACTCTTCGGCCACCCCCCAACCGGTGGAGGGGTGTATGCAGCCATGGGTGGTCTGCCATCTCCCCCAAGGCCAAACCCAACAATTTACTTCTTGGGTTTGGCCTTGTGGGGTGCCTCCACCAACCCCCCACCCACCCACTTCTTCTCGGGTTAGCTGGTCAGTCACCCTACGGCCTAACCACCTCTGTATTGCTGAGGTGGTCAAGCCACCCCCAACTGCTCTGTAGTGGCCACCACCCCAATTTTTTTAATTATTTTATCTTAATATCTTAATATTTTGTTTTACATTTTCTTTTTCTTTTTTTTCTTTTTTTTTTTAAAAAAATATAATTTTATTATTTATCATTAGTGGACATGTGGTGTTATGGATGTTGGGATGACATTGATGGCAAGAATTGAAAATATTTGATAGGCAATTTCACACTACTGGAAACCCCATCCCATAAAAAAAGTGCCTAAAATGCATTCAAGAAAAAGATAATAATAACCTTACCAAGGTGGAATTAAGATTTTGTTTGCTGGGTCCAGTCCAACTTCATATATATATATACATATATGGTTATATATATATATATATATATATATATATATATATATATATAATGGCTTTATGTGTGTACGCACGTCTATATACAATTAATTAAATTTACCAAAAAACCAAGAGGATTTAATCTGTTGCCATCTATCCGTAGTCCACAAATGGAGAAATGGTTGGCGTGTGCAAGTTTTGAGTTCAGGTAAGCAAGTTTCAAACTGGTATTAATAGAAGATACATGGTATAAAAATCTATAAAGCAAATTACAGATGAGAAGGTGATAGCTGCGTGGAAAACCTGGGCTATAGTAGGGTCTACAATGCAGAAATCCTACAAGAGACTAGGCTTAATGCATAAGCCAGTGCACAAGCGAAGGCCAGCAAGCTGAATACGAAATCGTGGTAGGGGTGAAGGCTTTTCATTGGGGTGAAAACATTTCATCTTGCCGGGCCCTGAAGGACATAATATATATATATATACAAAAAACATTTACAAGGCTTTAGAAATCCTTGGGGTTGCCATGGACCCCCCAAGGTTTGCTGTAAGTCCGCTCCTGAACCTGACGTATACGTCAGACTATATATATATATATAAAAGCCGAATCATTATCAAAAGTATTTTAATATTATAACATGTGGCCTAATTTTTTTTTAAAAAAGTAAAAACCGAATTTTTAGTACATTGTTTTAAAAACTGAACCGGTTCAGTTTTAAACGCCGTCTCTTCCTTCTCTCTAACGACGGAAACAACGTACGCCATCTCTTCCTTCTCTCTGTTTTCCTCCTCTTCCTCTAAGGCATGCTCTCTCTCTCCCTCTCTCTTTTTCCTCTTCTTTCAACGTTTTCCTCTTTTTTCTCTTTCTTTTTCCATTTTTTTTTTTTTTTTTTTGTAACAAACCACTTTATAGAAAAGAGCCAACAGAACACAAACCCTCACTAAGAGGGACAAGAAGGGGGTGGATCTTTTCCACTACAGATGGGAATAGAGAGGGGAGGGGAGAATAAGGAGGGAATGCAGCCCGAGAAAACTCTTGCCGCGGCCCTATATGCCACATAATGGGCGCAGAAGTTTGCACTTCTGTTAACTTTTCTGGCCTCCCAAATAGAGGAGGCTGGAAATAGAGATGAAGTTTTAAAATTACATGATCAAGATGCCAATCCAAGACATTAGATGGATTCTGTAAAAATAAAATAACAATAGAGGAGTCCCCTTCTAAAATGAACTTATCAAGGTGCAAAGAAACTGCCAGGGAACCAGCCAAGAGGGCTGCTTGAGCTTCTCCATACGAGGGACTGCAGGCAGGCCTAACTTGGGAGAGGATTTTGATGATCTGGCCTTTGGAGTCTCTGCAGACAGCTGTTTGAGTAGAGAAGTTATCTCTAATGGCTGTATCAAAATTTATCTTGAAGTAATCTGTAGGAGGAGGAGACCAAAGCTCTTTGATTGGATGCGACTTTGAAGTCCAGGCTGCAAAATGTTCCAAGGAGACACGGTTGATGTTTGTAGCCAGCTTGGAGGCTTCATGGAAAACACCATTATGAACAGCTTGGTTTCTGGAAAACCAAAGCAGATCACAAAAAACAGCAGCATAAATCTGGAACAAATGTGAGTCTGCAAGAGGAATGCCAAAAGAAGTATGAGGAGTTAAAATACCTTTGATCCATTCAAAGAGGCTGAGAGAGGACCATTTCAACGAGTCCAGAGGCCAAGGGGAGGATCTCCAAGATATTCTAGCAAAAAAACAACTGAAGAAGAGGTGAGAAAGGGAGTCCTCTTCCACATTGCATAAGGGGCAAACTAAGGTAGCTGGGGAAATGGGAAAAACAGAGTTTAACCTAATATTGGAGGGGACAATATCCCAAGCAATTTTCCAAAGGAAAAGTTTCAATTTGTCATTAAGATTGAGATTCCAGAGAAGCTTCCATTGAGCTGGAGAAAGAAGGGAGTTAACAGTTGAAATTCTCTGGCTATTGATGAGTTTATAAGCAGATTTAGTAGAGAAAGAGCCATTTGCAGATGGGGTCCAGAGAAGCTTATCAGAAGTGGGAGAGGAAAAGTTGATTTTTACAATTTCCTTTATGCTAACAGCATCAAAAAGAGTGTGGAGAAGAGGATAGTTCCAAGAAACAGCAGTGGAAGATGGATCTTGACAGAAAAGATCAGAAACTAGAAGATTGGGAAGGGGCCTAAACAAAATAGGAGAGGGGGAAGGAATGAAAGAAGGAATGGTAGGAATCCAAGAGGAGCTCCAAATAGGGAGATAGGAGGAGCTATGGATTCTATTACAGGCACCTTTGGAGATAAAAGAACGAGTTTTCAGGATGCCTTTCCATAACCAAGAAGAGGAAGAAATGGATGAGGGGGAGAGAAAAGAGCTAGAGTGAAGATACTTACCTCGCAAGTGAGAAACCCATAAAGAATCTGCATTAGAGTGAAGTTTCCAGCCTAACTTGGATATGAGAGCCAAGTTAACTTCTCTCATTTTCCTGATGCCTAGACCACCTAAAACTTTTGGAAGGCAGATAGAGTCCCAAGCCTTCAAAGTCAGGTTTTTAGATTTTTTTGCTGGGAAGCCCCACGAAAATTTTTTGAAAATCTTATCAAGATCAGAGCAAAAGCTATTAGGAAGCAAGAAAGTGCTCATGGCATAAGAGGGAAGAGCAGCAGCAACTGACTTAATGAGAACTAATCTGCCAGCTTGAGATAAAGTTTTGGCTCTCCAACCTTCAACTCTTCCAAGAACCTTGTCCATAAAACCTTGAAAAGCTCTTTTCTTTGAGTTCCCCATCAGAATAGGTAAACCAAGATAAAGAGAGCTGGACGGGTTAGAGGGGTAAGGAATAATATTGGATTTTGAAGTGCAGGGATTGGTGTTCTTACTGAAACGAGTGGAGGATTTTGCAGCATTGATGGATTGACCAGACCATCTACAATACTTATCCAGACAAGATTTGATGCAATTTGCTTCAGTCACAGTAGCTTTCCCAAAAATGAGTAAGTCATCAGCAAATAAAAGATGATGAATAGCCGTGCAGTTCCTTGCAATCCGAAGGCCTTTAAGAAAACCATTCTTTTCCTCTTTGAACATAAGTCTGGAGAAGACTTCAGCACCTAGAATAAAGAGAAAAGGAGAAAGGGGGTCTCCTTGTCTCAACCCTCTCTTGGGTCCAGGAGATTGGGTTTCTTCTAGAGCTGATATTGGTGGATATTTCACAGCTCACTTCTCCAAGCTGTTTACATCTTCAAACTTTCCCATTGAGGCTGAAATGCTGGACTTATTCTCTCCTATTATCACTGAGGAGGAGAATGTTACCTTATGCTCAATTCCTTCTGAGCATGAGGTTTTAGAAGCTTTAGCAAGTCTTGGCTCTACAAAAGCCCCTGGACCAGATGGTTTTACTGCTCTATTCTACAAGAAATACTGGTGTCATGTCAAAGTGGATGTTTTGAATTGCATTTGGAATTTCTTTAAGAACAATTTTCTGATGAGGGAGCAGAATCATACTTTTCTAGCTTTGGTTCCCAAACTTAGTGGCTCTCACACAGCTCACCAATTCAGACCTATAAGCCTTTGCAACATTGTCTACAAGATCATTTCTAAAATCCTGGCTAACAGATTGAAACTCTTTCTTCCCAGGATCATATCTCCTCTTCAGTCAGCTTTTGTTCCAAAGAGGAATATTCAAGACAACACGATCCTAGCCCATGAGCTTCTTCATTCTTTCAAATCCAAGAGAGGCAAAGGGGGTTACATGTTTCTCAAGATGGACATGGAGAAGGCTTTTGATAGAATGGAATGGACTTTTCTCTTGTCTATAATGGAAAAACTGGGGTTCAGCCCCATCTGGCTCTCCTGGGTCAGAATCTGCATCTCCTCTTCCTCCTTCTCTATTTTGCTGAATGGTAGTCCTTTTGGTTTTTTCTTTCTTTTTCTAACGTCCCCAATCCAAAGGCTTTCCAAAAGCCTAATTTTGCTGAGATACCCACTTTCCCCCAACGGCGTGAGTTTTCTTGATTTTCAACGTTTTCCTCTTTTTCTCTCTCTTTTTCTAACGTCACCAATCCAAAGGCTTTCCAAAACCCTAATTTTGCTGAGATACCCACTTTCCCCCAGCGGCGTGAGTTTTCTTGATTTTTGATTGTGCGATTTTTAACACTGAATCTTTCTCCACCGACTTCAATCTGTATATAAGTGATCAACTTGGGTTTTCCCCACTGTCCACCGTCTCTTGATCTCAGGTTAGTTTCTTTACGTGATTTTGATTATATATATATATATGAAATTTTATTGTTTTCAGAGATGGGTTTTATATATTAAATTTGTGTTCTATTAAATTTGTATTCACTTATCTGATTGTCTAAATTCACAGCACATATTCTTTAATCACGTGTTCTTACTCTGTTTTTCTAATGATTATGATTATGATTAGTTGCTCAGAAAGTTTGAGAATATTTTGGACATTTATTTGAGAGTAGAATTCGCTTGGATTTTTATTTGGTATAATTTATTTTGAATCGGATTATTTGGCTTATTTGGCTAATTAAGTTTTCAATATGTGAAAAGTATGGAATGTAACTCATTAAATTGACATCTGCATCTCCACAACTCCAATCAGAACCCTCAAAGATCTCTCTCAGATCAAGTAAAGTGTTCTTTCCTTTTGTTTCCCTGGAAAAAAGAAACTCAATTTGTGTGCCTTTGCTAGGAAATTTTCACTTTGGATCAGTTTCTCTCTCTTTCTGGGATTTTGGGGGATTAGTTTGATAAGGATGTTTTTGGTTGTACATGCGCAGTACCCATCAACGGAAATTCATGTTCTTTTCTTTGTTTTTTTTTTTTTTTGGGTTTGTTTTTGTTTTTGTTTTGTTCCTGGGAAAAATGCTAATTCTTTGAAAGTTTTGCGCTTTCGATTCAGTTTCTCTCTTCAGGGTAAGAATTTTGTCTATGTGCGTTAAACATGATTTTGGTTTAGTGCTAGGCTATGCAAAAAACAATGGTAGCACTGATAATCTATGCTCTTTGGATCACATATATCCCTTTTTTTTCTTAATTTCATGAGTCCTAATATATGTCAGGTTGGAGATCTTTTGAACTGGAAACAGATTTAGGACTCTGTATCTGACACCTAAATGGACTTTATGTGATGCATGTCTTTTGAGTTATTTCTTCTCTACTTGACTATTGTGTATGGTCATGAATCACAGTGTGTCATGTAAGTTGAGGATTATGTACGTGGTTCTTCCTACAATTTATACAGCAACATTTCTTTAAATGGATGCAGTCATTTGTTTTGATTTTGGTGCCTATGTGCTTGATTTTGACAGCAAGTAGCAAAGATGAAGATGCAAATAACATGAGAAGAGAAAATTGGATGATGACTGATGAGTACAAAAGTCATTTCAGATATGACTAGCTTTGACACTCTCAGCTATGTATGAGGCATAGGCTTCATACATAGCTGTAACAGTCATTTCATAGTGCTTGCACCATTTGATTGTGTATTTGTTAGTATAATGTTTATAAGAGGTTACTTGCTATGTTAGGGAATAAAAAACTATCTGAATTAAAAAGAGTAATGATATGACAATATGATCTTACCCCAAAGAAATGTTTCAATTTGACATGTTTATGTTTGTGTACTTATCAAACAAAAACGTTTGTGGGTTTACGCCAATTAGATTGAATGACAAGAAAATACTTTCTTCTTATTATGACGAGCTTGTACCATGTGCAATGCACGGGTTGTTTTTTAAAGTAACATGATGGAAAAAAAATAATAATAATAATTAGTAGGTGGATAAATGACATGACAAAAAAAAAAAGGTTTTTTGTGAGCTAACCTCCCAAAAAAGATCCATTGTGAGCATTAAATCCCACTACCTATTTTCGATGCAACAAATATCAAATAATGAGCTTAAGGAAATATTTTGCAAATTATTTTATGATGACAGAATATTTTGGCATGACAGCTTATTAATATTACATTTTTAATCAAACCTATGGTTAATTTGGCCATTTTTCATGACTCAGTTCTGCCAAATTTTTATATTATCAATGGAAATATTGCTTCGTTTATATTCTAATATAACGTGTTATTTTTTACCCATGTTATATTCTAATATAACATTCACGCAATAATGAGCTTAAGAACAATTTTTCAGTTATGAGTTTAAGGAAATCTGTTTGAAATTATTTAATTAGGACATTATTTTAAACAGATATCAAATAGTCATAGCAAGAAGCAAAAATGAGGCAATGTAAATAACTATTAACTATATATGGTAAAAGTTCAAGCATGCAAATTATGATTAAGTGGTGGAGTTATTTCCCAAATTCTTTTCTATAAGTTGTTTCTACTTTCTGTTTTTTCTACATTCGGGTTTGAAGGCCAAATTTTGAACTATAAGCAATAAACGTTTTGAGATAATGAAGAGAGAAAGTTCATGTAAAAACTGCAGAAAAATTTCAAATGAGTATCTATCAAAATGTTCTAAAACTTTTTGGGTTCTTATTATCATAAAAAATCATTTAATGATTTATAAAATTGGAATTGGTTATAAATTAAATTAATATCAAAAGTATTTACGAAGAAAACAGTGACCAAAACACTGCAATAGAAATTGAAAGCGAGAAAAAAAAACGAAAAGGCATTAACGGATTATAAGTAATTAATTCAAGAAATCATTTAACTTTTGAGGGAAAAGTTAGAACTAAGTAAATTGCACCGCACAAAGGCAATCTTTAGGAAATTGGACAATTTTTAAGAGAATTTTGATTTTGTAGGGAACAATTTTTAGACTTTTTTGAAAAAACAAAAACAAAAATAGAATGTTTTTATTAAAAATGAGAGCAAAAGTCTGGAAAATTCTCATTAACATGAAAGGGGATCTGTGCATTCAGAGTTTTATGTGTTTGAACAATATGAGTATTCTAAGAATCAAGCAAAAGAACATAGTGTAAGAAAAGTAAATCTTAAAAACAGAGTAAATTGAATTTTGTAAGGCATAATTGAAGGAAAATATATCATATTGGTGGGGGCTTAGACATTTAAAAAGTAATTATTATTATTTATTTTTTTTTGGGAATGTGAAATAGTGAAAATATTATGATTTTTTATTTTGAAAAATCAAAAATGTATCTTTTCAGTTATGCTCAGATTTCGCAAGAGTTGTTCGCTTGATAAGAATGTGCATTGTAAACTTCTGTTTGAATTCAAAATCTAGAGATAATCTCTTAGTTATGTTGAAAATTCAAGTTCTAAGGATAAACATGGGATTATTTTATATGTTTTTTTTTTTTTTTTTTTTTTAAATCTTTGTGGGTTTTACATATTATGCTTATATTTAATACTCCGATCCTTAAAGAACAATGCTGTGTTATTTCTAAACACGTAATTGAGTTTGTGTTTTTAATCTCAAATTTTCTGTGAGTTTTTAATAAGGATGTGTGTCAATATCTATTGTAATATTTTGTCTGAATTCAAAATATGTGGATAATCTTTTAGTTATGCTGAGAATTCAAATTCTGGGGATAAACATGGTATTGTTTTATCCATTTGTTTGTGTTGTTTATCTAAGTTTTTGTGGGTTTTAATATTATGAGAATTTTTTGTTTGTAGGGAACAATTTTTAGACTTTAAAAGAAAAAAAAAATGAAAACAGAATGTTTTTATTAAAAATGAGAACAAAAGTCTAGAAAATTCTCATTAACACAAAAAGGCATCTTTGCATTCAAAGTTTTATGTGTTTGAACAATATAAATATTCTAAGAATCAAGCAAAAGAGCGACAACAGAGTAAATGAAATTTTATAAGGCATAATGGAAGGAAAATATATCATATATAAACATAATTAACACAATTTAAACTAAATTTTTAAAATGAATATTCAAAATTTACTCGGAGTACAATGAGGAATAGATGGTAAGCAAATTGTAAGTGTTCTAATGATTTGTCTTTGGGTAAAACGATTTACTGTTCAACCGCTTGTTTTTTTTTTTTAATTTTTTTTTTTAGGGATAACTTCAGAAAACCCCCCTGAAGTTCCAGCCGATTTGAAAAGACCCCCCTGAATTTCCAAAACTCTCATTTAAGCCCTCTGAACTTCCATTTTCTCTCACTTTGGACCCCTTTAACATTAAACTACGTCGTTTTGAATGTTTTATACCCATTTTACCCTTCCCCAAAACTACGTCGTTTTGTGTCCTAAAATTACCCAGCCTAAAACGACGTCGTTTTAGGCATTAATTTTTATTTTTTTTTAAAAAGAAAAAATTAAAAATTTAAAAAAAAATTAAAAAAAAAAAAAGCTGGGGTGGCCGATACCCCGCCAATAAAATGGAGATTGGCGAGGCCACTTACTGTAGACAATCACAGGTGGCGGACCACCAGCCATGGGGGTGAGATCCGACCACCAATGGTGGGGGTGCATATGCGTTGGCTGGGACCACTTGCCAATATGGGGTGGGGAATTGGTTTGATACCATCACGGCCGAGCCAATAAGGGTGGCGAAAACCACTGACCCCGCTGGGGGTGGTCAGGCCACCCCCAAAAACACCATCCCACTTTTTTTTTTTTTTGAAGACAAAGAGATGGCCCGGACCACCCAGGCATAAAGGTGTCGACCACCGGATCGACGGTGGGCTGGCCAAAGCCGCAATAAAATGGGAGTGATCGACCACCATTTTGGCGCGAGGGTGGCTGAAGCCACCCCCGGTTTTTTTAATTTTTTAATTTTTTTTTATATATATATTTTACTTTTTTTAATTAAAAAAAAAAAAATTATGCTTAAAACGACGTCGTTTTGGGCTGGATATGTGTTGTGATTTTAGGACACAAAACGACATAGTTTTGAGGAAGGGTAAAATGGGTATAAAACATCCAAAACGACGTAGTTTAATGTTAAAGGGGTCCAAAGTGAGAGAAAACCAAAGTTCAGGGGGTCTAAGTGAGAGCTTTGGAAATTCAGGGGGGTCTTTTCAAATCGGCTGGAACTTCAGGGGGGTTTTCTGAAGTTATCCCTTTTTTTTAAGAGTTGATGTTGGTTGTGGTTGAGGGTGGTTGGGAAGGGAGATAAGACTTTTGTTTTGAATGCCCGCACTGTTTCATTTTAATTTTGAATGCTCATTTTTGAATGCCACGTGTATAGTTCTTATATTTGTTAGATATGCCCATTTTTTAATGCCAAGTGTCAAGTTTTAACATTTATCAAATAAATGTCATGCCGACTCGTGTAGAAAACCTATTAGATAATATGCTATTAGAGATTTGATATTAGATTATATTAGATATTAGATTAGATTAGATATTAGATAACGTGGGGATAAATAATGTTTGATGGCAGTTGAAATTGAGAAAAAGAGTAGTTTGAAAAAAGCATGTGTGTTTTGATTTTAAATAGAATGACACATGTCATGATATTAACCTATTCTACTTAAAGAGCCGCTGCTGTGTGGTCGTTGCACAAAAGCAAACTTTTGTGCAAACCACTCTGCATCTGACAAATCATCTATTTCAGAAAATTGCAAAAAAAAAAATACATGTTTGCAAAGTATAAGATTAATTCCCCACACAGCCATTTAGCCACCATCGGTCTCCACCAACCACCGCCGATCGAATCAAACCATTGCCCACTGTCCACCGCCCAACCGGATCTCTCTCCCTCTCTCACTTCGCCAGTATGGGTGGCTGTGGGGTGGCACGCGGCCACCTCCAGATCTGGTTGGGGGTGGACCGTGGGCCACCCAGCCACCATTGGGGGTGGCTGCGCAAGCCACCCCAAGCCGTCTGGGGTGGCCAGGGTGGCTCGCAGGCTTGGGGGTGGCTCGCGGCCACCCCCCAAGCCACAGGGGGTTGTTCGCCGTGACCCCCGGCCAGTTAAGGTGGCGGCGAACCGCCCCCACCTCCCTATTCCATCGTCTACATTTTTTTAAAAAAAAAAAATTAATAAAACCTAATATAATCAGGTGTGTGTGTTTATTTTTTCTTAGAGTGTTCTAGCTGATGTGGCAGCCAATGAATAGTTTGCACAAAACTCCTGTTTTATGCACAGACCACATATAAGTTATTCCCTTCTACTTAAAACTTAAAAAAATTCAAAGACAGTTTCATTTAATATAATGATTTGTCAGATAAATAGAATGATATGTGTCAAACTCTTAGACTCTCCTGTCTAAAACTCCTATATATATATATATTAGAGATTTAATGTTAGATTATATTAGATATTAGATAACATGGGGATAAATAATGTTTGATGTCAGTTGAGATTGAGAAAGAGGTAGTTTGAAAAAAACACGTGTGTTTTGATTTTAAATGGAATGACACATGTCATGATATTAGCCTAATCTACTTAAAACTTAAAAAAATTCAAAGGCACAATTTCATTTAATATAATGATTTGTCAGATAAATAGAATGCCATGTGTCAAACTCTTAGACTCTCTGGTCTAAAACTCCCCTATTATATCTCTGAGAAATGCTAAGGGTCAACAAGTTCCTCATATTTGGCCCATATTCCCTTACAATTAACCATTGAATTTGTCTCATATAAGTCAATGATAGACCCCATAATCTAATGGTTGATTGTAAAGAAATATAGGCCCAGTATGAGGAATTTATTGACCCATAGCATTTCTCTCTTTCTCTCTCTCTCTCTCTATATATATATATATATATATATAATTTAATATAATGATTTGTCAGATAAATAGAATACCACGTGTCAAACTCTTAAACTCTCATGTCTAAAACTGTCCTATATATATATATATATATATATATATAGTTGCTGAGAATATTTTTGAACATTTATTTAGAAAATTTCACAATTTCAATCTTTTATTTTATTTCACTCAAAATTTAAACTTCGATTTGTGAAAGTAGAATTCGACGCACAATAACATGTTGGATCTTGGATTTTTATTTGGTATAATTTATTTTGCATCGAATTCAATCAACCGCACGGGTTATATGCTAGTTTAATTAATGCCAAAAAAGACGTTCCTTTTTGCGTGGCCGGGAAGTCATTCTTGGCTAATTGTCAAGCCCTAGGAAAGACCTTCCTTTTCGCGTGGCCGGGAAGTCATTCTGGGCTATTGTCAAGCCCTTGGAAAGTAGGGAGATGGAGAATTAATGGGAGGAGGTTGGGAAAGAAATTTTGATGAAGAAGACCAAGTCAAAAGACAACTCTCTCTTATAACAAAGTTTGGAGCTTTTTTAACCTAACTTCTTTTTAGCTTACTTGATGTGATCTCTCAATTAAGAGCATTCTCAATAGAAGAGCCAAATATTACTTTTATCTAAAATGACTCTTCAAATGTTTAAAAAATTCCTATATTGAATTAGCCAAAAGAAAATGTTAAATAGATGTTTGATTGGAAGAGCTAAAAAAAAGGCTAAATGTAACAGCATATTTTAAGGGAGCCATTTTATTTTTTATTGTTTCTCTCACCTGTTTTCTCTTTTTCTTAAATCTTTTCCTATATGTTCTCTTTTTTTCAAAACTTTTCCTATTTTTCTTCTCACATGTTTTCTTTTAAAATTTTTTTTTTTCTCACTTTTAATAATATTTAAATGATATATATAAAAATATAGCTAATCAGATGTGGATGCATTTAAAAATTAATTAGCTAAATTAGATAAAAATTAGTTTTGATGAGCTATTTTGCATAAAAATTTGACTCTTCCATTGGGAATGCTCTAAATAATTAACTTTTAGATATCAAATACTATCACACCACATAAACCTTAAAAAAAAAAAAAAAAAAAAAAAAAAAAAAAAAAAAAAAAAAAAAAAAAAAAACTAAGAATTGAAGCAAAAATTGAAACGAAGAATTGAAACGAATGCCCAACCCACTGCATACAATTAGGATTCCATTAATTAGTCTGAATTCAAATAGGTGAATCGGGTGGGGGGTACTGTTCTTATTTCAATTACTATTGAAAAAAGAGAGTCAAATATTCCAATCTCTCTTGAAATTAATCGAAAATATTGGGAATTAAATTTCACTCCATTTACTTTTAGAACCGATTTTTTTTTTTGACATTTCCGCACATGCAGGGAAAGGAATGAGAGAAATTCAAATTAGTGATTTTTGTTGCATGAGGCGTGGTCCTCGGCTTATTAAGCTACCCATTGGAAGTACTTTTAGTAATTCATAGTTAAAATGAAATTGTGATAAATATAAGGTATACAGATTATGCCACGTCATTTAAAACTCCCATTTCAGATTGATCAACCTTGCCTTCATTGTTAATCCCTTGAAAGAGCACTAGGGTTGTATATATTGTAGAAAAAATGTAGGGGAAATTATCTTTTTTTCCCATGAACTATCACTCGATGACCATATACTCCCATCAACTACCAACTTTACATTACGACCCCATCAAACTACCATTTCGCTACCAAAACCCCTCTTGCATTAGTTAAGGTCGTCAAGTCGGACGGTCAAGCCATCACGTGTGCGTCACATGCCTTGAATGCGTATGCATTTTTATTTTTGGGTAATTATCATTTCTCCCTATGAATTACAACTCGATTACTATATACCCTCATCAACTACCAATTTTACACGCACGTAATGGGTTGACCGTTCGACTTGACGACCTTAACTGACGAAATAGGGATTTTGGTAACGAAATAGCAATTTGAAGGGGTTGTAATGTAAAGTTGATAGTTGATGGAGGTACATGGTAATCTAGTGATAATTTATGGGTTGAAATGATAATTACCCAAAAGTGTACGTAGCCTCCTCTATTGACTTGTGAAATCTGATCAAGTTAATTAGTCCAGTTTTTTATTCCCACTGACTAAGTCAATAAGTCAACTTAATACCCCCAACCCGGTGTTTAGGGCTGAAATTTAAAATCGCCTAACCGCAACTGCTAACCGCTAGCCGCCTAGCCGCTTTGAAAGCGGTTAGCGGCTAACTGTTAACCGCTTTCTTTATATATATATATATATATATTGCAGCGTAGTGGTACATGTGCGAGTTTGTCAACAAAAGTACCGAGGTTCGATTCCCGCTAACATCGGTTTTAATATTTATTGTTATTAATTTTTTATTATATAGAAGTGCAAAACGACGTCGTTTTGCACTTCTATATATTCCCTCTTTTCTAACCCTAAAATCCAAATCTCCTTCTCCCTCCCTGCATCTGCGATCGGCTCTGCCTCATTGCCTCTCATCTCAAGCCTGCCTCACTCTCACAACTCCGTCTCCGTCTCTCGTCGCTCTCTCTCTCTCAACTCGCTGTCTCCGACTCTCCGTCGCTCTGTCTCTCAACTCGCCGTCTCCGTCACTCCGTCTCTCAACTCGCCGTCTCTGTCGCTCCGTCTCTCAACTCGCCGTCTCTGTCGCTCCATCTCTCAACTTGCCGTCTCCGTCGCTCCCTCTCTCAACTCGCCGTCTCTCGTCGCCAAGCAAGTTAAGTTATTAACTTGATTTTGATTTTTACACCATTTACACAAGATTATTAGAGGCTTAGGCCCAAGTAGCTAGGGTTTCGGCCAAACATTGTATTTATTTATTTTTTCTGTTAATCGAAAGTTTGTTTATTACAATGTGCAAGCAACATTAGATGTATCAGAATTTTGGGATTATGAGAGTTTCAAGTGTGTGAGCTGAGATCGATCGAGAGTTTAGGTTGAATATACTTAATATGCTAAAATGGCCATGAAAAGGGAAAAAAAAAAACAAAAACAAAAAAACAAAAACAAAAACAAAAAAGGTTCAAAATGGCAAAAAAATGATTAAAGTGAGCCCAAAATCGGGCCAAAATTGGCACAAAATAGGTCCAAAATTGGCCCAAAACTGGTTCAAAAAAAAAAGCCCAAAAAAAGCGGTTAACCACTAATCGGGCGGTTAACCACTAACCGCTATCCGGTTAGCGGAGGCGGTTAGTAATTTTTACTAACCGCCTAGGCGGTTGCGGTTAGTGGTTTTAGTCACTAACCGGTAACCGCAACTGTTATTTCAGCCCGACCGGTG
Organism: Corylus avellana; assembly: GCF_901000735.1. Taxonomy (NCBI): domain Eukaryota; kingdom Viridiplantae; phylum Streptophyta; class Magnoliopsida; order Fagales; family Betulaceae; genus Corylus; species Corylus avellana. The sequence goes on along the minus strand of NC_081551.1, from coordinate 10,428,982 downwards.
TTAACGTCCCAATTTTGGTGAGGCTAATAAAAAGAATTTTTTATATTTTTAGTGATTTTGCTAAAAAAAAAAAAAAACAAACAAAAGGTGTAATATCGACCACGAACTATTGTCATATCTTTTTTCTTTTTTTCTTTTTTTTTTTTGTGGAAATGACGAAATGTCATGGGTTGGAATCACTACACAGGGTACCACTTTTTCATCTTTACGGGCAAGTCGGTCGGTAATTGTGGATTTTAAGTGTAAATCATGTGACTACGGTCATTGTCTCAAAGATGCATTAACCTCATAGTTCTCCTTTTTTTGGGGTGTAAACGAGTCGAGCTTGAGTGAGTAGTGCTTATTCAAGCTTAGTTTGTTTATTTTTTAGTCGAGCTTAAGCTCGAGCTTGACACGAGCCCCATTTCATGCCCAAGCTTGGCTCGCCAAGGTGGGTATCGAGCTCGGGTTAGCTTGGCTTGTTTAATTTTTTGTCAAGCTCGAGCTTGATACGAGCCCCATTTCGTGTCCAAGCTTGGCTCGCCAAGGTGGGCACCGAGCTCGAGCTTGATCTTAAAAATTTTTGTCGAGTTTGAGCTCAAGCTCAGCTTATATCAGATTATTTAAATTTTGTATTTAAGTATAAAAAATAAATAAATAAAAGAAACATAATAAACAAATTTTATTAATGGTACCACCATCAAGGAAACAAGGTGAATGTGAAAGATCTATCAAAGTGCAATCTAATAATAATAATAACAAAAAAAGTGCAATCTTCTCTCATTTATAAAAAAAAATAGCTCTAGTTGACCAATTTTGCAACTAAAATATGTTATAGTTTTAATAGATTAAATGTAATTTTATAAATTATAAGTAATTTATACTTAAGCTATAATAATATGATTAAGTAAAATAAATTTCCATTCAATCATATGATTAAGAATTAAAATTGTTGATTCAACTAGCATTAGATACTCAAAGGTTAAATCATTTAAGATATGACCATATGATTAACTATTATCATTAAATTATATACTATATAAGTTATTTTTATTAATTAATATATACACATATATTTATGAATTAATATGTAAATATATAAATATATACGAGTTGCGCTAATAAGCGAGTCGAGCCCTTATACGAGTATGTTTACGAACTTGAAACGAGCGAGCGAGTTTTATATGAGTATGTATCGTTTAATAATTTAGTATAGTTTCATGTTCACGAACTGCTCATTTAATAACCGAGTCGCTCACGAGCCGAGCTTTATAAAACTAAGCCCGAGCGAGCTCACGGCTAGCTTTGTTCATTTACAGCCCTACCCTTCCCAATTCTCATTCAATTTGATTAGGATACCCTACAATTTAAAGAAATAGTAAATTTTCAAATTACTCAATTTTGATTATTTTTAGGTATCGACACAATTGGAAAATGTCACATATTAAAAATGTGGTATGTTACAGTTGAAATTGAGTATATTTTCATCAAGTTCTTGTTCTCTATGTTGTAAAAAAGCTTTGAGCAAAAAATTAACTTCTAATTTTATGAAGAAAAAGCGTATCTACAAAAGTGAAGATGATTAATCCTTTTGGAACGATTTTTTTTTTTTTTAGTTATCTCGATAACATGTCACTTTTTTAATATATAACATTTTTCAAGTGTTTTGTAACCTAAAAACAACTTAAATTACATAATTTGATGTTATCTTATTGTGTTGCAACGTCTCTTCTCTTATGGAAAATTAAAATGCCAATTGGAACAAATTAAAGCATTTTAGTCAAGAAATCTTGGGCCGTAAAACATTGGAAAATAAGGCTCCATTTGATTTGCGGAATAGACCCTTAGATTGGACTAACCCTAGGTATAGATAGTCTTTTGTTTGGTAACACTCTATTCCAATGGGACTACTAATCCCATACACACAGACTTAGCCAAGCCACTAAAAAATGAGTGGCTTAGCTAATCATTTCATGTGTGAATAAATTAATTGTGTAAATTGCCATAAAAAACCTACTTGTTTGATTAAATTTCGTTCTCTCTGATTCTTCTATATTTCGTTTTCTCTCTTTGTTTCTCTTTTCTCTGTATCTATATTTCGTTCTCTCTTTTTCTCTTTTTCTCTCTAATTCTTCTGGAACAATTTTTCTATTTTTTGATTTCTTTTGATTCTCTGTACCATTTCTCTCTGATTTTCTTCTCTCCGTCTTTTTTTTTTTTGACGAAGAAACATAATCTGCGAGGTTTTTATAAAATAATCTGTTTTTGATTTCTTTTGATTAGAGTACATTCTCCAACTATATATATATATATAATTTTGTAGCATAATTGCAAAAAAAAAAAAAGAAGCCTATATACCTGACATAATTAACAAAATAAAAAATAAATTATAGTAAAGTTGTTTATGTTTCAAAAAAAAGAAAAAAAGAATGAAAGTTCTTAATAATATAAATTGTATTTGTATTATAAGGGTATTTTAGAAAATTTAATTACAATATGATTCTATTTACCAACATATTGCATTGTACCAAACAAATAAATATAATTAACTAGTATATTCCAGCGTTACAACCAAACAAAATAATAGGAATAATTAATCTATTCCATACTTTTCTATTCCCAATAAGCTAATAATTTTTTAATAGACTACACATTCCACAAACCAAACAAGTTCTAAATTATATTGGCCAACTCGGACGACCACTGTTTTAAAGACTTGAAATGCTGTGAGCTTTTACGTCAACCGGAATTTTTGAAAGTAGAAAGATGGAGAATTAGTGAGAGGTGGTTTCCAAGAAATATGGATGAAGAAGACCAAGTCAAAACAGAACTCTCTCTTATCACAAAGCTCGGACCTTTCTTAACGCTAAATAAATAAATAAGAAGAATATGGTGGCGTAAAACCCGGAGATGAGACGGTTGATAGGAACGTGGTGGAACAATTGAAACCAAGGGGCCCCTCCACATAAATGTTGTAGAAAATGCTCTTCCCAAACCGTGTGTAAAATGCAACCTCCTCTATTGACTTGTGAGAGCTGATCAAGACAAGTCAATAAGTCAACTCAATCTCACTACGTTTTTCGAGCTCCTCAATCCTCCTATATAATATTCCTCGTTTTCCGTTTGGAAACAGAGACAATTATTCTCCATTCTCCAATGATGCAAATTCTCTTCTTCCCTTTTCTTCTTCTCTCAGCGGTTTTCACTCAACAGGTGCAATCCGTTGTGAAGCCAGGCTCTTTCTTGACACCAACCACCAACTCTTCTTGGCCATCACCTTCCGGTCTATATGCCTTTGGATTCTACAAGCAAGGCAGCGGTTATGCTGTCGGCATTTTTCTTGCCGGAATTTCACAGAAGACAGTAGTTTGGACAGCCGACCGGGACAAACCTCCGGTTCCCGCTGATTTTAAACTGAATTTCACACGTGATGGAAAACTGGTTCTCCAATCGGCACAAGGCGTGGATCAGACACGCCTCGCCAGTTTTCCGGGAGGTGCAAGCTCCGCGTCGATGCTTGACACGGGAAATTTTGTTCTCCTTAATTCTACTAATCAGACGGTGTGGCAGAGTTTCGATTATCCAACGGACACCTTTTTGCCAACTCAGAATCTTTCCCACGGACAGGTGTTGTATTCCAGTCTTTCAGACACTAACAAGTCAACCGGCTTATTTCGTCTGTTGATGCAAGAAGATGGGTGGCTCTCGCTGTACCCAGCTGGAACTCCATACGCGCCGCTTGAATATGGTTATTGGGGAGCTGGTTTGAGCGGACAAAAAAAAAACGACGTCGTACTGCAACTTGAAGACGATGGTCATCTCTATTTGCTCAATGGCGCTCACGCCATTATAGCGAATATGACATCAGCAGGAAATCCTATAAAAGGTGTGGTCTACCGATTGACAATTGACCCCGATGGGATGCTGCGGCTATACTCGTACGACACGAACCAGAACGGAAATTGGACAGTCACGTGGTCCGCTCCAGACAACAAATGTTACCCGAAGGGTCTATGTGGGTTTAACGGGTATTGTGCTTTAAACGATCTGGAAGTTATTTGCAAATGTCTTCCTGAATTTGAATCGGTCAACGTGGAGGATAGGAGTTCAGGCTGTCAAAGGAATTTCACAGCAGAAAGTTGCGAAAGCGACAGATATACCATGGAACCAGTGCTTAATACTGTATGGGAAAATGATAATTATTCTATTATCATATCGACGACCCAAGACAATTGCGGAGAAGCATGTTTGCAGGACTGCAACTGTGAAGCTGCTCTGTTCAAAGACGGGGTGTGCACAAAACAGAGGCTTCCGTTGCGATTCGGGAGAAGAGATCAAAGCGACACAACCGTAACCCTCATCAAGGTTGGTACATCTACAACCATTGTAGATAGAAATCTGCCAAAAGAAACCAAGAAAGAGCTTCGACTCGACATCCTAATTGTCAGTGTTTCATTACTTGCTTTTGCATTAGTTGTCTTGGTGATTTCTGGAATTGCAGTTTACAGAAATCGTGTTTGGTCATATAAAGTGATAGCTAATCATGGAAACACTGTCTTGGGTGAGGATGTTGCCCCAAAATCTTTTACTTACGCACAACTAGAGAAAGTGACGGGTGGTTTCAAGGAAGAGCTTGGCAGAGGAGCTTTTGGGACAGTATATAAAGGAGCAATATGTGTTGGGTTTTGAATTGCCAAATTCAGTGACAAAATACATTCATCTGCAATCCCGTCAGCAGTGCATACATGAGGTGTTGTGTCAAGAGAAGACCTAGAAGATGTGGTTAAGCTTAACCAATCATAATAGAAGATCTATATGATATGGTTAAGTTTAATCAAAT
>NC_081551.1:10405267-10424063 GCF_901000735.1 Corylus avellana | reverse complement strand
CACCTGAGGTCTTCTTATAGAAGATTTATTCTAACAGCTAACCATTGAGCAACTCGGCCATTGACAATTTAACTAATTAAGTTGTGCTTGTTTATCAAGTTACTACTTCCATCCAAAAAAAAAAACAATCATGTTACGGTGTGAATTAGGAAAATGATTCATTTTTTTTCATAGTCTGTTTTTTCATCTTATTTTTCAAAATTTTTTTAAATTATGATCGGATATATAAACCCCACCAAATCTAATTGTAATTTAAAAAAAATTAGATGACGTATAACATTTTTCTGTGGACCATCTCTATTTCGCATGTACGTGACACCACCACCTCATAGATGAGGCATCAGCATCACTTGTCAGATCATGTCACGTTATGACGTTTGTTCTATTATGGAAAATTAAAATGCCAGTTGGATTATCTAGAATCCATGGGAGTTGATTGAGGGTGTTTAGCAAACTTTATGAGTTTACACGGCACTGTAGACTTTTGAAGTGGCGCCAAAATATTAGGTATGGTCTGAATATTAAACAGATTGACGCAGTCAATAAGGCTCGGTTTGAAAATTAAAAATAGACATAATTCTTATTTTGCCCCTTCAGAACATCTACACAAATATATTCAAACTGGTTTTCTATTTTTCATACGGGCATATTTGTCTTTTAATATAACTTAGCTTCTCCTATACACACGGTTAACTGCGCGTGTCTCACTGCAACATCGTCAGATATCCCTACTCGAAGAATAGTGCCGTCGAAGTGGGAAAACTTGTGACAAGGCCATTTGTTCACATGTAGCCTCCTTAACACAGACCAGTTCCTCTATTATTGACTTGTGAAATTTGATAAGTCAATGAGTCCAGTTTTGCTAGTGTTCACATGGATTGGGGTTCATTGTTTTATTTATATATACTCTTCTGTTGTACGTTTGTAACCAAAGGGGATAAAGGAAACAAAGACAATTACTCTCCATTCACTAATGATGCCAATTCTCTTCTTCCCTTTTCTTCTTCTCTCAGCTATTTTCGCTCAACAGGGGCAATCCCTTGTAAAGCCAGGCTCTTTCTTGACACCAACCACCAACTCTTCTTGGCCATCACCTTCCGGTCTCTACGCCTTTGGATTCTACAAGCAAGGCAACGGTTATGCTGTCGGCATTTTTCTTGCCGGGCTTCCACAGAAGACGGTCGTTTGGACAGCCGACCGAGACAAACCTCCAGTTCCCGCCGATTCTAAACTGAATTTCACAACTGATGGACGCCTGGTTCTTCAATCGGCACAAGGCGCAGAGACAGGCCTCGCCAGTTTTCCGGAAGGTGCAAGCTCAGTGTCGATGCTTGACACGGGCAACTTTGTTCTCCTTAATTCTGCTAATCAGACGGTATGGCAGAGTTTCGGCTTCCCAACGGACACCTTTTTGCCAACTCAGAATCTTTCCCACGGGCAAGCGTTGTATTCCAGTATTTCAGAAACCAACAAGTCAACCGGCATATTTCTGGTGTTGATGCAAGAAGATGGATGGCTGGCGATGTACCCAGTTGGAACTCCATACACGCTTGACTATGGTTATGGGGGACTTGGTATAAGTGGGCAGAAAAATGACGTGGTTCTGCAACTTGAAGCCGATGGTCATCTCTATTTGATCAATGGCGCTGGCACTATTATAGTGAATATGACAGACGGATATCTTGCAAAAGATGTGGTCTACCGATTGACAATTGATCCCGATGGGATCTTGCGGCTATACTCCCACGACATGAATCAGAATGGCGATTGGACAATCAAATGGTTTAATCCAAATAATGACGTCTGTATGCCAAAGGGTCTATGTGGGATTAATGGATATTGTGTTGCAATTGATCTACAAGTTGGGTGCAAATGTCTTCCTCAATTTGAATTCGTCAACAAGGAGGAGAAGAGTTCAGGCTGTCAAAGGAATTTCACTATTGCAGAAAGTTGCAAGAGCGACATACATGCCATGGAACCAGTGCCGAACACCGTATGGGAGAATAATAATTATTCAATTATCATATCGACAACTCAAGACAATTGCGGAGAAGCATGTTTGCAGGACTGCAACTGTGAAGCTGCGCTGTTCAAAGACGGGGTGTGCACAAAACAGAGGCTTCCTTTGCGATTTGGGAGAAGAGTTCAAACCGACTCAACCGTAGCCCTTATCAAGGTAGGTAAATCTACACCTACTATAGATGGATATCTGCCAAAAGAAAGCAAAAAAGAGCATTATCGATTGGACATCCTAATTGTCGGTGTTTCATTACTTGCTTTTGCATTAGTTGTCTTGGCGATTTCTGGAATTGCAGTTTACAGAATTCGTGTTTGGTCGTATAAAGTGATATCTAATCATGGAAACACCGTCTTGGGAGAGGATGTTGCTCCAAAATCATTTACTTATGCACAACTTGAGAAAGTGACGGGTGGCTTTAAGGAAGAGCTTGGCAGAGGAGCCTTTGGGACAGTATATAAAGGGGCAATATGGAATGGCGTCGGCCAGAGGATTGTAGCCGTCAAGAGGCTTGACAAATTGTTGGCTGAACGGGAAAGAGAATTTCAAACAGAGATGAAAGTTATTGGGAGAACGCATCACAAAAACCTTGTCCGTCTACTGGGTTATTGCCATGATGGACCCAACAGGCTTTTGGTGTACGAGTACATGAGCAATGGGTCACTTGCAGATGTACTCTTCACACCTCAAAAACAACTTTCTTGGAATGAAAGAATGGAAATCGCTCGTAAGATAGCGAAAGGAATTCTTTATCTCCATGAAGAGTGTGAATCTCAAATCATTCATTGTGACGTAAAACCCCAGAACATACTCATGGATGCACACAGATGCCCAAAAATCTCAGACTTTGGATTGGCAAAATTGTTGAAGGCCGATCAAACCAAAACTTTTACTGACATTAGAGGGACAAAGGGATATGTTGCTCCAGAGTGGCATCGAAAGCTGCCTGTGACAGTCAAAGTAGATGTGTACAGCTTTGGAATTGTGCTGCTGGAGATTATATGTTGTCGAAAGAGTGTGGACCATGATCGTCCAGAGGAAGAAGCTATTCTTGAAGAATGGGTGTACCAATGCTTTGAGAGTGGTGAGCTTGGTAAACTAGTGAATAATGAAGAGGTTGACAAGAAACAATTGGAGAGAATGGCCAAAGTAGGGCTTTGGTGCATTTTGGATGAGCCCTCACTTCGTCCTTCAATGAAGAAGGTTCTACTCATGTTGGAAGGGACTGTTGATATTCCAACCCCTCCTAGTCCAACATCATTTCTAAGTGCCATCTGAAATGTTTTGGATGTTCCAATCCTCCAAATCTGACATCCTTTCTTCGTGTCTTCTAAAATGTGTTTGTACTTGGATTATTCTTAGAAAATAAGTCTATTCTAGTGACTTGTCTTTGAAGTTTTCTTTTGAATACTGTGTAACTTGTATCAATGTTTCGGTGTAAGCATTGAGTTTTTTTTTTTTTTTTTTAGTGTGCCATTTTGAATTGCATTCGTGTAGTAATGCTCCAATAAAAGAATTTTCTTTTCAAGTTCTTCTCTATTTCAACAACAAAAAAATTATAAATAATGTTAGAATTTATCTAGATAAATCCGTCTTTCTCTATAGCATGAGAAGAACCAGTGGAATAGGTAAACATACCCCCATTGTTAGACATGTTTTTACATCTATGCATGATATCTGCTTGCTTGCTACTGTGTGTGTGAAGGAGACTAATACCTCAATCTTAAAATTTCACAGATGACGTAAAAAAGTATAACCGACCAACTCCATTTATATTGAGGGTGAGAGTACATAGTTTCTTAAATAGCATTTCTCATTATGAATCCAACAATAAAATGGCTGTCAGTACAAAAAATAATAATAAAAAAAAAAAAATTTAAAAAAAGGAAAATAAACACAATAATCTCCCACTTGAACAACATAAGTCATTTAATCAAAAAATTAAACACAAATAGGCATCGCAAAACACAACCTAATCCAAATGTATTTTAGTATGCAGCGAATGACCAAGACGTTGCTAAAATCTTCATTACACTTGAGAAAGTATGGATCCATAAGGAGATCCATGGAAATGAATTTGACACAAAAATGTAGGTCCGTATGTGGCTTCTCTGCGACCTTTTTTCGTATTTAATTTAATAAAAGTAATCATTATTGTAGCTTTCTCTAAGAGTCTAAAACAATCACGAAAGAAATAAACATTTTTGGAGCTTTGAAAGCTACAAGCTTTAACATTTTTTTCTTTTTCCTCTCTCTCTCTCTCTCTCTCTCTCTCTTTTATTTATTCACAATCACCACATTGGTCAACCTCTAAGATTGGATGTTGTAGCCATTGGCCAAGATTATATTGTAGCTTGATGACTTTTTTAGTTTTTATTCGTGATTTTTTTTTTTTTTATTTATAAAATAACATGTCAAACGACACGATCTATTTCATAAACGGATTAAACAGATCATGTCATGTCAACCCGTTATTTGAATGGGTAGTGTCAAGGTGGAGAAGTATAGCTCGTTTAACTAAACCGTTCGTGTCAGGATTAACCCTTAATAAGTTAGTGGGTCAAGAGGGTTGACCCAAACCCAACACCCACAACCCGTTTTGCTAGCCCTATAGTGAAAATCTGTTATTAGCAATGACTTAAAGTTGTCGTTAATAATATTTATTTTTTTATAAATTTTGTCTTATCATATATATATATATATATATATATATATATATAAGCCAAACCCCTTAGAAGTGCCTTACAATTACGACATGTGGCGTAAACTCATTTTTTTTAAAAGTTAAACCAACTTTTTAAGACATAATTTTTGAACATTGAACCCAACACTTTTAAAGAGTGAACCAGATTTTTATTTAAAAAATTATCATTAAATTAGCTTAATTAAGGGTGTTTAATTATATTTCAATAATCTTTCATATATAAATTATTCAATAAATTAAGTATTATTAATGTCAAATCAAATAACAAAACAAATTTTTTCAAAAAAAAATAATGAAACAAATAATAGAAATCAAATTATTATGTATTAATATGTTTAGTCACTTTAAAATGCTTATTAAGATGTTTAGGATCTTCCAACAACAAAAAATGTCAGAATATTATTAAATACCACATCTTTTTCCCTCTCGACATCCCTCTCCCTCTCTCGCATTCCCTCTCCGCATCTCTCTCTCTCTCTCTCTCTCCATGTTTCACTCCCTTCATTTTGTCTCTGCTATCATTCTTCAAGTTAGTGTGTTTCTCTGCAACAAATTGTAATTGAGAATTCACTTTTTCCCAGGTTCATTTTCTTAAAAAAATTTGAATTATCTATAAAAATTTGAATTATATATATATATTGATAAAAATATAGTGTGTCTTTGTTTGACTTTTATATTTTGTATTGTTAATATGAATTAGCAATACTCATACTTTCAGCCTGTATTGCAATTTAATATAGAGAAATCATATATAAAATCCTTAGGACAACACGCTTTTATTAAAAACTACATGAGTATTTTTTTTTTTGAAATTTAGTCACTGGGTAACTCGAAACTACTAGAAACTTCCTACCGTTAATTTTTGTTTAACTGCCGTTAGTAGGGGTGTAAACGAGCCGAGCTTGAGCGAGCTTCCCTTGTTCAGGCTTGGCTCGTTTAAATTTTACTCGAGCTCGAGCTCGAGTCGAGCTCAAGGGCAAGCCAAAAAAATCGAGCTCGAGCTAATAATAAGTCGAGCCGGGCTGTTATATTTAATGTTTTTGTTTAAAAAAAAACATTTAACTTCAAGTACTCTTAAACAGCTTAAGAAGTTAGTTTGCATATGAATATTTGCTTAGCCTGGCTAGTCGAGTATGGAGCCTAAGTCAATACAGCAAGGCATTTGGTTTCAAAGAGAGAGGATATATATATACATCATTTTATAGATAAGCAAACTTGGAGATTGATATTTTCTTAAGAATGTGGGACAAGTTAACAGGTTGCATTTAGACTGCGCCCCTTACAAAAAAATATTTTTTTAACGTCTCTCTCTCAATCCCCCTCACCAGTCACAATGGATCTTCCACCTGAACTCTCATTTCCCACTCTCTCACTCTCACTCACCAGACAGGTAGTGATAGTGTTTGGGTCTGTTTGATTCTTCAATAGTTTATGCCTTTCGCAATCTCTTTCAATAGTTTCTGCTTGATTCTTCTTCCTTTCGTTTGGGTCTGCTCTAATTGAATCGAGATCTTTTTAATGATTGCTCTCTCTCTCTTTGATCACGAAGGGTCTAGAATTTTTTATTCTCTAACGCTTAAATATAAATGCAATTTTAAGGTTTTAGTAATTATGAGATTTATAATTAATTATGTATTACTTAGTTTATATATATATATATATACACACGAGCATATACGAGCTATTCACGAGCTTAGCCGAGTCGAGCCGAGCTTGCTTCGTTTAATATTCGAGCTAGGATTTCTGTTCATGAAGTGTTTCATTTAATATTCGAGTCGAGCACGAGCCGAGCTTATGCGAGCCGAGCCCGAGCTTGCTCGCGAGCCGAGCCCGAGCTTGCTCGCGAGACGCTTTGCTCACTTAACAGCCCTATGTGGCGTATAACATTTTGGAACAATTGAAGCCAGGGGGGCCGTCGCCACATATTCTTCTTATTATTTATTTAGTTTAAATGGTGTGATTTTTTTATAATATTTGATATATAAAAATTAATTATTTAGTTGAGAGAGTTGGAACGTTAAGAAAGGTATGAGCTTTGTGATAAGAGACAAAGAGAGAGTTCTGTTTTGACTTGGTCTTCTTCATCCATATTTCTTGGCAATCACCTCTCACTAATTCTCATCTTTCTACTTTCAAAAATTCCTGTTGACGTAAAAGCTCACGGCATTTCAAGTCTTTAAAACAGTGGTCGTCTGGACTCGGGAGTTGGGCATTCGCCAATATCACTTATTTTCCAATGTTTTACTGCCACAGATTTTTTAGTTTTATTATTATTATTATTATTATTATTATTATTTTCAAAAATAGATTTTTTTTGTTTTCTAATTTCAAAAACAGTTTTTAAAATAAAAACCAAAGGGAATTAGCTTTCTAAAATTTCTTTAAAATTGTATATTTTCAAATTATAAAATTTAGATTATTTTTAAGTATCAAAACACTTAAAAAATATTATTTATTTAAAATATGGCATGTTATGGAGGTGGCTTGCGGCCACTCTAAGTGGTGCGGCCACTCCATATGGAAAGCCACCATTTCAAATATTTGTTTTTTTAGATTTAATTTTTAAATTAAAATAATAAAAAATTAATATGTTGATGTGGTAAGATAGTGAGTTTAGTTTGGGATTAACAAGCGTTAAACTTTTAGAGGAAAATGTAACGATATGAGTTAATTTGCCATTTCGATTGACTGGGGGAGTAAAAATTCGAAAATAAAAAGTTTAGAGAGTTTTTAGTTTTAACGTGTTGACTCAAGCATTTATAATATATTTACCCAAACATTAATAATAATAATAATAATAATAATAAAAATAAAAAACTAAAAATAAAAATAAAAAAATTTCTAAAAATAAAAAAATTCTTTTTTATCAACCTCACCAAAATTGAGATTTTAACACCGGTTTGGGGTATTAAGTTGACTTATTGACTTTCTCAGGGGGAATAAAAAACTGGACGTAATGATTTGATCAGATTTCACAAGTCAATGGAGGAGGCTACGTACATTTTTTCTACAATACAACCTTAGCGCTCTTTCATGTTGGATTTCACAAGTCATGCCACATTGGTCATTCTCCCCACAAATCAATGCACAAGAATCACTTCTGCGGTTTGTGAGAAAGAAGAAAACTAAATTTGTTCCCTTTGTTTGGTGCAGAAAACAAACCAAAAAAAAAAAAAAGAATAATTGAGATGGGTGATCCATCGAAGAAAAAGAAAAATAGTGTGTATGACGCTATGCCAAAGTCTGGAAGGAAGGAGAAAATTGGGTCGATGAGGAAATTTGAGATTTCGGTGGAATTGAAAAAAAAAAAAAAAAAAAAAAAAAAAGTTGAAAGGTCCTGCTAGAGAATTAAAGGGAGAAAATTCATGGTTCTAGTAATATTTTATTATTTATAATTGCTAAGTGTTATTTATTCAGCAGATCGACAGATGTAGTTCCAAGAGCAAGATTATTTCGAATAAGATTTTCAGGACCTTGAGGACAACGTCCTCTTTAAGGGGAAAGGAATTTTATAAGAATTGAGTTTTATGCGGAATAATTATTAATAATGGAATATATTAAAATATATGATACCGAAGAATATTTTATTGTGTTTATTTTTATTTAATATTGTCTTTATTTATTTCTATGTAAAAGTTTTGATGACTCAGCCATAGTTTATATTCCAATAAGAGCTGATGACTGCCCTATAAAATATTGTAATAATTTGCCTATTTAAAGGTCATTATGTTATGAATAAATGAACAAGAAAATTAATCCAAACTTTATGTTTAAAAAAGTTTTAGGTTCCCTTCAATGAATTTAAAGGGTCTAGGTTCCCTCAAAACCTAACAATCTATCTCATTACATGTATGTAAAAGCATTCACGTAATATTCTTTTCTTTGTACCATAAAAACAAAAACACTTCCAAACCCAAAACATACTCTCAGTTGTTGCTGTTTGGTCCCAAAGGAAAAACCACAGGGTTTGTATTGTCTTCTTATCTACAATCTCAGACAAGTGACTTGGTGTGAGAGTTCCCCAAAGGCCCAAATTCTATAAGCGTGTCTACTACACAATGCATCTTGACCTTCAAGTCTTTTGACTGTAGAAGACACGGATTCAAGATGAGAGCAACGTTCTAGCCACGAAATACCACAAGAATTAATTCAACTCCATAAATGCATATTGACGAACTATGTTTCTTTTGTAAAATGTTTCTTTTTTTTTTTTTTTAATCTACAATATCTGACAAGTGACTTGGTGTGAGAGTTCCCCAAAGACCCAAATTCTATAAGCGCGTCTACTACGCAATGCATCTTGACCTTCAAGTCTTTTGACTGTAGAAGACGCGGATTCAAGATGAGAGCAGCGTTCTAGCCACTAAATACCACAAGAATTAATTCAACTCCATAAATGCATATTGACGGACTATGTTTCGTTTGTAAAATGTTTTTTTTTTTTTTTTTTAATCTACAATCTCTGACAAGTGACTTGGTGTGAGAGTTCCCCAAAGGCCCAAATTCTATAAGCGTGTCTACAACGCAATGCATCTTGGCCTTCAAGTCTTTTGATTGTAAAAGACGCGGATTCAAGCTGAGAGCAGCGTTCTAGCCACGAAATACCACAAGAATTAATTCAACTCCATAAATGCATATTGACGGACTATGTTTCTTTTGTAAAATGTTTTTTTTTTTTTTTAATCTACAATCTCTGACAAGTGACTTGGTGTGAGAGTCCCCAAAGACCCAAATTCTATAAGCGTGTCTACTACGCAATGCATCTTGACCTTCAAGTCTTTTGACTGTAGAAAATGTGGATTCAAGATGAGAGCAACGTTCTAGCCACGAAATACCACACGAATTAATTCAACTCCATAAATGCATATTGACGGACTATGTTTCTTTTGTAAAATGTTTTTTAAAAAAAAAAAAAAAAAAAAAAAAACAACTTATTTTGATGATATCAAAATTCATGTTTATACAAAATAGAATATAAAAAATTAAAATTAAAGCAAAGAAATATCTCATAATGTTATAAAATCACGTAAAAATGTTGTCTTTAAATATTAATTTTTTGTTCTCGAAATATTCAACTCAATGTGATCAAATCTCTTAACATGCAACCTCTTAAGATTAGACTATAGCGTCTATTTTGATTAAAAATGCACTTCCAAAATGCAAAGGTCAAATCAACAACCCAACAAGTGAAATATAAATAGGGGAGAGGCGTTCAACAAAAAAAAAAGATAGCAAGAAGAAAATCTAGATTTTGATTATCAAAACATTCATAGAAAATTTGCAAAAATTTCTAATATTTTTGGTTTTTTTTTTTTTTAACAAAAAAAAAAAAAAAAGAGAGAGAGAGAGAAGTTTATGAAGAATAATGACCTCATAGTTGATTTTTATGCCAGTAAGTTCTGTTTCTGTTATTGTTGGAGAGAAAGCTAGTCAAAACCCAAGAAGAGAGACATGGAGAGAAGAAGAGGGAAAAACAGACAAGAGGGGGGGAATATAAAAAGGCCCCAAAACTATTAGTTATTTACGATTTAGCCTTCAAATGTTCAAAATGTAATAAAGTAGCCTCCAAACTACCAACCAGTTACAAGTTAGCTACTCCGTTAGTCATCACCGTCAAATAGGATGGAAAATTCAATACAACATCGTTTTGACAAGGTTAAGTTTCTAAAATGCCGAGTTGGAGGAATATATATCATTGGCAGCGGAATTCTCACTAGGACCGCAAAAACCTAGAGGAAAAGAATAACCAGTTCCAAGTCCTGACGGCTGTGGAAGGAGACGAAACATCTGAAGAACTGTGCACTTGAGACAAATGGCTGAAGATTTGACCCGTATGTGGGGGAATCTATCCCTAACGGAGGAGGAGGATGTGGTAGTGGAGATCAAGAATGAGGCGTTGACAGGGTTGGTGAATAGAGGAAAAGCTTGTTTAATGGGGAAGCTGCTGATAAGCGCCGAATGATGCACATTCAAGCCCCTTAATTTGCATATGTTAATTCCTTAGCATTGTTATTTGTTTGATTTTTGTTTTGTTTTTGTGTTTTCAGGTTATAAATAAAGATGCAATTAATTTCATTGATTTTGGGCTTAAAAGCACACGTTGAGATGATTAAGCGTAGCCAATCATAACAGAGGACTTATATGTTGTGGTTAAATTTAATCAAATAAAGGAAGGGATTAATTCGGAATTTCTCAAATTGGAGTCAAAATCGGATTGGATTCAATTTTGGATTCCGCATATGTCTCGGTATTTTGGCCATAACTTTCAGTTCAAATATTCGATTGAGGTGATTCAAGCGGCACTGGAAAGATAATTAAAATTTCTACAAATCATTATGAAATAGCATTTTCCTAATTCGGAGCGCCGCAATGCCAAAATCGCCCCTCAAGATAGGAACGCAATTCTGGGCGAATCCTACTCCGATTTGGATTTGGTTTTTAGTCTCTCAATTGGACTAGGAGACTGCTCTCCGGTTTTCTCAGGGTTTCTAGGGTTTCTAGGACTCTCCTAAGCCCTATAAATAGGACTCTAAACATTGTAAACAGACACACCGCTTCTAGAGCAAAAATTCAGTAAAATAGTCTGTGGAGCTTAGGAGATCATGAGCGGCTAAACCCCTTCGTGGGGTGTTGATGTAACCCTATCCAAGCACAATGGTTTGATTGTATTTAATTTTTAGATTTTTAATTTATGCATGTTGATTGTATAACTATGAGGATTGCTACAATTGATTTATGTTCTTCATATTAAATGCAATTGTTCTTAAATTTCAATATCAATACTTGTGAAATTCTTCTCTTGTCTTAGAAAGTATTTTACTTTTATTGATCTCAAATCATTCTTGTTTTCTGTGATTATGAGGATGATGGTTATACAATGGGTTTAATTGACATATGATCAATGGGATTTGATAGGCCATGCCTAGGGAAGACGGATTGTACTACACCCTAGTTTAGTGTAATTTAGGTAGACAGTCCGTGCCAACCGAAGATGGGTTACACTTATTCATTGATTGTATGTATCCTGTTATAGAATTTGATAATTTATACCTAGGGAAGACGGGTCGTACCGCGTCTTAGTGGTTAGATGGACGATCCGTGCCAACCGAAGATAGATTATGCTTATTCTTTAATAAGGTAGTTTCTTGTTTATTTATAACATGCATATAATGAATTTCTGGGATTAATTATGATTAGCTATTGTTGTGCGAATAGAGGTGAAGTCAATCCCCTACACTCTCTCTCTTATTTTAAATCTCTTTTATTTTCATGCACTTTAGTTTTAAAGAAAATCAAAACAAATCTCTTTTCAATTAAGTTAATTTTAATCTTTTAAATTTTGATAATAAAACCCCTGCAGTCCTTGAGGTTCGACACCCTCTCTATAGCCGTATCCTACAAAGATTCGTCCTATTGCGAGTGATTATTTTTATAATTGGTATTTTTTATCACAAAAATACCACATCAGCTGCTGTCTGAAAGATTCATTGGCAAGGAGATTATCAAATCACAACTGCTCCGGTGGTGGAAACCAACCGAAACGGTAAACTTCAAAGTAGTAGGCGAAAATTTATTCTTACTGGAATTCGAACATAGTTGGGAGAAATCTCGAATATTACAGGGGAGTCCATGGGTGTTGGAGGGAAACGTTTTCTCCATGGTTGAGTTTGATGGAGTTACGCTACCGGAAACGATTGAGTTCGCGAAAGTGGCGTTATGGGTTCGTATGTTTAACCTTCCCCTTGCATGCATGGGATCTGAAATTGGGCATCAAATTGGGTCCTCTGTGGGTCTCGTGGAAGAAGTCGATACTGATGAAGATGGGGTAGGTTGGGGAAAATATTTGCGAGTCAAGATTCGCATTGATTTGACAAAGGCCTTGGCAAGAGGTAGGCGATTGATAATTCAGGATTCTCCAGTATGGATCCGGTTCCAGTACGAACGTCTTCCTAGATTCTGTTTTCATTGTGGTGTGGTGATCCATGGAAAAGCAGGATGTATGATGAGGCCCAATCCGGGGACTCAGGGAGATGCAACTCAATATGGGGCGTGGCTGAGAGTCCCTCCGCCGGGCCGACATAATAGAGTGAGACAAGAGATGACGGAAGGGAAGGTGAGCTCTGAAAAGTCTCATACGGGAGGGCACAGTGGCAGTGAAATGGAGTGTATGGGTGAGGAGGGAAATAAAATAGCCCCAGGTGTTGTCAGTGAAGCCTTTTCTAGTTCGCTGGCTGCGCATGAGGAGGGAAGCCGGCCACCAGACGGGGCGGCGAGCAAGATTCAAACAGGAACAGAAACGGTGGAGTTGGGAAAGGAAAGCGGAAAGGGCGGCATTGATGGGGACACCGAAAATCAGGGAGAATCATTTAGTGAGCAAATTTATGGTGCTAGTCAAAGGGAAACGGCCAATGTTAATAATGGGGCTTTAAAGGAGAATAATCTTTCTATGGAAAACGGAAGAATTAATGAGGCTTTAAAAGGAAAGATTCCCCAGCTGAGGGAGAAACAAACTGACGAGGCTTGGTTCAAGGCGGTGGGAAATTTAAATGAGAAGGAGGGGCAAGCTAACCACGTGGGATCAAGGGGTATGAGGCGAACATGTCCTGGGCCTACCATTGCTGACGTGGAAAAAACCATGGCAAAGACTTCCATTTCGGAAGGGCTGCTCGCGGACGAATCGAGCTCCAGCAAATTGCGAACTGCAGTAACATGGAAAAGAAGGACTCGGGGAACCCAAACCTTGAATAAGCTTGATGAGAACTATGAACAATTGGGGAAAAGAAAGAAGGAGGAAAAAGGAATTGTAGGGGAGATATATAAAAAAAAAGGCAGGAATAATCAGGCAAAAACTGTCATGGAAAATAAAATACAAATTGGAGATAAGGAAGCAGGTGAGAAGGAGCACGGATCGGGAGTGGCGGCGGCTGTCTTTCAGCCCCGCCAACCGCAATGAGTATTATGAGTTGGAACTGTCGAGGGCTTGGGAACCCTCGGACAGTTCGAGACCTTTGCCGCTTGGTGAAGGTAAAGAAACCCGGAATGGTTTTTCTTATGGAAACCATTTCAAGACAAAATAAAATGGAGGGAATTCGGTGTAAATTGGGTTTTCCCAATATGATGGTGGTAGATTGTGTGGGAAAGCGTGGTGGTTTGGCGTTGCTATGGAGTGATGATGTGGGGGTGGAGATACAAAATTACAGTTGCCGCCATATCAATGCCAAAGTTTGTTTAAATCCAAATGAAGGTGTTTGGAAATTTACGGGCTTCTACGGCCATCCGGCGGCGAATAAAAGAAGAGAGGCATGGAGTCTTCTACGTTATCTTGCAACTTTGTCTCCCGAACCTTGGCTTTGCTTGGGGGATTTCAACGAGATTCTACATTTGTCTAAAAAATGGGGTGGCAAAGACAGAAATAGGGGACTTATGGAAGACTTCCGATCCACATTGTCAGATTGCAACTTGGTGGACTTGGGATACAGGGGGCCCAAATTTACGCGGAACAATGGTTGGGATGGAGAAGCTTTTGTACAAGAAAGACTAGATCGGGTGGTGGCGAATGAAGGGTGGCGATCAATTTTTCCCAAAGCCGACATTTTGGTGGAGGGAACTATATGTTCGGACCATTTGCCATTATTCGCCACGCTGCATGAAGATAAACGGCTGGGCAGGAATCCTCGTCAGTTTAAGCATGAAGCTGATTGGCTACTAGATGCAACATATACTGAGGTGGTCAAGGCTGCATGGCAAAATGAGGAAGCACGGACTGGTGGAGAGGGCTGTGTTCGACGAAAATTGGGCAAGTGTCAAGTTGAATTAAAAAAATGGCAGGAAAAAAAGAAGAGGCCAGAAAGAGAAATCAAAAATCTATGTGAACAAGTGGCTTTTTTACAAGCCAAGGAGGGTTCGGATGAATTGGCAGAACTGAAAAAATTAAAAGGGCAGGTGGAATCGCTTATGGAACAAGAGGAAATACAATGGAAACAACGAGCGAGAGTGGATTGGCTTCGGCATGGAGATAAAAACACTAAGTATTTCCATGCTTGCGCAAGCCAAAGACGGAATTCTAATAAAATCCGGATGGTGTGGGATATGAAAGGAAAAAAATGGGAGTCTCAAGAAGATATTGGCAATGCATTTGTGGATTATTTCAGCCATCTTTTCTCTACAGGGCACCCGTCTGGTTTGGAGGAGTGTTTGGAGCCTATTGATAGAAGGGTGACTCATAAAATGAATGAGAGGTTGTTAAGGCCTTTCACGGCTGAAGATGTTTGTACCGCTCTCCATCAAATGGCGCCCCTTAAAGCTCCGGGTCCGGATGGATTTAACGCCTGTTTTTTCCAAAAGAATTGGGCGTTAGTTGGAACGGAGGTTTGCAATGATGTGTTATTTTATTTAAATTCCGGCATTTTGAATAAAGAATTGAATTCTACTTACATTGCTCTCATTCCTAAGTCTAAGAATCCTAATTGTGTTACCGATTATCGCCCAATTAGCCTATGTAACGTTTTATATAAAATTATCTCAAAGGTTTTGGCTAATAGGCTCAAAGAGGTTTTGCCAGATATCATATCACCGTATCAAAGTGCCTTCATCCCGGGACGCTTGATTACGGACAACATTCTTGCTGCGTATGAAACCCTTCATACCATGCATTCCCGAATGTATGGGAAAAAGGGGTTCATGGCAGTTAAGCTTGATATGAGCAAAGCTTACAACAGGGTGGAATGGTGTTTCTTGGAGGAAGTAATGAGAAGGATGGGGTTTGATCATAAGTGGATTAATCTGATTATGATGTGTGTGAGAACAGCTCATTTTTCAGTCTTGGTAAATGGTATCCCAATGGGTCGAATTACCCCTACCCGTGGAATAAGACAAGGGGATCCAATCTCTCCTTACCTTTTCCTTATATGTGCAGAAGCTCTCAGCTCACTTTTGGCAAAAGCTGATCGAGATGGCTCTTTCAGAGGAGTCCCAACCTCTAAAAAGGGACCTCGACTGAACCATCTTTTTTTCGCTGACAATAGTTTATTGTTTTGCAGAGCTGACTGTTTACATTGGCATCGAATGACTTCTATCTTAAAATGCTATGAGCGTGCTTCGGGTCAATTGCTAAATGTCAACAAAACTGCAATCTATTTTAGTCGAAATACACCAACTGAAGAGAAGAAAGCCATTCTTGAGATCGCTGCAATCCCGGTGTCTCAAAGGTTTGATACCTATTTGGGACTCCCGGCTTTGGTGGGGAAGTCACGAACTAAGGAGTTCAAGACCATTATTGACCGGATTGAAAAACGACTGAAAGATTGGAAGCTGAGATTTTTATCGCAGGCGGGGAAGGAAATTCTTTTGAAGGCAGTGGTGCAAGCTATACCGACATATAGCATGAGTGTCTTCTTGCTTCCGAAAGCATTATGTTCCAATATAGATTCAATGATGCAGAAATTTTGGTGGGGGCATAAAAGCAATGAGTCCCTTATTCACTGGATGAGTTGGGAACGATTAGGAGACAATAAAGAGAAGGGAGGAATGGGATTTAGAGAGTTCTCTTATTTTAACAAGGCTCTTTTGGCTAAGCAATATTGGCGTCTCTGGAAAACACCGGACAGCTTGGTTGCAAAAATAATGAAGGCGAAATATTTTCCCAAAAAGGAGGTTTTGGATGCGAATATTGGTTCAAAACCTTCGTATGCATGGAAGAGTATTTGGAGTTCGCAGGCATTATTGAAAGAGGGATTGTGTTGGAGGATCGGAAATGGGGAGAAGGTCCGCATTTGGGGAGATCATTGGGTTCCCACTCGGCACAGCCTCTTTATCCAATCTCCTACACGACAAGGGTATGAAAATGCCAAGGTATGTGAGCTTATTGATAAGGAAAGGGGCTGGTGGGATTGTAATCTTTTGGCAAATCTTTTTAGAAAGGATGAAGTGCAAGCCATAAAATCAATTCCGCTTAGTTGTACTAATCAAGCGGATTTGCTGATTTGGAGCGGTACGGTAAATGGGCTTTTTTCTGTTAAGAGCGCCTATCACTTGGCTAAAGAAGTGGAGGATAGATACAAGGCTGGCTATTCTATGGGTATGTACAAGAGTGAAGTGTGGCAGCGGATTTGGAAATTACATATCCCTAGTGTGGAAAAGAATTTTTTATGGAGAGCTTGCCATAATATTCTACCTACTAGGGATAATCTTTTGAGAAGGAAAATAGTGCAAGATCCGCAGTGCCCAATTTGTGAGAGAGACGTTGAGACATCCACCCATGTGTTATGGGAATGCTCCTCAGCCATGGATGCGTGGGGGTCAAGCTGCAAAAAATTCCAGAAGAGTTCCATTAAGGGGTTATCTTTTCTTAAGGTGCTGGAGGAGGTGTTGAAAACTGCTAATGAGGAAGAAGTTAAACTTTTTAGTGGACTATCTCGGCAATTGTGGCTTAGGAGAAATGAAGTAATTCACGGGAGAGTTTTTAGCCATCCAAATTTGCTGATCCAGAAGGTGAAAAACGAAATCTTCGAGTTTGGTCAGGCCAACAGCAGTGAGCCTTCAGTGCAAGAAGTCCAGGGAAGCAAAGAAGATGCAACATGGCAAGCACCTCCACAGGGCAGACTGAAGGCTAACTGGGACGCTGCGTTAGATGTCAAACACGGAAGAGTAGGAATGGGTGTGATCATCAGAGATCATGAAGGCAGAGTCATTGCCGCCAGATGCAGTACAAGTCAAGGGGCTTTTGATCCATTAGCTGCGGAAGCTTTAGCAGCTATCCATGCACTGCGGTATTGTAGAGCAATTGGTGCAAATATTATCAGCCTGGAAGGTGATGCCAAAAACGTAGTGGACGCGATGAACACACGAGAAGAAAACTGGAGCAGATTTGGACACCTTGCGGCGGATGCTAAATCTTTGCTCAACGGGTTTAGCAGCTGGGAGGTTAAGCATGTAGGACGTAATGCCAATTTCGCAGCTCATCATCTAGCAAAATTAGCGGTGGGTCTAGGCTTCGAAAAGGAGTGGTTGGGAGAATTCCCTGATTGTATCTCAGCGATTATTCAGAGAGAGCAATCTGTATTATCTTTTGATTGATTAATGAAGAAGCAAATATTTCATCAAAAAAAAAGTTTCTAAAATGCCCTTTGGGGAAAAAAAAAAATCAATTTAAAAAAGACCTCCCAAAATGACGTCGTTTGGCAACTCCTAAAAAAATAAAAAATTAATTAAAAAAAATTAGAAGAGGTGGTTTAGAGGTGGTTTATGTTGTAATTTTTCTTAAAAAAAATAATGAATAAATAAAAATTAAATTAAATTAACAAAAAAAAAAAACCTTGAATACAATTTGAATTTAATTCCATGACTTAGGCGGGACTTACAAGTTACAACACCCGAGCCTCTCTCTCACTCTTTACTTCTACAATATCTCAAAGGATGTAATGGATATATTAGGTTAATGGGCCTTTAGCCTAGGTAGGTTGGTGGGCCTTTGAGTTGTAATGGGTCTACCAGTCTTTATAAACGAGACCCAAGAGATGAATTAGGCATTCAAATTGTAATCAATTTACTTTGGTGAAAGGGGAAGGAGTTCTCAAATACTCCGTGGCCAGGCACCTCGAATGCCTATTTTCATAATTCAAATTCAGTTCTTTCATCCCGAATTCCATTTACAATAGTTCATTTCCATTTCAATTTATATACAGATTATTAAATATGTTACGAAGGAATAACAAAATTGTTTTTAGGGTTAAATACTATATACCCTCCATGTGGCTTCGAGACTTTAATTTTATCCTCCTAGGGTTTCATTTTTATCACAGGAGGTCCCTGTGGTTTTGATAATAGATCAAGTTAATCATCTATCAGTTGACTGTTAGTTGACTTAACGAAAAACCACGTGGATCAATCAAATGTTGACACGTGGCACCTACTTAAATTTTTTTTTTTAATTAAAAAAAAATGTATTTAAAAAATAAAATAAAATTGTAGGTGGCCGAGCCATCCCCTTGGGCCAATAGGTACTGGGGGTAGCTTGGCCATCCCCATAGAGCCTAGGGGGTGGCTGGAGCCTTGGGGGTGACCGAAACCACCCCCAA
>NC_081551.1:10397032-10405247 GCF_901000735.1 Corylus avellana | reverse complement strand
GGTGGTCGAAGGCTCCATGGGGGTGGTTTCGCAGGGGATGGCTCGGCCACCCCCATCTGGCCAAATGGGGGTGGCAGGCCACCCCCATGGCCAAAGCCACCCCCAAATGAACAAGGAGTCACCACCAATTTTTTTTTTTTTTTAAATACATTTTTTTTTTAATTTAAAAAAATAATAATAAGTAGGTGCCACGTATCAACAGTTGATTGGTCCACGTGGTTTTCGGTTAAGTCAGCTAATGGTCAACTGATGGAGAACTAACTTGGTCTATTATCAAAACCACAGGGACCTTCTGTGATAAAAATGAAACCCTAAGAAAGTAAAAATAAAGTTTCGAAACCCCATGGGATATTTAGTATTTAACCCTTGTTTTTAAGAATTATGAACAAAGGGGCAAGCTAAAGATATTGATTTCAAAGTGCTTTCATTAGCTTAGAGTTTCAAATAATATTTAATTGAAATAGCTACAGAGTTAGGATTTAAATTCAGGACATTTGCTCTAATATTATGTTGAATCACCAATTATTCAAAAAAATTAAGCTAATAAAAAATAGTAAATTTAATTTAATTAATATTGTAACAAAAATAGACGGATTGCATTTGTTAGATTTATTTGCACTAACTTTTGGGAATTTAAATGACTTTCTTTCTACAGATAAACGTCAAGATAAAAACAGGAGACGAAAAATTAATGACAATGAAAGGGGGAAAAAAACAAAAGGAAAAAAAAATCTTGAAGTTTCTTTTGCTTCAAAAAAAAAAAAATCACTTTTCGCTTAAAAAAATTCAAAACTCTTTACTCTTTTCATTTTACGTTACATAAACTCATTCATTTCTCTTCTCTCATCTAAAATAATTTTGTCAAACACACCCAAAACATTTCATTACTCTTGATGAGTTCCAAGCAATCAATCACCCAACTCACAACTTTACATGACTTCCAGGTTTACAAATAGTACAGTTTTGAGGACAATCAATCCAAACTCAATTCCAAGAAAAAGTTGCATTAGCAATTCCAAAAGTGTTGTGTGAACTCAAAGAAAGCTGATTTGAAATAGAGCAGACTTAAGAATGCCTTTAGGTTTACTGGGCTCTACAGCAGCCTTTACTTTTGACAAGTATAAAAGGAATCTTAAATTTACAGCACCTTTAAGTAATTTACGACGGTCTAAACTTTTGTTTGAGTTTTCTTTTAATTTTTTTACATAAAATAATTTCAATTATGTACTTCCTCCGAGGAAATAAAATATTTTGAGTAGTTTAATTTTATTTTTCTTGTTTTTGTTTGAGTCTTTTCTGTTTTACTGTTTGAAACTCTGATATTTTATACGGTAGTGTGAACGATCGCAGGTGCATTGCGATCGAGTGCATCACTGTAATTTTATTAAGATTTATATGGAGTTAGGTAAATAAACTTAATGTGAAAGATGATGAAAATTGCTATTTAGAAATATAGTGAGTTCTTGAAAGAAAAGTCACATTGTTTTGGACGCCGAAAATTCAATATGTGACCTTAAATAAAAGTGTTTTAAGACCTAGTATAATGATGAGAACGGAAGATTTTAAAAATGGTTTCATAATTTTTGGACACTTGTAGAAGGAGTTATGATTTTTAGAAGATGCAAGTGTCAAAACAGGACTTTCAAGTTTCAGTCAAACAAAGGCATAGAATTTCGATGGACTTTTGAGGTAACAAAATGTTATGGGTTAATATGATTTTTGGATATGTAATTAGCCGTTGAATTAGGAAAATTTTAAGCTAAATTTCGTGTCGTTTGGAGTTAAATTGAAAGAACTATGATTTTTTCAAGTTTAATAGGTCAAACTGTTAAGTAGTTAAAGTACCAGCAATTTAGGGAATTAATTGGATGGGTTAATGATCCTAGTAGGCCACGATATTTTGTTATGTGGTAGTCAAAAGATTTATATTTATTGAGGATTAATTATAAATTTTTATGACTACATCTTGATAGGTTCATGCCAAGACACCTAAGTGCTAAGATAAAAGCACCGCATGCCTACTAGACCTATTTGATTGACACCTAAAGTAGCATGTGTTATACATCATGCTTTTATGGCTTTCTCGGTGGACACTTGGGGGTGGTCACTTGGGCCTAAGGTGTCAAACATACTTGACACTTGTTTTGTTGCACAGAGGAGTCGAGTGCATGTGGGACAAATGCCCCACATGCGGCAAGTATTTAAGGGGAGCACTTCCCCTCAATTGCTCACAACTCAAGTGAGCGTGAGATGAAGGAGATATCCGAGAGGATCTGCTGGAGAAAAGAAAGAGATAAAAGAAAAGAAAAGAAAGGAAAGAGAGAAGAAAGAAAAGAAAGAAGAGAATGAAAGAGGAGGAAGAAGAAATAAAATAAAATAAAAATATGAGAACTCTCCAAGGTAATATTTTTAACTTCATATTTTTTATTGTTAGCTTTTGAAGAGTTTTTCGAAATGGGTTGATTGTTGATGAATTTTTTATATGGTTAACAAATTTGATTCATGGATATCCCTATTGATGGATATTATTAATTCGTGAGTTTGTTGGACAAAACTATGAATGAGTTTCGATTTGTAGTATTTGGTATTAATGTTTTTTGGATTAATGTTTTGAATAAGGATAGACGGTGGAGGAATAGAGATTAGAGATATGATCCTTAACCAAAGTGATGCATTATTGAAACTAGTAAATGAATTGATGACTAAGGTTCTTTTTACCTTCGTTGTAGCAATTGTGAGTTAGATGCGGAATCAAAATAAAGGCATGCGATGCCAAGTAAGGGGACACAATACCAAAAACCCCAATGGGTTTTATTATTAATATTTTGAAAAATGTTGGGAATTTTATAAAGAATCCACTTACATGACTTTCAATTGCACTTCCTTTCATATTTTAACGTCAAGTTTTATTTGATCATATGCCATTGTTTAAGAATGTTAAGTATTACAATTACCTCATTTTTATGAGTTATGCATGAATGTGATTATGAATGAAAGGAGCTCATAAAGTTTCATGGTATATTATGTCATTATAGAAGAGCAGACAAGATCATATGAAATGTTACATGTGCATTTATATTCATAAATGTTTAACCCCAAGGCACGATTATAGATACGATCGGTACCGCATGAGTAGCATGGCAAGCACACTAAATGACGGTTATGAGAAGGTGAATGTTGTTGGCCAGGCGGCCTTCACCTAGGCTAGTTCCCAACCTGGTAACTCTCCCTTGTGAAGACAGGATGAGCATATAGGTCATTCGGAACAAGCCAACGTGCGCGGCTTACGATAAGCTTACAGTGTCGAGTCAAGGGTAAAACAATTATTTTGAAAGAAAAGTAAAAGGAAGTACCTATTCATTTTATAACTAGCTATTCTTGCTTTAATTGTAATCATTTTATTAAAGATTATTGTTGTCCACGACTGAGATTATGACATAAAAATCTACATATTATGTTTTATAGCATCTTGGTGTTGTGGCTGCTTATTGAGTTGTTGAACTCACCCTTTCGCCCTATACATTTTTCAGATGACTTTATATATCATAATACTGAGAACAGAGGTACCGGTAGGCCTTCTGGTAGTTAAAGACTCGATCATCTGGCCCAATGACTAGGACTCTATTATAGACTAGATCTCTGGGGCGAGTATAAACTATGCAACTTTCGTTTGTGAAGAATGTAGTTTTAGTAATTGTATTGCTTATGAGGTTATTGAATACTAACACATTATGAGTTTGTAATTTCTTACTAAGAGGAGTTTTTAATGCTCTGTTGATGTTATGTTTCTGTGGTGAGCATATGATAGGTTAAATAATTTTTTTTTAAAATATAAGAATATATTACAATTGAGCACAATTGCTTTACCTTTAGAACTTGGGGCGTTTTAGTTTTTGGATGCTTAATTACCATATTTGAGCTCATTTCATTTTCAGACGCTTACCATATTTGATCTCATTTAACTGCTTACCAGATTTGTATTTTTTTTTATTATATTAAAAAAGTAGAGGTATTTTGAAAATTTTGACAAGATTTAACGAAAAAACCTAATGAATAGGTGACATTGCAAAAAAATTATTTTTTTGTTATACCATATTTGAGCATCAGTCGACACATATTAGCTTTGAAGGGCTTGTTCCTCCATTCCTGCACAGCATGTTGATCAAGGTGGTTGACTCAAACTACATCGATCTCTTCATTCCTTCCCTCCAAATTCTCTCTGCTCTCAACGGAACATATGCAAACCATAGGACAAAAGAATGTTTGGAAATAGGTGGAGAAAACCACATAATTTTCCTCCAATTATTGCTTCTACGCTCAAGAATGGCAGTTAATTAGCTGTTTTATTACTATTGGCAACCACCAAATCATGCATATCTTCACTTGGCCAAGCTGCTTGCAGAGACAAAAATTGATATCTTTGATATCTTTCTGAAACCAATTTAAAAATCTTAGGTGAAGCAATGCTCCTTTTTCTTTTTCTTTTGTTTTTTTTTTTTAGAGCAAAGATCAAGCAACACAACATATTGTTAAAACACGCATATTTAGTATTGCAAGTAGAGATAGACAGATACCCAAATATACATTCGAAGTAACAAAACACACACAACTTGTATCTAAGACATGTCGCTAGACAAGAGTTATTTTTTTAGACTAATCCAAGTTCAAACACATTTTAGAAGACAATTCGCAGGAATTGGAAATTTGGAATATCCAACACATTTCAGAGGGTACTTAGAAAAGAAGTCTGACTTGGAGGGACCGGAATATCAACAGTCCCTTCCAACATGAGTAGAACTTTCTTCATTGAAGGGCGGAGTGAGGGTTCATCTAGAATGCACCAAAATACAACTTTAGCAATTCTCTCCAATTGTCTCTTGTCAACTTTTTCATTATTCACTAGTCTACCAAGCTCACCACTCTCAAAGCATTGGTATGCCCATTCTTCAAGAATAGCTTCTTCCTCTGGAAGATTATGGTCCACACTTTTTCGACAACATATGATCTCTAGCAGCACAATTCCAAAGCTGTACACATCTACTTTGACTGTCACGGGCATTTTTCGATGCCATTCTGGGGCAACATATCCTTTTGTCCCTCTAATGTCGGTAAAGGTTTTGGTTTGATCTACTTTCAGCAACTTTGCGAGTCCGAAGTCAGAGATTTTCGGGCGTCTATTTTCATCCATGAGTATGTTCTGGGGTTTTATATCGCAATGAATGATTTGTGGCTCACACTCTTCGTGGAGATAAAGAAGTCCTCTTGCTATATTGCGAGCAATTTCCATTCTCTCATCCCAAGAAGGTTGTGTCTCAGGCGTCAAGAGTATATCTGCAAGCGACCCATTACTCATGTACTCATACACCAAAAGCCTGTTGGGTCCATCATGGCAATAACCCAGTAGACGAACAAGGTTTTTGTGATGCGTTCTCCCAATAACTTTCATCTCTGTATAAAATTCTCTTCCCGTTCAGCCAACAATTTGTCCAGCCTCTTGACGGCTACAATCCTCTCGCCGATGCCATTCCATATTGAAAAATCTAAAACGACTCCAAACGACACCTATTCAAATGTCTAGGTGATTCACAAATATTAAGCGGAATAAGATCTGACCTAACAATCAATAATCAACCAAATACAGATATGTAATGAAAATCACAGAGACACAAATATTTTGGTTATGAAGAGGAAACAATTTAGAGAACTCTCTAAAATGTAAAACCTCTCCGGGGTAGTCAAACCCAGGAAATCAATCAACTATAAAAGAATAAGGATTACAAAAAGTTCACACTTACAAAACTTTTGCAATTGACACTTCCTTGCATAAGACAAGCGACCCACTTGACTTCTACCGCAATAGCCCTTTCCAGAACATCTGGCACAATCCTTCTACTTGATCTCCTTTACCGGAACTCCGGTAGACTTCAGTTGTATATGATCTGTGATTAAGACACAACATTTAACTCTAAGAGAGACTAACCCTAACACTCAATATCTTAAACGCTCTCTTAGCACATGGAATTCTTATGTGGAATTCCTTACAATTTCGTGCATAACAGCTCTCTATATATAGACTACAAGAAAACCTAGTACTAGTTGAAATGGGAAGAAAAACTAGTTCTAGTTGGAATAGGATTCATCCAAATTTTCTTCCTTATCTTGCGAGACGATTTTGGCATAGCTAACTTTCGAATTTTGAAAATCTTATTTCACAAAGATTTGTAGAATTTTGTGTTAGCTTTCCAATGCTGCTGGTTTCACCTCAATCCGATTCTTGAGCCAAAAGTTATGGTCCGAATACTGATACATGTGCAGGATACGAAATTTAATCAAATCCTATTTTAACTCTAATTAAAGAATTCCGATTTGATTAAACTTAACCATATCATATAAGTCTTCTATTATGATTGGTTAAGCTTAACCACATCTTCTAGGTCTTCTCTTGACACAACACCTCGTATGTATGCACTGCTGACGGGATTGCAGATAAATGTATTTTGTCACTGAATTTGGCAATTCAAAACCCAACAAACTCCCCCTTTGACAATTCTGTGACAAAATTTACAAGTTATATCTGAATAGATAACTCCTGTTTCCTGAAACACTCACAAAACATATTAAGCGTATGTGGAATAGAAATACCCAATGTACCAATAATATAACAAATTTGAATAGAATATAATCATGAATAGCTCACCAAATCAGTTAAAACACAAAACAAATATCATTCATAGATGCAACAAGTATATCAAAATCAAAATCAAAATCATCTATGGTGTTCTATCTATTCCCAATCTGCACTCTCTAAAACTTTCTCTCCCCCTTTTTGTCATGAATGGACAAAAGGCAGTAAAATACCAATAAGCCCAAGGAAAGTCAGAGAAACATAAACAAAATCAAAACTATGAATGCATAATGAGTGAAATGCAAGAGCATGATAAAATCAAATACACTCACATGATAAAACATAAAAGACTCATGTATTAAGCAATGATTATCTAGTAATATCTCAAAATGTCCAAAATATACATGAGAATAAAAAAATATGAAACAAAAGTTTTTTTCAACACAAGCAAAGCAACATGTTCGACTCGACCCATGCTTGTGTGTTGTGTGTGAAAGCTAACCATCAAATAAGTTTAAGAACTTATACGGTAATGGGATAGGCTAGCAAGCAAAAACTTAAATTACCTCATGGGAAGATTGACATGTATATCTAAACAAAAGTCAAACCTTGCTAGGGCCGTGTCACCCTCATCCAATACACTTCCCATGTAGTAGTAGCACATACTCAAACATTGTCCGGTAGTGACCGTTTCTTTCCACAATGAATATGGTCACAACTATTTCTATAGGGACAAGTTGAGCACAAATAAGACATAGTGAAATAGATTCCTTTTGGAATATGTTCATATGTTTTCTTGTTTCACTATTTTTTTCTTTGAGAATGTGTCTTTAATCATTTAGTGCTTAAACCAAATTAGAGGAATGCTGGAATTTTTAGGTCCTAGGTTCAACTAGCATTTGGTCAATTTGATAGACACAACTAGTCAATCTTCTTCATATGGTTGCCTAACATAACTCACCCTTAAGGCCAAATTCATACTCAATTTAAGCTTAAATGTGCACAAGAGTTCAAGCATAGGTAAAATGTACCATAGAAGCATAAGCTTAGGCCAAAAAAAAATCAGTCCATTAATAAATATTCATCCCATGTATAGTAAGCACATTTTGAGATATAAGGAATTGGATCCATGAAGTATACATGAGAAATTTATGGACTATCAAGGTGCATATGACAAAAATAAGGAGACAACCTAAAAACTATATTTTTGTCTTTTTGAATTTTTTTTTTTTTAAAATAAAATGCACAAAATTAATGCAATGCATATATATGCAAAACTGAAATTAAAAAAAAAAACAAACAAAAACAAAAAAAATAAATAAATGCAATGCAATGCAATGAATGCTACATGCTCTAGGATATGAAGAAATATGCAAGACAACCAATCCTAAGCATGTTATGGACCACCTTACTTTAGGTGAGTTCACTACCACTCCCCCTCAAAGGGTGAATGGTATCGACCTTCCTAACCCAAACCTTCTTAACCCTAGGTACAGATTTGTGACTCTTGTCAAACTCATCTAACCTAGATAACACTCCCTTCATCATTATGCATAGCCCCTCAAAACCTTTCCTAGAATATGAATTCTC
>NC_081551.1:10389475-10396932 GCF_901000735.1 Corylus avellana | reverse complement strand
GGATGGTGTGGCCGGCGGTGATGGATGGTGGTGGCAGGGGCAGTCGTTTTGAGAGAAAGAGAGAGAGGGGCGTTGCGTTTTTTTCACTTGAGGGAGAAGGTTGCCGGAGATAGAACGATGTGGTGGTCGGCGGTTTGGGGGAGAGAGATAAACTGGGGTTGGGGGTTTTTTCTGCGTGGTGTCTAAGGTTTTTTCTTTTTATTCCTAACACTTATCAAAACGGCGTCGTTTTGGTAAGTGTAAGGAAACCCTAATTTCAAGCAAAACGGCGCCATTTAGCGTGCTTGTTTTAATATGATTTTTTTTTTCTAAAAGGGCATTTTAGTAACTTACCATTGTCAAAACGACGTAATTTTGAATTTTCCATCATATTTGACAGTAATGACTAACGGAGTAGCCAAATTGCAACTGTTTGGTAGTTAGGGGGCTACTTTATCACTTTCTGAACATTAGGGGGCTAAAATGAAAACGACTGGTAGTTTGGGGGGCTTTTTTATATTTTTCTCAAAAGGGCATTGTAGTAACTTACCCGTAACAAACGACGTCGTTTTGCAGTTTCCGTCCAAACTGACGGTTTTGACTAACGGAGTGGCCAAAATGCAATAATTTGGTATTTTGGGGGGCTACTTTATCACTTTTGGAACATTAGGGGGTTAAATCGAAAACGGCTGGTAGTTTGTGGGGCTTTTTTATATTTTTCCCAAAAAAAAAAGAGCAAAAAGTCAATTTTTGCTGCTGGCACTGTAGCTGGAACAGTGCCGTTCCAGCTACAGTGCCGGCCCGGCCTGTTCGCAAACATAGCCTCCATGTCTCTCTTCTTGGGTTTTGACTAGCTCTCTCTCCAACAATAATAGAAACAGAACTTACTGGCATAAAAATCAACTATGAGGTCATTATTCTTCATAAACTTCTCTCTCTCTCTTTTTTTTTTTTTTTTTTTAAAAAAAAAACCAAAAATATTAGAAATTTTTGCAAATTTTCTATGAATATTTTGATAATCAAAATCTAGATTTTCTTCTTGCTATCTTTTTTTTCGTTGAACGCCTCTCCCCTATTTATGTTTCACTTGTTGGGTTGTTGATTTGACCTTTGCATTTTGGAAGTGCATTTTTAATCAAAGTAGACGCTATAGTCTAATCTTAAGAGGTTGCATGTTAAGAGATTTGATCGCATCGAGTTGAATATTTCAAGAACCAAAAATCAATATTTAAAGACAACATTCTTACATGATTTTATAACATTATGAGATATTTCTTTGCTTTAATTTTAATTTTTTATATTCTATTTTGTATAAACATGAATTTTGATATCATCAAAATAAGTTTTTTTATTTTTATTTTTATTTTATTTAAAAAAAAAACATTTTACAAAAGAAACATAGTCCGTCAATATGCATTTATGGAGTTGAATTAATTCGTGTGGTATTTTGTGGCTAGAACGCTGCTCTCATCTTGAATCCGCGTCTTCTCCAGTCAAAAGATTTGAAGGTCAAGATGCATTGCATAGTAGACACGCTTATAGAATTTGGGTCTTTGGGGACACTCACACCAAGTCACTTGTCAGAGATTGTAGATTAAAAAAAAAAACATTTTACAAAAGAAACATAGTCCGTCAATATGCATTTATGGAGTTGAATTAATTCTTGTGGTATTTCGTGGCTAGAACGCTGCTCTCATCTTGAATCCGCGTCTTCTACAATCAAAAGACTTGAAGGTCAAGATGCATTGCGTAGTAGACACGCTTATAGAATTTCGGCCTTTGGGGAACTCTCACACCAAGTCACTTGTAAGAGATTGTAGATTAAAAAAAAAAAAAAACATTTTACAAACGAAACATAGTCCGTCAATATGCATTTATGGAGTTGAATTAATTCTTGTGATATTTAGTGGCTAGAACGCTGCTCTCATCTTGAATCCGCGTCTTCTACCGTCAAAAGACTTGAAGGTCAAGATGCATTGCGTAGTAGACGCGCTTATAGAATTTGGGTCTTTGGGGAACTCTCACACCAAGTCACTTGTCAAAGATTGTAGATTAAAAAAAAAAAAAAAAACATTTTACAAAAGAAACATAGTTCGTCAATATGCATTTATGGAGTTGAATTAATTCTTGTGGTATTTCGTGGCTAGAACGCTGCTCTCATCTTGAATCCGTGTCTTCTACAGTCAAAAGACTTGAAGGTCAAGATGCATTGTGTAGTAGACACGCTTATAGAATTTGGGCCTTTGGGGAACTCTCACACCAAGTCACTTGTCTGAGATTGTAGATGAGAAGACGATACAAACCCTGTGGTTTTTTCTTTGGGACCAAACAGCAACAACTGAGAGTATGTTTTGGGTTTGGAAGTGTTTTTGTTTTTATGGTACAAAGAAAAGAATATTACGTGAATGCTTTTACATACACGTAATGAGATAGATTGTTAGGTTTTGAGGGAACCTAGACCTTTTAGATTTATTGAAGGGAACCTAAAATTTTTTTAAACATAAAGTTTGGATTAATTTTCTCGTTCATTTATTCATAACATAATGACCTTTAAATAGGCAAATTATTATAATATTTTCTAGGGTTGAGTCATCAGCTCTTATTAGAATATAAACTATAGCTGAGTCATCAAAACTTTTACACGGAAATAAATAAAGACAATATCAAATAAAAATAAACACAATAAAATATTCTGCGATATCATATATTTTAATATATTCCATTATTTATAATTATTCCGCATAAAACTCAATTCTTATAAAATTCCTTTCCCCTTGAAGAGGACGTTGTCCTCAAGGTCCTGAAAATCTTATTCGAAATAATCTTGCTCTTGGAACTACATCTGTCGATCTGCTGAATAAATAACACTTAGCAATTATAAATAATAAAATATTACTATAATCATGAATTTTCTCCCTTTAATTCTCTAGCAGGACCTTTCGTTTTTTTTTTTTTTTTTTTTCAATTCCACGGAAATCTCAAATTTCCTCATTGACCCAATTTTCTCCTTCCTTCCAGACTTTGGCATAACGTCATACACACTATTTTTCTTTTTCTTCGATGGATCACCCATCTCAATTATTCTTTTTTTTTTTTTGTTTGTTTTCTGCACCAAACAAAGGGAACAAATTTAGTTTTCTTCTTTCTCACAAACCGCAGAAGTGATTCTTGTGCACTGATTTGCGGGGAGAATGACCAATATGGCATGACTTGTGAAATCCAACATGAAAGAGCACTAAGGT
This sequence comes from Corylus avellana, assembly GCF_901000735.1. NCBI lineage: Eukaryota > Viridiplantae > Streptophyta > Magnoliopsida > Fagales > Betulaceae > Corylus > Corylus avellana. Next base: position 10,393,711 of record NC_081551.1, on the reverse strand, counting down.
TGTATTGTAGAAAAAATGTACGTAGCCTCCTCAATTGACTTGTGAAATCTGATCAAGTCATTAAGTTCAGTTTTTTATTCCCCCTGAGAAAGTCAATAAGTCAACTTAATACCCCCAAACCGGTGTTAAAATCTCAATTTTGGTGAGGTTGATAAAAAAGAATTTTTTTATTTTTAGAAATTTTTTATTTTTATTTTTAGTTTTTTAATTTTTAATTTTTAATTTTTAATTTTTTATTATTATTATTATTATTATTATTATTATTATTAATGTTTGGGTAGATATATTATAAATGCTTGAGTCAACACGCTAAAACTAAAAACTCTCTAAACTTTTTATTTTCGAATTTTTACTCCCCCAATCAATCGAAATGGCAAATTAACCCATATCATTACATTTTCCTCCAAAAGTTTAACTCCTGTTAATCCCAAACTAAACTCACTATCTTACCACATCAACATTAATTTTTTATTATTTTAATTTTAAAATTAAATTTAAAAAAACAAATATTTGAAATGGTGGCTTTCCATATGGGGTGGCCGCACCACTTTGGGTGGCCGCAAGCCACCTCCATAACATGCCATGTTTTAAATAAATAATATTTTTTAAGTGTTTTGGTACTTAAAAATGATCTAAATTATATAATTTGAAAATATACAATTTTAAAGAAATTTTAGAAAGCTTAATTCCCTTTAGTTTTTATTTTAAAAACTGTTTTTGAAATTAGAAAACAAAAAAATCTATTTTTGAAAATAGAAGATAATAATAATAATAATAAAAAAAAAAACTAAAAAATCTGTGGCAGTAAAACATTGGAAAATAAGTGATATTGGCGAATGCCCAACTCCCGAGTCCAGACGACTACTGTTTTAAAGACTTGAAATGCTGTGAGCTTTTACGTCGACAGGAATTTTTGAAAGTAGAAAGACGAGAATTAGTGAGAGGTGATTGCGAAGAAATATGGATGAAGAAGACCAAGTCAAAACAGAACTCTCTCAAAAGAAACAAAATAAAACAGAACTCTCTCTTAGTCTCTTATCACAAATCTCGGACCTTTCTTAACGTCCCAATTACTCTCTCAACTAGTTTTTAAGGGATAGTTCAATTGGTTGAAGATCACGCTTTATAAAGTAGAGGTCATTAGTTAAAATTTTCTCTCCCCTTTTTATATAGACATGTCAAAAAAAAAAAAAAAAAACTCTCTCAACTAAATAATTAATTTTTATATATCAAATATTATAAAAAAATCACACCATTTAAACTAAATAAATAAATAAGAAGAATATGTGGCGTATAACATGGTTGAACAATCCGAAAATGAAATGAGCTCAAATATGGTAATTAAGCATCCAAAAACGGAAACGCCCAAAGTTCTAAAGGTAGAGCGATTGTGAGCGATTGTAACATATTCTTATATTTTAAAAAAATTATTTAACCTACCATATGCTCACCACAGAAACATAATATCAGCAGAGCACTAAAAACTCCCCTTAATAAGAAATTACAAACTCATAATGTGCTAGTATTCAATAACCTCATAAGCAATACAATTACTAAAACTACATTCTTCATAAACGAAAGTTGCACAGTCTATACTCACCCCAGAGATCTAGTCTATAATGGAGTCCTATTCATTAGGCCAGATGATTGAGTCTTTAACTACCAGAAGGCCCACCGATACCCCTGTCCTCAGTACTATGATATATAGAGCCATCTGAAAAATGTATAGGAAAAAGGGTGAGTTCAACAACTCAATAAGTAGCCACAACACCAAGATGCTATAAAACATGCTCTACAGACTTTTATGCCATAATCTCAGTCGTGTACAACAATAATTTTTAATAAAATGATTACAATTAAAGCAAGAATAGCTAGTTATAAAATGAGTAGGCATTTCCTTTTACTTTTCTTTCAAAATAATTGTTTTACCCTTAACCCGACACTTCAAGTTTACTGTGAGCAGCGCATGATGGCTAATCCCGAATGACCGGGGAGAGCTACCAGGTTGAGAACTTTCCTAGGTGAAGGCCACCTAGTCGATAGCACACACCTTCTTGTAACCGTTCTTTGGTGTGCTTCCCATGCGGTACCGATCGTATCTATAATTGTGCCTCGGGGTTAAACAATTATGAATATAAATGCACATGTAACATTTCATATGATTTTGTATGCTCTTCTATAATGGCATAATATACCATGAAACTTTATGAGCTCCTTTCATTCATAATCACATTCATGCATAACTCATAAAAATCAAGTAATTGTAATTCTTAATATTTTTAAACAATGACATATGATCGAATAAAATTTGGCATTAAAATATGAAAGGAAGTGCAATTGAAAGTCATGTAAGTGGATTCTTTATAAAATTCTAACATTTTTTCAAAGATTAATAATAAAATTTGTCGGGGTTTTTCGTGTTGTGTCCCCTTACCTAGCATCGCATGCTGTTATTTTGATTCCGCATCCAACTCACAATTGCTACAAAGGAGGTAAAAAGAACCTTAGTCATCAATTCATTTACAAGTTTCAATCATGCATCACTTTGGTTAAGGATCATATCTCTAATATCTATCCCTCCACCGTCTATCCTTATTCAAAACATAGATCCAAAAATCATTATTACCAAATACAACAAATCGAAACTCATTCGCAATTTCATCTAGCAAACCCACGAATTAATAATATCCATCAATAGAGATACTGATGAATTAAATTTGTTAACCATATAAAAATTTCATCAACAATCAACCCATTTCGAAAAACTCTTCAAAAGCTAACAGTAAAATATATGAAGTTAAAAATATTACCTTGGAGAGTTCTCATATTTTTTTTTTTAATTTTTAATTTTATTTCTTCTTCCTCCTCTTTCTTTCTCTTCTTTCTTTTCTTTCTTCTCTCTTTCCTTTCTTTTCTTTCTTCGTTCTTTCCTTTCCTTTCGTTTCTTTTCTCTTATCTCTTTCTTTTCTCTAGCATATCCTCTTGGATCTGTCCCTCATCTCATGCTCACTTGAGCTGTGAGCAATTGAGGCGAATTGCTCTCCTTAAATGCTTGCCGCACATCCACTCAACTCCTCTTTGCAACAAAACAAGTGTCAGTCCCCAAGAGGTAGCTCAATCGGTTGGGACCACGCCTAATAAAGCGGAGGTCACTAGTTCGAATCCCCCTCCCCCCTCTTGTGCGGACATCTCAAAAAAAAAAAAAAAACAAAACAAAACAAGTTTCGAGTATGTTTGACAAGTTAGGCCCAAGTGACAACCAGGTGTCCACCGAGAAAGCCATAAAGCATGTTGTATAATACCTGTTACTTTAGGTGTCAATCAAATGGGTCTAGTAGGCATGCAGTGCTTTTATCTTAGCACTTAAGTGTCTTGGCATGAACCTATCAAGATGTAGTCATAAAAATTTATAATTAATCCCCAATAAATATAAATCTGTTATGAATGCATTCATGTATTTGGTGGATGATCATTTAGTTCCATCTCTTGGAATTCTACACATTCATGTCATCTTTTAGAATTCCTATAACATCCATGTAATACATTGATGTATCCTCTTGTTTCATATTCCTTAACCTCCCATTATGATTCCATGCCTATAAAAGGGAGTATCGAGTTGTATGTAAAACACACAATAATAGAGAATAATTATACATAGTTCCTGAAGAACTAGTTTCACATATATTGCAATTTATTTATCTTGTCTTGTCATTCTCTTTGATTTTACAACACGTTATCAGCATGAAGCTCTAACCAATTGTTGTGTTCTTTTGATCTTCAACATCAAAAGCTATATGTGAGGTATTCTTAATTCATTGTAAGTTTCTTTAACATTTAGTAATCTTATTATCTATTTTGTTAATTAAAATTCTAACATATACTTAGAAATTTTTAGTGTTTTAAGAATCATATTATAACATTTGCATATTATGATTCATGTGAGATTTATATAAACTAGAATGATATCATAATAATGCTATGAATATGATATCTTATAATTTTATATGCCTAAAGCATATAAAAATTGAGTACCTTACGGTAAATGATCCATTGACCTTGTAGAATAATTCAAGGGAGTGATATGAGCACCAGAAGACAATTATCCTCCCAAAAGCTTGTTATGATTTGATGCACCCGAAGTTGCAAGATTTCAAGAGTGTCAGTGACTAACTCTGAACTCTTTAAAATCAGCCCACAATTAAAATTGTGTGGAGAAAAAATCACTAATATGGATAT
>NC_081551.1:10330206-10389224 GCF_901000735.1 Corylus avellana | reverse complement strand
TATAGAGGTCAAGGGGAACGTACTCATAATTCTTACAAAAGAAATGTTCCACACCACCAGAAGTGGAACTACACTGTGGTGAAACAAAATGAAAATAAAGGCTTACAAAATAAACCTACAAAGAACTATGAAGATAAATGTTACATGTGTGGAATGAAAAGATATTGGTCACATACCTGTTGTACGCTTAAACATCTGGTAGACCTATATCAAGCCTCCATAAAAGAAAAGGAGATTGAAATGAATTTTGCTAATCACAGTAATCCTGAAGATTCTTCAATTTTTCTTAATACTCTAAATGGAAAGGGTAACATTTATCTTGATGTTTCTGATTTCTTTGTAGGCTCTAACACAAAAACTGATCTTTTGATTGGTGATAAATATGTCTACAACAATTAAAATGTTTTCATTGTGTCTTAATCACAATATGTTTACATTGTCAAATTTAATTGTAGTTTGTTATTTTCTTTTTGATTAATGAAATTTAATATATATTTTGTTTATATATGGAGGTATGGGTCATATTGATGAAATGATTAATTCTAAGATGATTGGTGAAGATTTGTGTCTAACAGACAGTTGTACAATGCACACAATTTTTAGAGATAAGAAATATTTTCAATATTTGATATTAAACAAAGCTAGTGTCAATACAATATCAGGTTCATCAAACTTAATCGAAGGCTCTGGAAGAGCGAATATTATATTGCCAAAAGGAACAAAATTTTGTATTGACGATGCTTTGTATTCTTCTAAATTTAGAAGAAATTAAATTAGTTTTAAGGATATTCATCTAAATGCTTATCATGTTGAAACCACTAATGAAGGCAGTGACATATATATTTATATTACTTCAATAATTTCGGGCTAGAAGCTCATATTGGAAAAACTGCCTGCTTTCTCTTTTAGGTTGTATTATACAACAATAAGAACAATTGAATCACATGTTGTGATGCACCAGAAGTGCTCTAATCCAAAGATGTTTATGCTTTGGCATGATTGTCTTGGACATTCGGGAACAATTATGATGCGTCGAATAATTGAGAACTCTCATGGGCATTCCTTATAGAAGCAGAAGATTCTTTTACTAAGTGATTATACTTGTGTTGCATGTTATCAAACCATCTCCTTCTAAGGTAATTGTTGAATCTTCATCATTTTTACAAAGAATTCAAGGGGATATATGTGGGCCGATTCACCCTCCATGTGGGCCATTTAGATATTTTATGGTTTGAATAGATGCATCATCTAGGCAGTCACATGTTTGCTTGCTTTCTACTTGTAATGTTGCATTTGCTAGACTTCTTGCTCAAATAATTAGATTATGAGCACAATTTCCTCATTATTCAATTCAATCTATTCGAATGGATAATGCGGGTAAATTTACATCTTAAGCATTTTATGATTATTGCATGTCAATTGGAATTAATGTTGAACATCTTGTTGCCCATACTCATACTCAAATGGTTTAGCTGAATCGTTTATTAAACGACTTCAGTTAATTGCTCGACCTTTGCTTATGAAAACAAAATTAACTGTTTCTGCTTAATTAGGAACATGCAATATTACATGCTGCATCATTAGTTCGGATCAGACCAACAGCTTACGAAAAATATTCCCCTTTGCAACTTGCATTTGGTCAACCACCAAATATTTTTCATTTTCGTATTTTTGGTTGTGTTGTATATGTTCCAATTGCGCCACCTCAACGCACTAAGATGGGGCCTCAACATAGACTTGAAATTTATGTTGGTTTTGATTCTCATTCTATCATTAGATACCTTGAGCTTTTAACTGGTGATATTTTTAAAGCACGTTTTGAAGATTGTCATTTTGATGAAAACATATTCCCATCACTAGGGAGAGAAAAGTCGTTGCTAGAAGCACGACAAGAAATCACTTGGAATAATTCGACGTTATCTCATTTTGATCCTCGTACAAATCAATGTGAACTAGAAGTTCAGAGAATTATTCATTTACAGAGTATTGCAAATCAATTGCCGGATGCATTTACTAACAACAAGAAAATAGTTAAGTCTCACATTCCAGCTGCTAATACTCCAGCGAAGATAGAAGTCCCTGTAGGACAATCAATTAATACAACAGCAAATGAGTCTAAGGCACGCCTGAAGCGTGAAAGACCTATTGGTGCAAAGGATAAGATTCCCCGGAAGAGAAAAGCACAAGGAAATGAAATTGGCGCTTCTGAAGAGGCCTTTCCCACAAAATAGGCAACCAAAATTGATCCATCCAAACTTTTTGTACAAAATTCTCCTGGAAAGGAATCCCCCGAAGAGGAATCTCTTGAAGAGGAATCTCTTAAAGAGTTACCCCTTGAAGAGGAACAGGTACCTGAAAATAATGAGATCTCAATAAATTATGTAAGTACATGAGAAATATTGGATACAAACAAAATTGTTGTCGACAACATAATTTCATTTAAAGTTGCATTTGACATTACCAGAAGTAATGATGATATTGAACCACAAACCGTCGAAGAATGTCAACGTAGAAATGATTGGCCAATGTGGAAGGAAGCAATTCAGGCAAAATTGAACTCACTAGCAAAACGTGAAGTATTTGGACCTGTAGTCCAAACACCTGAAGGTGTATCACCTGTTGGATACAAATGGGTATTTGTACGGAAACGAAATGAGAAAAATGAAATTGTGAGATATAAAACAAGACTTGTTGCACAACGTTTCCTGCAGAAACCTGGTATTGATTATGAAGAAACTTATTCTTTTGTAGTGGATGCAATTATATTTAGATTTTTGATTAGCTTAGTAATTACAGAAAGTTTGGATATGCGTTGAATGGATGTGGTTACAACATATTTATATGGATCACTTGATAATGATATATACATGAAAATCCCTGAAAGATACAAAATGCCTGAAGCATATAATTCAAAATCCTGAAGTATTTACTATATCAAGCTACAAAGATCTTTATACGGGTTAAAGCAATCCGGACGCATGTGGTACAATCGTCTTAGTGAATATCTATTGAAAGAAGGATTTGAGAATAATCCAATTTGTCCATGCGTTTTTATTAAGAAATCAGAATCCGGATTTACTATAATTGTAGTTTATGTAGATGATTTAAATCTTGTTGGGACTTCAGAATAGCTCATAAAAACTGCCACGTATTTAAAAAATGAGTTTGAGATGAAAGATCTTGGAAAGACAAAATTTTGCCTTGGTTTACAAATTGAACATTTTCCAAATGGAATTCTTGTTCATTAGTCAACATATACAAAAAAAAGTCCTGAAGCACTTTTACATGGAGAAAGCTCATCCTTTGAGCACTCCAATGGTTGTTCGATCACATGATGTGAAAAAGACCCTTTTTGTTCTCAATTTTTAAGATGACGAAGAAATTCTTGGTCCTGAAGTACCATATCTTAGTATAGTTGGTGCTCTGATGTATCTTACGAATTGCACACGACCTGATATTGCATTTTCAATTAATTTACTAGCAAGATACAATTCTACATCAACTTGAAGGCATTGGAATGGGGTCAAACATGTTCTACGTTATTTACATGGAACAACTGACATGAGATTATTTTATTCAAGAGGTTCAAATTCACAATTAGTTGGATATGGAGATGCGGGTTTTCTTTCTGATCCGCATAAAGGTAGATCTCAAACAGGATATCTATTTACATATGGAAGTACTGCTATTTCATGGAGATCTGTCAAGCAAACACTTGTTGTTACTTTTTCAAATCACTCAGAGATTATTGCAATTCATGAAGCAAGTCGGGAATGCATATGGCTAAGATCAGTAATTCAACCCATTCGAGAAAAGTACTGTTTATCCACAATCAATGATAGCCCGACAATATTATATGAAGATAATGCTGCTTGTATCACACAGATCAGAGGATGATATATTAAAGGTGATAGAACCAAACATATTTCACCAAAGTTCTTTTATACACGTGAGCTCTAGAAGAGTGGTGATATTGATGTCAAACAGATACGATCAAGTGACAATTTGACAGATTTATTTACCAAAGCATTACCAACTGCAACATTTAAAAAGTTGGTGAATAACATTGGAATGCGCCGACTGAAGGATCTTTCATCATAAACAATTGAAGCTCTTCATGCTAATGAGGGGGAGTAAAATGATTATGCTGATTGTACTCTTTTTCCTTCGCTAAGGTTTTTCCCACTGGATTTTCCTTCGCAAGGTTTTAATGAGGCAATCCTAAAGCATACAAAGGCACACAAGAATATTGTACTCTTTTTCCTTCGCCACAAGTTTTTTTCCACTGGATTTTCCTTGGCAAGGTTTTAACGAGGCATATTCTTAGTATATGGTCATCCAAGAGGGAGTGTTATGAATGCATTCATGCATTTGGTGGATGACCATTTAGTTCCATCTCTTGGAATTCTACACATTCATGTCATCTTTTAGAATTCCTATAACATCCATGTAATACATTGATGTACCCTCTTGTTTCATATTCCTTAACCTCTCATTATGATTCTATGCCTATAAAATGGAGTATTGAGTTATATGTAAAACACACAATAATAGAGAAGAATTATACATAGTCCCTGAAGAACTAGTTTCACATATATTGCAATTTCTTTATCTTGTCTTGTCATTCTCTTTGATTTTACAACAAAATCTTTTGACTACCACATACCAAAAAATCGTGGTCTACTAAGATCATTAACCTATCCAATTAATTCCCCAAATTGAAGGTACTTTAACTACTTGACAGCTTGACCTATTAAACTTGGAAAAATCATAACTCTTTAAATTTAACTCCAAATGACATGAAATTTAGCTTAAAATTTTCCTCATTCAACGGTTCACCACATATCCAAAAATCGTAGCAACCCATAACACTTTGGTACCTCAAAAGTCCCACGAAATTCTGTGCCTCTATTTAATTGAAATTCCTGTTTTGACACTTGTATCTTCTAAAAATCATAACTCATTATACAAGTGTCCAAAAATCATGAAACTGTTTTTAAAATATCCATTTCTCATCATTATACAATGTCTTAAAATAGTTTTATTTAAGGTCACACATTGAATTTTCGGTGTCCAAAACAATGTGACTTTTCTTTCAATAACTCACTATATTTCTAAATAGCAATTTCCATCATCTTTCACATTAAGTTTATTTACCTAACTCCATATAAATTTTAATAAAGTTGCAAATCCTCCTTATCCTTGATATTAAGATCACCTTTCTTCTAGGGTATAAATTTCGGGGTATTACAAAAACGGAGGAGCAACTTAAGAGAAAATAATTTTTAAAGTTAGAACTACACGACTACAGCCTTGAGAATGTACAACTTTGCCCTATTAGAATATTTGTTAAAGTATTGATTAAATGATCAAATTTATGTTTTATTGTCAGCTTAAGCTTTTGATACAAGTGGTGATTTAACATGGTATCAAAAGTAAAGATCCTGAGTTCAAATATTAACTTTGTCAAATCATCGTATTGGACCTCACGTGTGAGTGTGTTATGTAGTAGAGCAGGGAATAAGTTTATGGGGTTATTTTTTGTTTTTGGTTGATATGGCATGTTTTCTTTACTTTTTATCTTTCTTTATGGTAAAAGGATGGCTCTTGATTTGTAAACATGCAACATTGTTTTCATAGATTACTAAGGGTGTGCGTTTGATGGGCCTAAAAGTGCGTTCAATACTCAAAAGTCCATTTGAATAAAAAAGTAGTCGTTTGGTAAAAAAATTAAAAGCGCTTTTAAGAGTTCAAAAAGTTTAAAAATGACTAAAACACACTTTTGGCAAAAACTTAAAAATAACGTTTTTGCCAAAAAGTATTTTTTGACTTTGAGCACTAGTAGCAGCTTCCTAACCATTTTCTCTCAATTTAGGGAATAAAACTACTTTTTGATTTCCTATAAAAAAATACTTTACAATAGATTCCCTTATTTTTCCTATATGAATTAAATACTATTTCTTTTTATCATTGTAACCAATGAGAGAGGAAAGATGAGAGAATTGTTGGGAATGTAAAGGAGAGAGGAGAGAGAATGAGATGTTTTATAATTTAATAATGTATAGGGAGTCTACAGTGTTTCCCAATGCATTGGGAAACACTGTAGACTCCCTATACATTATTAAATTATAAAACATCTCATTCCCTCTCCTCTCCATTGGAAAACACTGTAGATGCCCTTTGATGTTGGTTAAATTTGGGGCTTTTGATGTGAGTGCTTTTTTGTGGTTTTTTTGAGATTTTCCTAAACATAGGGAAGGGAATGGGCTATGGGGAGTCTGCTGCAAGTGCTCTTAAAAGCTCTATTTCTCAAACTCAATCCCAAACATGCTCTAAGAGTGTGTGTTTGATGGGCCTAAAAGTTCGTTTAACATGCAAAAAGTTGGTTTGAAAAAAAAAGTAGTCGTTTGATAAAAAAAATTAAATGCGCTTTTAAGGATTCAAAAAACCTAAAAATGACAAAAACACATTTTTGGCAAAAGATTAAAAATGAAGTTTTTGTCAAAAAGCGTTTTTTGACTTAAAAACTATATTTTTCAAACACAATTCCAAACATACTCTAAATTCTTGGCATGCAACGTTCTTCAAATTTTCTAAGCATGTGAGCTGTGGCCATTCTTGCTTTGACTACCAAATCTTTTTTTTTTTTTTTTGACATGTCCACACAAGAAGGGGAGAGGGGATTCGAGTACATATTTGTTGCTGCTCATAATAGAAATTTAATTCAAATCTGCCACGATTTTCTTAAATATTTTTGTTTATTCTGCAACGATTTGGTAATTTAACTCAAAGAGGAAGAGACAGATAAATCTAAACGAAAAGAGTTTTGCATTAAATAATATTGCGACGTGAAGTGAACGGTTCCTTTTCATTTATATCTTTTTTGCTTTGTTTGTTTGTTTGTTTTTTTTTTTTTACTTGAATATAAAAATTCTGAAATGAATGAAAAATAACAATTGGAGAAAAATAACAAATTTAACTTTCTATTTTAAAAATTAAAAAGTCAATTATACTATTGAAGTTACATTTTAAAAATAAATGCAAAATCACTCAACAATTCTTAGTTTTTTTGAATTAAATTAATGTATTATTTACTCTCCTAATTCTCATATGTTACATATTTATTATATAACTCTCATCATTTTCATAAGGTACATATTGATTATGTACTTATTGTGTTCTTGAGAAGCCCAATTAGAAGCAGCAATTCAGCATAATTAGGGCCTCTGATTGTTTGACCTTCTCTTTAAGTGAACCACATGGATTTTTATTTATATTGGTATTGGCTCTACCATATATGTCTTCAGTGAAAACTCTGAACAAACTCACGTGAAAGGGCATTCACATTTCAAACAAGAGTCGTACCACAAGAATTGAGTGGGAGAAGAAAAATGTGTCAATAATGGATCGCTATTCAGTGATTTCTGAGAAGCTCCCATGTCAAGTTCATCATTACCTAAAATGCTTGAGAGTGAAACAAATTAAGGACTCTGTCCAAGAATTTCCTCCGTTTCATTAATTGCAGGAGACAGGCTATTAAACACTACAATCGATCCCAATTGGTTTCTTCAATAAATATCTCCCAGTCCCACCATGCCAGACAAAGGGAGCACAATAATTAAGTAGCTTTCCATTTGCATGGTGTTTTCGTGCATGCAAACTTTTGGATTGTCAACAAGTTAAAGGGGAAGTTATGTCGTCAGTTAGCATGTGAAATATATAATTGATTGAGAGATTGAGATAGAGCACGCATATATGTGATGTAATTAGTGGTCCGATCCCCAAGTGATCATGCAAATCCTCTACAATGCTGTAATTTCTCTTAAACACTTGTAACAATCTCTACTCCTTGTCTTCATGATGTGCACCTAAAAGAACTCGGTTTCATTTTTTTTTTTTTTTTTTTTAAAAAAAAAAAAAAATAAAAAAAAGTAAATATATCATAAGTCCTTGGGCCAACATGCCAAAATTTTTATTTCCCGAAGTTTTTTTTTTTTTTTTAAAAAAAATTTACTCCCTCCATCAATCGAAATGCCAATAAAATCGCTACCGTCAAAATTTTTTAACAGTCGTTAGTCTCAATCAAAATGTACAGTTTCACTTTATTAAAATATTAATTTTTTATTATTTTAAATTAAAAATTAAATCTAAAAAAAAAAAATCCAGAGAGAGAGAGCATCGACGCTCTCATCGAAGCTCATGGATACAGACAAGGAAGAGTTCCTCAAGGAATTTGGGGCACATTATGGGTACCCAAACGGTCCCAAGACCATCGATGAAATCTGAGCTACCGAGTTCAAAAGATTAGACGGTCAGAATTTCCCTTTTTACTCTCGTTTGGAAAGAATTCAAAGTTGCTCTCTGTTTTGGATTTTGTTGGTGCTCTGAATTTTCCCTTGAACCTTGATTTTGAATGGTCTTGATTCAGAACAATTCGAAATTTAGCTGTTTTACATTTTTTTATGAATCTGATTTATATAATTTCTCACAACCAAAACAAATTTTATAGCACGACACAACAACGGGACTTCAAACTAATTCTCAACGCAAATCTCAATGTTTGGTAAGCACTACCAAAAATTCATCGATGCAATAGGATGATCAACCAGGAAAGGCGTTAACTCGACCCAGTGTACCCAATTGACCCAGTGTACCCAACTGACTCATCTTTCTTTTGGTGCAAAACTGTTGCCTTTACATGTATGAATAGGGATCACTAATTAATGGGCCTATTGTGTCTGTGGAATTATGACTGGTTTTGAAGTTTTTTTATATTTGTTTTCCGAATTATATTGGAAATAATTAAGCAATTGAGTATTGAATCTTATGCTCTGTTTACCTCTGTTTTCATGTTGTAAAATAGAGGAAGTGTTGCCCATAATTGTAAAGCTAACCGTAGGGAAAATGATGGCATTCTGTTTTGATGAATATACAACGAATCCTTTGGCCATAAAGTGGAGGAATAAATTTCTGGTTCCAAGGGAATAAAAACTATGTCATTGGAATTTTCGTTCAGTAGAAACTCGTAGTGTTCAAGAATCTCCAAATTTGTGTATGTCCCATAACATAAAAGAACCTACAGAGAATAATAACTTGTGTTCTTTTTCTAAACATAGCAGCATTTCCTTGTTTCTTAAAAGATCACAGAGAATCTTTTTCATCTTAAGAAAAGAAAAAAAATAAAAAATGAAGGATTCTGTGATGTTATCATTTTTTTTTTCTTGTTGGGTAAATATGGTCTACTTCTTTCTCTAGTTTGAGTAGAAGCAGCACCAAAGTCTTGAAGATTGTGGCATGTGGGTCATCTTCCAAATACAACAAGTTTGCTGCATTTGAGTTTGCTTCCATCTGGTCCAAGTATACAAGAACTAAAATTCCAAAAATTTAACCCAAAACGACCAACAGGATTCTCAGCTAAAATTTATCATTTTGTGAGAACCAAACAGAGAGCAACTTTGAATTCTTTCCAAAAGAGAGTAAAAAGGGAAATTCTGACCGTCTAATCTTTTGAACTCTGTAGCTCGGATTTCATCGATGGTCTTGGGACCATTTTGATACCCGTAATCTGCTTTGAATTCCTTGAGGAAATCTTCCTTGTCTGTATCCATGAGCTTCGATGAGAGCGTCGATGCTCTCTCTCTCTTTGGATTTTTTTTTTTTTTTTTTTTTTTTTTTTTTTTTAAATTTTAGATTTAATTTTTAAATTAAATTAATAAAAAAATTAATATTTTAAAGAGGTGAAATGGTGTGTTTTGATTGGAACAAACTGCTGTTAAAAAATTTTGACGGTAAGAATTTTATTGGCATTTCAATTGACCTAAGGAGTAAATTTTCGAAAAAAAAAAACACACTTAGGGAGATAAAAATTTTGGGGTATTTACCCAATTAGGGCTTATAATAATACATTTACCCTAAAAAAAACTCTGTTTCCTTGAGCTATAATCCTTATGTTATATGCTTCATATTGCCATTTACTGTTCATATATGTCACCATGCATATACTTATTACCAAATAAAATAATTGCATATGTGTCCAATTTTCCATGCACATTCCACTTCATTTGACAAAAACTTTTACTTCAAGAGGATTTAAACAATTATTTTCTGCTGAATTTGTTTGCTTGAATCAAGACAATTATTATAATTCTCTACTACTTATCCTCTTGCTTTTTACACTTTAATCTTCCGGCATCATCCTGTAATTCCATGGTGAAAACTTCTCATTGGTTAGTGCAACACAAATTTTACTGTACGTATAATTTGAAAATGAAAAGAGCATTTTAGCTAGCTCCACCTGCATAAACACGGGATCGAGGAAACAGGATAACACACTTTAGACAATATTTAAGCAATCAAATAAGTAGTGAAGGTTTTTTTTTTTTCCTGATATTTATAGAAGGATACTCACAATTTTAAATTTTAATTATTGGGGAGGTAATATTATTAATTATACTTCACTATTTGACAATTTGTTTTCTGCTTATTATTATCATTGGAATATTTGGGTTTCAACAACCACTTATACATACTTTCTTTGAAGAAGAATAAAATTGAAATTTATCATTTTCAAGAGCCGCACACTCTTTTTAGAGTAATATGTGGGGCTCCATTAGTTTATTTTGATCAATTTATTCTATTTCCTTTATCGAGGAAGGAAACTACAAAATTTTTGAGCACATTTCCAGCATGTGTGTACCCATCTCCATCCTTGTATATATACAACATCCATCACGTTACTTTTGTGATTATACTCTTAAACTTTAAAAAGTTACAATTTTTCATAAGTTTACAATGTTAACCCTCTCGTCCAAGTAATTCAACGTTAAATCCTAACGGAGAAAGTGAAATCTCCAAAATACCCGTCCAAATTCAAGATATTTTTATAATTCCATAAACATGTTTGGGGGTATTTTGGAGATTTCACTCATCAACAATTTGATTTAACTCTAAATTTTGATGACAGAATGGTTGACATCGCAAACTTATGAAAGATGGTCACCTGAAATTAACAATTTTAAAGTGTAAGTGTTTGATTGCAAAAGTAATAAAAGATCATGGATGGTATGTGAAATTTTCTCTATAACATAATACGTATCTTATGTGACACAATGTCGTCCATGAGTCGGCAAACCACTGCTGAAGCTCTAACTATTTTAGGGTCGTTGAGCAACCACTCGAAGGCATCTTTTGTAGCAATGTTTCCCATCCCAACGAAGGATGTGGTTGCTAATATCGAGCACCAAGAGGTAACTAGTGCAATGTGCATATATTCATCCATTGTGGGAGTGTATTTTTGGTGGAACCTTTTGGCTTCATCTGAGACAACAAGCAAGAACAATTAGATTTTAATTTTACAAGACAACAAACATGCATTTTCTTGTTTTTTTTTTTTTTTTTTTTTTGATCCCCGGTGAGAATTGAAGGGGAAGAGGGGGATCCTTAAATGTAAGAAGTATTTTCGTTGTATGTATGATGATGCTTGTTAGTTCTTGTGTTGGCTTAATTCAGTTCCAAAATGCACATGCTACTGTTCATAGGCTCAAACACTGATATAGAATGCTCAGAATCCAATCTCCACCGTTCATAATGTAGATTCATGTGTTATGAACGTCCCTGCAAAATTTCAGCTCAATCGGACCACAAACGCCCATCGATCGGAGCTGTTGATCAAGATTGAACAGGCCGGGTCCGGACCTCAATTTCCAGAAACTAAAATCTTGCTCCGCAAAGCCGTGTCCGGACCGCCCATTAACATGTCCGGACACCCCGTAAGTTTTAGGCCAAAAAACGTGATTTTAAGTGAGTTAGGTCTAGGGTTTTGTCGGGGGTATATATACATCATTATAGAAGAGAGAAGCACGAATTTTGACCCCCAGAGAGTTCATTGGAGGCTGTGCTAAGAGAGATCATATGTAGTGAGCGTTAAATTGAATCTCTTAGAGTTTTAGTTATTCCTTTGATAAATCTACGGTTGAGAAGTCTATCGGAAGGGTCCGGTAAAGGAGAATCACGTTGAAGAAGATTGTGAGCAAGGAGACGAGTTGTAGGCTTGTCGATCTTACAGAGCCAAGGTCTTGCAAAGGGTTGTAAGTGTTCCTAGTGTCTGTAATCTCTAGATAATCTTTTGATAGTGATTTCTGGGTTTGGCTGCCCCGGAGAGGTTTTACTTTTAGATCGGTTTCTAAAAGGTTTCCTCTTCGTAACCAAAATATCTGTGTCTGCCTCTTTATTGCTTTATATATTTTGGGTGATTGAATTGTTTATTGCTTCATAATATTAATTCTGCATAAATTGTGATAAACAAGTTTTTGGAGTCGGCATAGCGTTTTTCAATTGGTATCAGAGCGGGTTCACTCCTTTTGGATTAAATTCTTGAGTGAGATCTGTTGACTCCTGTTTGCTATGAATACTTCTCAAGGGGAATATGATCTTATAAACTCCTTCAACAATTTGTTGGAAAAATTCACTCTTTTGAGACATCAATACACAAATTGTTTGGGGGAGTTTCAAGATCTTAAACATGTGAATGAATCTATTGTTACTAAATTGTCTGAATCACATGCTTTAATTGATTCTTTAAAATCTGAAAATTCTGTTTTAGGTTCTAAAGTTGATTTGTTAGAGAATAAATTAAAAGAGTCAGAAACTCAATTGAAAAAATTCTCTAGCAATTCCCTTGAGAATACGTTACATACTCAGAATTCTGATTGTGATAAATCTGAGTTAAGTTTTGATTGTCATGTTGCTTTGTCTTCTAACAATGATTCTACTTCCGAGATAATATTTGTTAAATCAGAAAAAGTAGAAGACTCTGTGGTTAAAAGAAAAACAGCAGCTGTCTCGACCTCACAAGGTAAGAAAGTTAAGAAAATTCACATTGAACCTTATGTATCTTACCCCAAATATAGAGTCGTCCATCCTCCTAGAAATCTACCTCCTAAAAGGTTTATCCCTACTTGTCATCATTGTGGAAAAGTTGGTCACATTCGACCCAACTGTTTTAAATTGAAACCTCATGTGCATAAAAATAAAAATTCTGTTTCTAGGAAAGAGTATGAGGGTTTGGTAATGATGATGGGAGGTGTGTCTAGAGTAGACAAGTTTGAAAATGTTCACGTCTCTACACCTTTATTCAAGAAGGTTTGGGTTAGGAAGGATTATACCATTCACCCATTGAGGGGAAGTGGTAGTGATCTCACGTAAAGTTAGGTGAGTCAATAACATGCCTAGGATTGATTGTTTTGCTTATTTTTGAATATCCTAGAGCGTGTTATTTTTCATTGCTTTGCATTTTTTTTGTTTTTGCTTTATTGTTTATGCACTGCATTGTTTTTGTTGTTACACTTTCTGTATGAAGAGTATATACATGATTGTTTTGAGATTCATGTTTTGAGGCATATTCATAAAGGATTTTTCAAGAAATTCATATATCATGATCTTTGAAAAGCTTATAGATGAGATGTTGTGTGCGGACCACCAAAATTTTTGTCTACTTACTAATCAAATGTTCAGGAATGTGTAATGTCTTGTGAAGACCTAGAAGTAGTTATTAAACCAAATCATTATTTTGTAGTGGGACCTGTAAGATGTGATGAAAGTTTAATGCTAAAGGACATTCATGTCTTGCCTGTTGTAATCTCAATTCAAGCATGTTGTTTTGTTTTGCATTGCATTTTTCTTTGTTTTGCATTTCTTTTGTGAAAAATTTCAAAAAGATAAAAATATGTTACTTTGATTGTTTCCTTTTCTTTCTTTTGTCTTATGCACCTAGATAGTCCATTAATTTTCCATGTTGCTTTTTATGGATTTAATTCCTTACGTCTTGGAATGTTCTTAATATGCATGAGATGAAAATTTGTGTCAATGGACTTGTTTTTGTGGTTACCTAAAGCTTGAGCTTATGTGGTACATTTTGCCTATGCTTTATCTTTTGTGCACATGTAAGCTTAAATTGAGGTTTTGTTTTACTTTATTTGTGAGGTCTGTTAGGTAACCATATGAGGTTTTTGACTAGTCATATTTTTCAAATTGACCATATGCTAGTTGAACCTAGGGCTTAAAAATTCCTGCTTTCTCTTTTGTGATAAGCACCAAAAGTTTAAGGACACTTTCTCAAAGAGAAAAATAAACAAAATAGTGAAACAAATAAAATCAAAAGATCATATTCCAAAGGAATTTATTTCACTGTGTCAAACTTGTGCAAAATATTTTACAAAGAGAAATGTATAGGATGAGAGTGGCTAGGCCCTAGTATGATAAGGTTTGACTTTTGATTTGATATACTTGTCAAAACCTCATGGTGGTGAAACTTTCTCCTCATTTTGTAAGTTAAAATTTTTCTCTTTGGATGGCTTACACACACACCACACAAGCATGGGATGAATGGAACATTTTTCTTTGCTTGGGTTAAGCAATATGAGTTTCTTGTCATTTTTAGTCTTATGTATATTTTGCATATTTGGAGCATGTTTGGATATTCATTGTGCAATACATGAGTCATTGATGTGTTATCATGTGTGTTCATTTAACTTTTGAGGGGGAGAAACATGCTTTGCATTTCCAGTTTCTTGCTGTTAATTGAGTCATACATTGAGGGGGAGTTTTGCTGATGTTTCTTTATGATCACATATTCTACGTCATTTTTTTATCATGAGTTTTATTAATGTCTTCTTGTTCCACATATGCCTTGATGTATTTTGTGAAGTGTTTCAGGAAATATGAAGACCTTTTGTCATTCTGTGACAAAAAGGGGGAGTAAATATGGGGAGATGATGGGATTGGCTCGACATTTTGGTTTTGTCACTGAATTGCCAAAGGGGGAGTTTGTTAGTTCTTGTGTTGGCTTAATTCAGTTCCAAAATGCAGATGCTACTGTTTACGGGCTCAAACACTGATATAGAATGCTCAGAATCCAATCTCCACCGTTCATAATGTAGATTCATGTGTTATGAACGTCCCTGCAAAATTTCAGCTCAATCGGACCACAAACGCCCATCGATCGGAGCTGTTGATCAAGACTGGACAGGCCGGGTCCGGACCACAATTCCGGGTCCGGACCGCATTTCCAGAAACTAAAATTTTGCTCCGCAAAGCCGTGTCCGGACCGCCCATTAACATGTCCGGACACCCCGTAAGTTTTAGGCCCAAAAACATGATTTTAAGTGGGTTAGGTTAGGGTTTTGTCGGGGGTATATATACATCATTATAGAAGAGAGAAGCACGAATTTTGACCCCCAGAGAGTTCGTCGGAGGCTGTGCTAAGAGATATCATATGTAGTGAGCGTTAAATTGAATCTCTTAGAGTTTTAGTTATTCCTTTGATAAATCTATGGTTGAGAAGTCTATCGGAAGGATCCGGTAAAGGAGAATCACGTTGAAGAAGATTGTGAGTAAGGAGACGAGTTGTAGGCTTGTCGATCTTACAGAGCCAAGGTCTTGCAAAGGGTTGTAAGTGTTCCTAGTGTCTGTAATCTCTGGATAATCTTTTGATAGTGATTTCCTGGGTTTGGCTGCCCCGGAGAGGTTTTACTTTTAGATCGGTTTCTAAAAGGTTTCCTCTTCGTAACCAAAATATCTGTGTCTGCCTCTTTATTGCTTTATATATTTTGGGTGATTGAATTGTTTATTGCTTCATAATATTAATCCCGCATAAATTGTGATAAACAAGTTTTTGGAGTCGGCATAGCGTTTTTCAATGCTTATTGCTTCTCTTGCATATATGGCACGGTATGATCTTCCTGCACCTATTGTTTGATCCATTTCACTGTAAATGTCTAAGAGGGCCCAGTAAATCATTTTCATGTATTCCGGGAGTTGATCTATGGCAAAATGTCCCACCTGTAAAGTATATATGTAGACTATGTGAATTGACTTTTCCATTTAATGTAACTAAAGGGAAGAATAAAGCAGTAGAAATAACATGTAAACTCTACTCAAAGATAGCTAACCTAAGGAAGTGTGTAAATTTGATCAACCTCTTGATTGCTTCACTAAAGAGCTCATCAAGTTCTTCAAGTATGCCATACACATCATAAATGTCATCAATCATGGAGGTCATGGCTATCAGTACTTTGGTTAGCATTCTTCTAGCAAGAACGTATTCAGGCTCGAAGTACACTCCCAATATCTAGAAGTAGCCCTCAACCACTCTATCTCTTATAAAGGGCAGTTTCTTTGAAAAACTCAAGTCTTTCCACCACCTATAAACATAATTTAGCATAATCATATTGTCAACATAGAGTTATGGACAAGCTGCTCGTACTTTCAAGTACTTTGACATGATTCAAATAACTAACCTTGCAATGTCAGAAAGTTCTTTCTGGGCAATTTCTTCAATAGATAGAAATCCAACTTTGTAAAGGTAAGAAGGTCTTTATTATGTGAAGCGTCTTCTTAATTGGTAGTCCTTTGTGCATAGGCTGCTTTAAGGCATGGCTTACTTGTGCTGCAAGAGGAGGGCTTAAATGGGATGCTACTGACTCAAGATGTGTGGCGGTGAACACAAGAGCTTCATCAAGTATATCTTCACCATGCACCCTCAGATGTGTGGCCTCATACAAGCTTAACATTCCTTACACATCATTGATAAGTGATTCTTTGAAATTCCCTTTGTTGTTCTTGAACTTGGTGAACATATCTGCTTCACAGTATAAGCATATAGGGAGTGTAAACGTTTGTGCAATAAAAAGAAACATGCACTTGTGATGGAAAAAAAATAAAAAAAATAAAAAAATACCACAATAATAACCATGTTATCTAAGTAACCGAAACCGAAGAGCAATAGTGTAAAGGTTATCATCCTCATCATCATCTTCATGGTCATCACAGTCATGAAGAGTATTGTTGTGCAATTGTTGCAAAATTTCTTGAATTTCATTTTCAAAATGGTAAGACACGCCTAAGCGCTAGATTGCATCAACGAGGTTCAGTTTCTGTGAAGACTTTTCATGTGGAGCCATTAGCATTTTCCTCACTTTTTCCTTCAATTCCTGAACTTGTTGCTTCATTTTCTCATCGGTTTCCTGTACGAGCAAATTGAAGACTACAAATTGTTATATGAAAAAGTATTTTGAACAAATCACCGTAAAACATTCCTAGAAAATCTCTACCTCGTTTCACACATTCTGGAAGTTATCTTTTCTAAATTCTAAAGAAATAAGAGAAATAATAGGTATTGAGAATAATTTCCATAGGACATGGTACAAATCAAGTCCTTTGTATCATCCACTCAAAGATAAACACATCAGCGTAGAGCACCAAAATAACATAAGACGATAACACTGGATCTCACCCTGAAATAAGGTCTTATGTCATTATCATACCCATCGTTGAAGGCTCTTTTAGGTCTGCTCTTCATCCTGGTTGTGATAGGCATGCCATGATTTTTCCAGAGAGTGGTTCTACACAAGCGAAAGCATAAAAAATTGATGCAATTGCTTATATTCACCTGGAAGTGTGATCGGAAAAGTAGACGCTGAAGGAGAAGACGCTAGAAAAGAAGCGTCGAAGGAGCTGCTGTCGAAAAAGAATCGATCAGTGAAAGGAGCCGGAAAAACTTTTTGGGCCATTGAATCACCACCCTTGATGGTCACACTAATTTCATAGATATGACCATCAAGGCAGGTGGTTCAATGGCCCAAGGTAATCCCCAAGTGGTTAGGTAAGTACTAGGGTGCATGTGGGTTCGAATCTCACCAATGGAGAATCTCTATGCCTGATTAGTATTAACCACCTTAGTTCCCATTCATGCCTTGGTAGGGCGGGTGGTTAAGCTTTGGCTAACCTGGTGTTGAGGGTGCGCCTACTGTTTCCGCTGTCTAGGTCCACCCTGAGAAGTCCATTGCGGGTTGGTGCTACTATGCTCACCTCCGAGTAGAATAGCTACAATTGGCTATCCCTCCAACCTTTTTTGAATAGGAAAAAAAAAAAATTCATAGATATGCCACACTATCTCACATTCATTTCATGAGAGATAATTATTTTCCTTCCCATTGGTCTTTTCCCATGTCCAATTCTTGCAAATCTATTATTGGATTTGTGAGACCCACATATGGGCCCCACAAATTTACTAGTAAATTTACAATTGTTGGATGGGGGAGAACCAATAGCATGTCTCTTATTTCATTAGTTTGATGTGGCTGTATTCATAAATTCTTAGAATTTTTTTCTTAGCAAGTGTTGATCAATGCACTACATCAACTCAATAAAATAAGAATGCGATGGAAGTATAGTATTTAATATTTGGTATTGCTAAACAATTCGGCAATCAAATCAATTCACAACTTTTAAAAAATAAAATATTTTGTATCATCTCACCAAAGAAGTAATTGGCATCTCTAGCAGATATGCTAGTTTTTGCTTAAAAGCAAAATTTTTGTTATAGACTATAGTGAAATATAAAAGTTCACTGTAACATATTGAGTAAATATAATATAGAGGGCAATTGTTTACTTTTTGCTAAACATCCAATTGCTTTTTATTGTGTGTTTTCTACTACATAAATAGTAAGAACTTGATAAAAATATATTCAATTCTCATAAGAAATTGTCTAAATCTCAGTAATTTTAGAATCTATAATTTCAAAAGAAATCAGAAGAGTCTAATGGTGGGATAACATGGGCTCAAACTTGGAGTTGGAGCCATAAGAAGCAAATCAAACAAATCATATAGAGAGGGTAAATGAATAAGTAAAGATTAAATATTGAGAGCCATTTCTATTCGGATGTGGTATAAAACCTCTTTTTTACAACATTCAATAGAAATTTAACACATCAGATAAAAACACCAAGTACAATTGAAATGAAAACACCGTATTTTTAATCCAAAACAATCTTATGAACTTTTCTATTCATTCTAACCAAATACCCACCATCTAGCTCCGAAACCTCCATGCCCTCAATATCGGAGTCTCCAAAACCAACCAAAACAGTGGTTCCGGTGGTTTTGTCTATGATGTATTTTATCAAGAGAATGACAATTATTTGGTGTGAATGATTATATTACTTTTTGGTGTTTTAAGTTGAGGTGTTTGTTAGAATATTGAACAGAACTTGGAACAAACCACCGTAAAACATTCCTAGAAAATCTCTACCTCGTTTCACAAATGTGGGAGTTATCTTTTCTAAAGAAATAAGAGAAAGAAAAGGCATATGCCTTTTCTCAATGCATTGAGAATAATTTCCATGGGACCCAGTACAAACAGTTGGTTTGTACCGGGTAACCAAGTGTTTTGTATCATCCACTCAAAGATAAATTAGCATAGAGCACCAAAATGACTTAAGACGACAAGACTGGATCTCACCCTATTATTTCTATGAATCGACAAAATTTGAATATCGTTTGTTAGAATTTTGAACAAACCACCGTAAAACATTCCTAGAAAATCTCTACCTTGTTTCACACATTCTGGAAGTTATCTTTTCTAAATTCTAAAGAAACAAGAGAAAGAATAGGTATTGAGAATAATTTCCATAGGACCTCGTACAAATCAAGTCTTTTTTATCATCGACTTAAAGATAAACAAAATGACTCAAGACGATAACACCTATTATTTCCATGAATTGACAAAATTTTCATAGACGAATTCTTTTCCGGCGGTTCCTCCTTTGGCCGCTTCTTTTCCAGCAACTCCTCTGACGTCTGCTTTTCAGATTTACAAAGGGAGACTCAATGGGTGCTCTTCGATGTCCCTGAAATAAGGTCTTATGTCATTATCATACCCATCATTGAAGGCTCTTTTAGGTCTGCTCTTCATTGCTCTATGTGCTTCCCTTTTATAGATAGATAAGGGTGGGGGAGATGTAGACCAGATGGCTTGGGAGTATTTAAGGAAGACCCAAACAGATGATGACGTGAAGACACCCCAAAAGATGGTGACAAGGTCCCAGACTCACGCAGTAGCAGGGTCCTCTGGAATTTCGATCGATCGCACATTGGCTGCGATTGAGCGCCCAAGTCCGGGTATCAAAATGATAGTCCCTGGAACTGCGACTGATCATCCCCTTTGAGTGCAATCGACCGCACGATCGAGCGCATCCTTTTCTGGTAGTGCGATCGATCGCCCCGTAGTTGCAATCGAGCGCACTCGGGCATATCTGTTCCGCAAATGGACATCAGAGACACTTATCTTAGTTTTAATATTTTGTTTTAAACTAGGTTTCTTTGTTAGTTGTTATTTTATCTTATCTTTCAGTTTTTCAAATCATATTAGGTTCTTTATTAGTCTTCTATTTGATTTAGTCTTCTTTTATAGACTTCTAAACCAACTTTATTTCATTGTTATTTTAGAATTAGGAGTCTTAGGCTATAAATATATGCTTATAGCCTTTAGCAATTCAGTTCTCATTGCTTATTTTGTTTATCAATAAAGAATACTCAGAGTTGAGTTTCTTCATTGTTTTCCTTAAAGCATAAATAGTCTCTATTGTTTGAAAAGATTTCTTTGATTTTTGTGATAGTCTCACAATCTAGGAATATTTACCCCTTCAACTTGCTATTTTCTTGTTCACTACAATCCTACGCTGCATCAGGGAGTGGGCTTGGTTTTAGGCTTTTAGCGATGTAGCACAAAAGTCTGCATTGGTTTTGATGTCCCAAAGTGAACCACGTACATATATGGATTGCATTTATATATATCTTGGTATTGCCTAGTTTACCGTGTCTACTTGGATATTGTCACACTAGTTTGAAAAACTCTCAAACAATCTCACGTGACTCTAAACAAAGCATGAGATTTGGACCTAAAAGTGTCACCCTAAACACGTTATAATTATTCAAAAGATCATCCAAAGTCAAGTTGATCAATAGACAAAATTCAACAACGTGTATAATTTTTTCAAGCAAGAATGCACGAGAGTAAACAAAGGGCTGGAAGAAAACTTCAACGAAGTCTAAGAAGACAAACCAACTTTTGTAAAACAGATCGACTTTAATAATTGAGAGTGAAAAGACTGGAGAGAAACTTCAGCCAAGACGACAATTAAGCGTATCGCGTGATGTTTGTGGAAAAATTGAATGAAATGTTGGAACAGCGTGATGTTCAGAACACATATATATGTAACACTTTTTTTTGGTAAAATGCTGCAGATCGAGCACCGATTCAAACCTTTAACAACTTCCAATATTTACGAGCTCGATCTAAGCTCAAAGACAAGCTAAAAAACTGAGCTTCCCTTGTCATCATGCATGCCTACAAAGTAACTTTTGTTATTTCAGGCCGAAGTGTTATCCTTTTATTGAAGGACACAAATTAGGGTTGTGTGAATACCTTGTAAAAGTTATTCTCACTACAAAAAAGGAAAAGTAAAAAAGCATCTATTGAGGTCAAATAATACATAGCATATAATAGCACACTTTTTTTTACTAAACAAAAAAAGAGCGAGTTTGGGTATTTTGGTCTGGATTTTTTTTTTTTTTTTTTGACATGTCCGCACAAGAGGGGGGAAGTCCGAAGAAGATTCGAACTAGTGACCTCCATTTCATTAGGTGTGGTCCCAACCGATTAAGCTACCTCTTAGGGACGGTCTGAAATTTTTTGGTATTGCAGTTTTATGAGAATTTTATTTAATTGGAATTCGGGGTCTTTGTTGGTAGCCAATATCCATGATTTGATACCATGTTGTGGGGTTCCAACAACGAAGAAAAACTTAATTAATAAACTCTCAATACCCTTTTTCCCATACGTTTTCTCCTTTTAATACTGGTAACAACAACGGCGATTAAGCAATTTATGAAATAAGATAATAGTAGCGGATAAAGATAAAAACATATATAACAAGAAAAGAAATACAACAAGATAAAAAGAGTTATTCCTGCGCGCCGTGTGTGAGTTTGTCTCCCAGCGATTGGCCTTTCATGCAGACTTCCTCTACGTCACCTCCCTTGGCCAAATCAACGACGCCCCTGCATTCCTCTGCCTCTTGCTTATCCTCTCCTTCAATGACCATGCATCGATCTTGGATTAGGCTGATGCATATATGTGGCCTCTTGGTCGACCAGTTGCTAACTTGCTATCATATGCCCTTGGCCAAATCAACGACTACCATTGCATTCCTCTGCCTCTTGCTTATCCTCTCCTTTAATGACCTTGCGTCGATCTTGGATTAGGCTGATGCATACATATATGTGGCCTCTTTGTCGACCAGTTGCTAACTTGGTATCATATGATTATATACAGTTTCTAGCCAGACTAGCAATACACAACAACGTTGTGTTTAGACGAGAGGCGACAACGTACGTTTTTCTTGGACAGCATTGATGTGCTTAAAAAATATATTTAGGTGGGTTTATCTATATACCCGCACATGTAAAATATTTTTGCCACGTATTCAAAAAGTACAATACTTTTGTTATATATGAAAAAGGTCTTTTTTTTTTTAACAAAAAAAAAAAAAAAATTGTGATTAAAGATTGCCAAGGCAAAATTTAGGAGAAAATGCAGTTTACCCCCCTGAAGTTTTAGGGGTTTTTCAATTTTAAGTCCGAAGTTAAAAAATTGGCAATCTACCCCCTAAAATTTCAAAAATTGGTAATTTAAACCTTCCGTTTAATTTTTCCGTCAAAATGGACGGAAATTTATGAAATTACATCATTGCCCTCAGTTTTTTTTTTAAAAAATTTCCATCCAATTTAACGGAAAAATTAAACAGAAGGTTTAAATTGCCAATTTTTGAAACTTCAGGGGGGTAGATCGCCAATTTTTAAACTTTGGGGTTAAAATTGAAAAACTCTTGAAACTTCGGGGGGGGGTAAACTGTATTTTTTTCCAAAAGTTAATATCTACAAATTACCAAAATTTGTACTATTTTCTTGAAAGACAATGAATGGTCAAACATAACTATTTGCAGATAGGAAACAACAGGAAATAACATGCCCACCTCTACTATATTTTCTCGGTAGCACTTAGCCTTGAAGTTCCTCAGCAGTTTGGCCATGTTGATAACTATTGTAACGCAGAGCTTGTCTCCTACTCTGTCCAAAAACTGAAAATAGGCAGGCGTCCAAGAACTCTTCAGCACTAACGATCCACAAACTAACTCCCCAAAATCCAACAATGAGTCCGATTGCAATGCTTGTATAAAACCATAGATGTTCATGTGTGCTAACAATTTGAGGACCTTGAGCTGTTTGACCTCCCAAACACCTTTTCAGAAGAGGCAACTCACAAAGATCTCGGTTACCTTCATATGAAGAAGCACTGAAGCCTTAGAGCTGGGTACCTATTGGGACTCTACCTGACAAGTTGTTGTTTGACAAATTCAAATAGCTCAAAGTAACGAGGTTTTGGGGAATTACATATGAAAGGTGATTGCTTGACAAGTCCAGAGACTTCAAGCTTTTCAGGTCACCAATACTCTAAGGGATGACGCCAGTCAACAAGTTTCTAGATAGGTTCAACCCAATCAATCCCAAGAGACTTGTTACTTCTCTTGAAATTTCTCCTTTCAATTTGTTACTTGAAAGATCGATGACTTTTACTAGTTGAAGAATTTCATCATACTCAAGATACATTCCTTTTGTATTCACGGATACATGCTCAATGTAGCCCACGTCTAAACAATGTGTACTGTCGTTTATGGAAAAGAAAGGATCATATTCCAAAGATCCTGTATTGAAATCTTCTTTTTGAGCTGTGGCAGTAAAGTTATTGAGGCAGTGAGGTATTGTCCCTGAAATACTATTGTTCGAGAGGTCCAAGATTTGAAGATATGTGTTAGTTGTAACTGTAATGGTATGCTACGAACAAACATATTTGATGGCAAGCAAAGAACCACCAAATACGATAGGCTTGTGCCTATCCATGTTGGTATCCTCTCAGAGAGTATTTTTTCCAAAATCTAATACATCTAGTCCTAAACAGTTCATCAATGAGACAGGCAGTTCTTCAATGAAATTGTTGTTCTGGAAATGCAACATGAAAAGAGGATTTGCACACAAATTCCAACAAGAGATTTAGGTATTCTCTCGGAGAGATTATTGTTTGCCAAATTAAAGAATCTCAATGTCGTCATACTTGGCCAACACTTGGGGAACTCTCCAGATAAGAAGTTATTCGAAAGATCAAGGTATTCCAAGGATTCATTTGTCTTACATATGAGTGTAATAGTTCCTTGGAACAAATTATTGGAGAGATTCAACACTGATGCATTAGAATTAATTTGTTGCAGTGGACCACTGAAGCGATTATATATAACTCAAATCTATTGCACAAGAGCAATAAATCTTGCCAAAAACCATTGAAAATGTATGGTACCCGAGATTTGGTTGCCGGAGATATTGAGGAGTTGAGATTAGGATAATTGTAAGAGAGATCACGAAATGAAATTGGTGAAGAAGAACTAGCATTGGAAAGTGCATGAGAATCCGGCATGGGGAGGTGACAAGTACCTAGACGCAAGTCTGATAAAGAAGGGAGCATATATATTAACCTTACCCAGCCAATTGACCACCTTGCTAAGGTTCACTTGGCTCAGGTCTAAGTGTCTTAAATAGGAGAGATGAAAGAGCCAATCAAGATTGTGGTCCAACCGAGATTAAGAGAAATCAAGCTTGAGAGATTTCCAAGTTGCGGGGGAATGTTTCCACTCGATCATCCAGTTGTTGGAAAGATTGAGATATATTGTAATTTAGCGAAGGAACCATGCATGCATTGAACTTTGGGAGGATGATATATTCATTAATGAAACTTAAGTCCAAATAAGTCAAATGTTGCAAACCAAGTAATGAAGAGATTATCTCACCTGATAAAACTTTATTACTTAGATCAAGGGTGACAACATGACCTGTTCGATTGCTGCATTCAATTCCTTAATTCCCATTTAATTGCAACAATATTCTTAATTTCTCCTCACTGCTCCAAGAAGATAGCTGGTCGAAATGATCATCCGAGTAATTTTTGAATTTGAGGAGTGCTGGTCTTTCTTTCTCTATATATGCATCTCATGACCTCAGAATCACTCAAATTGAAAGCGAAACAAATTGTAGTTGCACTACATGCATAGAAATAGAAGCACCAATTCATTATTTCTCCTTCCCTTTGGGACTTAAGGTTGTAGGGTGGGTAAGAGTTGAAGCTGAGATAAGCAAGTTTTAGTAGTTTGATGTCCCAAAGTGAAGCACATGGATTGAATTTATATATATCGGTATTGGCTACTTTGATAATCAGTAAGAGTGTTTTGAAAAGTCTAAATGAACTGACGTAAGCTAAAGCAACACATTTCCATCCAAGAGTGTGACTTTAATGCATGAGAGAGAAACAATAGCATCAATTGCTGGTGACAGGCTATTCAAAACTACAATAAATAGTGCCGCACAGGTCCTCAGAGGAAGCAAGTTTGCTTCCTTCCTCCCTCCTTGCTTGTGCAGTTTTTCGGTTTGTTCTGTGTTTTTTTTTTTTTTTTTTTTAGTGCTCTATAGCACAGTGGCCGTTGTGACTCTGCCTTGCCATTTCCACCATGCTGCCGATCTCCATCGCCCTTTTTTTCACGGCGCTGGCAGCCTTCTCTCCTTACTCCAATGTTTGCTGCTGTATTGTGATTTTTTTTTTCCCCCTATATTTTCTTGCTTGTTTTGTTGTCTTAGTGTTTGGGCTTAGGACGTGAATAATTTTCTGACCTTTCGGGTCAAAAAGGACTAGTTTTGGCGTGGTGCTTTTGCTCATGCCTGGAGAATGGCTACCTATGTCCCGAATTGAGTCTGCACTGGGCAGATCTGTTCTATAAGCTGAAAATTGGGCATGGATTAGCGGATATAGATGTCATAAGATTTCAATGTAAGATTTGTATGTTTTTTTACCTCTATGACGTGTAATCCTTTAGTTTCAGCTAAAAATTTCAGAACTTTATATTCTGTAATTGTAAGAGCTTTTATGCTCTTGATTATTCATGAAACAAATCGGAATGAATTTCTCTTAAAAAAAAAAAAAAAAACTACAATAAATTAGTTAGTGGAAAAATAGAATGAATGCATGAGAATAAAAAAAAAGATAATTTTGTTGAGGAATAATTCCATGCGGACAAGATTTTGGGTATGTTTATAAAGAGTGGGCAACCCTCTCTTATTGAACCAAATTTATGAGTTGAGTTAGGCTTACGAATTTCTTCATGGGAAATTCAAGGATATACTCTATGTATCGTTGTTAACATATTATTTTGGAGATTGTTTTGGATTTAGATACATAATGGATGCATTATTACTGTGTTATTTAAGCTATATCAAGAGGCTAGTACTTTGCTCGGAATATTTTTTGTATTGGATTTGTCTCAACTTGGTTATCTACTTGGTAAATAAGTTTTGAAAAGCGCATTGAATTAATTACTAGTTAAGTAATTTTAGGAACGATACACAACTTTACCACGAATAACAGAAATATTATAGATAATGAACTCCAATTAAGATTGAAGACAAACCGCAAGGTAAACTTAATCAATTCTGAATACCCTTTTCCCATACATTTTTCCCTTTTATTTAATACTGCAAACAACCACGACTAAACAACTAATTATGAAATAAGATAACAGTAGCGATAATAGATAAAGAAAGAAACATAACAAGAAAAGAAATACAACAACTTGGCCATGTTGATAACTATTGTAACGTAGAGCCTGTCTCCCATTCTGTCTAAAAACTGAAAATAGGCATGGCTCCATGAACTCTTCAGGATTAACGATATTCTACAAACCCCCCAAAATCCAACAATAAATCCAACCGCAATGCTCATAAAAAACCATAGGTGTTCATGGGAGTTTTCATGTTCTTGATGTGTGCTACCAATTGGAGGACCTTGAGCTGCTTCACCTTTCAGACACTTTTTCAGAGAGGCAAGCTACAAAGATCTCGATTACCAACATATGAAGAAGCATTGAAGCCCTGGAGCTGGGTACCTCTTGGAACCCTACCTGACAAGTTGTTGTTTGACAAATTCAAGTAGTTCAAAAAGCTCAAAGTAGCGAGGCTTGAGGAAATTATGTATGAAAGGTGGTTGCTTGACAAGTCCAGAAACTCCAAGCTTTTCAGATCACCAATATTCTGAGGGATGATGCCAGTCAACAAGTTTCTAGCTAGGTTCAGCCCAATCAATTCCAAGAGACTTGTTACTTCACTTGGAATTTCTCCTTCCAATCTATTACTTGAAAGATCAATGACTTTTACTAAGTCAAGAATTTTATTATACTCGAGAGGCATTCTTTTTGTATTCACCTATTCTTTCTCAATGTACTCTTGAAAAAATTGCGTAGACGCGGTTATGACAAGAGGATAATCAAAAGATAAATTATGTTTTTGAGCCATGGCAGTGAAGTTATTGATGCATCGGGGTATAGTTCCAGAAATACTGTTGTGAGAGATGTCTAATATTTGAAGAGATGTTAGTTGACATAATTGTAATGGTATGTTACCAACAAACAAGTTTTTGAGGGCAGGCGAAGAATCACCAAATCTGGTAGGCTTGTACCAATCCATGTTGGTATCCTTCCACATAGTTTGCTTTCTCCAAAATCCATTACTCTCAATGAAGAGCAGTTCATCAATGACATAGGTAATTCTCCAATGAAACTGTTGTTTTGGAAATGAATGACTTGAGAAAACTATATTTGCAACAATTTTTTCCAAAGGATTCAAGAATTCTCCCAAAGAGATTATTGTTTGCCAAATTAAGGAGTTGTAGGCCTTCATTTTTTTGCCAACATTTGGGGAACTCTCCAAATAATTTATTATTCGAAAAATCAAGGTATTCCAAGTATCCATCTGACTCATATATGAATGTAATAGTTCCTTGGAACAAATTATTGGAGAGATTCAACACTGATAAATTGAAATTTAGTTGTGGCAGGAGACCACCGAAGCGGTTATAACTCAAATCAACTAAATACCAATAAGAAAACTGAAATTTTGACAAAAACCATTGAAGTGGTACGGCACTGGTGATCTGGTTGTGGGAGATATTTAATAACATTATATTGAAAGAAAGGTCCCAAAACTAGTTGGGGTTGGTGTCTGAGATACTTGCATCAGATATATCAAGTAATGAAAAATTCTTTTGTGTTTGAAGCCATTGAGGAAAAGCTAGCCCCAATTTGCAAGATCTCAATCCAATGTAATCGAGACGAAATGGTGGAACCCACTCTGGACTAAACTTCAAAGACAAATCAGAATTATAAGACAAGCCTAAATGGTTTAAGCTAGAAAGATTCGACAAATGTGTTTCAGTGATGACACCTTTGAAAGAATTTAAGGACAAATCCAAAAACTGAAGCACGGAAAGTTTTCCTAGAACATTGTCTAAACTCTCATTTAATTGATTGTTGGACAGATCCAACTCTCTCAACAAAGATAATTTTGAAAGATCCAGTATCGCCCCTTCAAGTTTGTTGGAAAAGAGGTCAAGATGAACTAGATCCACCATATTCCCAAGAGCTTTGGGAATAGAACCTTCAAACATGTTATGATTGAGGTCAACATAAACAAGAGCTACAAAATTCTCGAAAGCTTTTGGAATAAGACCTTCTATTTTAGTACCGGAGAGGTCAAGATGAACAACGCTATTGGTGTGTTTGAACAGCCAAGGGAATATTGAGGAGTTGAGATTATTGTAAGAGAGACCAAGTAATGAAAGTGGTGAAGAGGAATTAGCATTGGAAAGCACAGGAAGAACCGACATGGAGAGCTCACAAGCTATTAGACCTAAGTGTTCTAAGGAAGAAGGGAGCAAATTAACCGTATCTCGCCAATTGAGTACCTTGCAAAGGTCCACATTGCTCATATATAAGTGTCTTAAAGAGGAGAGATGAAAGAGCCAATCAAGATTATGGTCCTCAATCAGCCTTTGTTCCTTTATCGGCCCATGGTCCTCCATCAGCCAATTCCAACTTATCAATTCAAGAGAAATCAAGTTTGAGAGATTTCCAAACTGTGGTGGAATGGTTCCAGAAAAAAAGAGTTGTAGGAAAGGTTGAGATACTGTAATTTAGTGAGAGAACCAACGTACTTTGGGAGGATGGAGAAAGAATTGTCACTTAAGTCGAGGTAAGTCAAATGTTGCAATCCAAGTAATGAAGAGCTTATCTCACCTGATAAAAATTTATCCCTTAGATGAAGGGTGACAACATGACCTGTTCGGTTGCTGCATTTGATTTCTTCCCACTTGCAACAATCTTCCTCGTGAGTACCCCAAGACAGTTGATCAGGGGAATATAGAAGGCCTTGTTTGAATTTGAGGAGTGCTTGTCTTTCTTCCTCTATGCATCTCATGACCTCAGAATTATGCAAATTCAAAGGTGTTAGTTCTTGTGTTTGCTTAATTGAGTTCCAAAATGTAAAGGTTACTGTTTATAGGCTCAAATACTGATATAGAATGCTCAGAATCCAATCTCCACCGTTTTATGATGTAGATTCATGTGTCATGAATGCTCTTGCAAAATTTCAGCTCAATCGGACCACAAACGCCCATCGATCGGAGCTGTTGATCAAGGCTGAACAACATTTCCAAAACGCTGTTTTCTCCCCACTACAGGCCATGTCCGAACATGGTGCTAGGCTTTCCGGACAGGCTTTTTAGAAACTCTATTTTTGCTCTACAAGGCCCTATCCGGACAGCCCATTAACCTGTCCGGACACCCCGTACCTATTATGCCCAAAAACGTGTTTTTAGTGGGCCCAGGTCTAGGGTTTGATGTACTATATATATACAACATTATAGAAGAGAGAGTCACGAATTTTCGCCCCTAGAGAGTTCGTCGGAGGCTGTGCTAAGAGAGATCATATGTGGTGAGCGTTAAATTGAATCTCTTAGAGTTTTAGTTATTCTTTTGATAAATCTATAGTTGAGAAGTTTATCAGAAGTGTCCGATAAAGGAGAATCACATTGAAGAAGATTGTGAGCAAGGAAACGAGTTGTAGGCTTGTCAATCTTATAGAGCCAAGGTCTTGCAAAGGGTTGTAAGTGTTCCTAGTGTTTGTAATTTCTGGATAATCTTTTGATAGTGATTTCCTGGATTTGGCTGCTCTGGAGGGGTTTTACTTTTAAATCGGTTTCTAAAAGGTTTTCTCTTCGTAACCAAAATATCCGTGTCTACCTCTTTATTGCTTTATACATTTTGGGTAATTGAATTGTTTATTGTTTTATAGTATTAATTTCACATAAATTGTGATAAACAAGCTTTTAGAGTCGGCATAGCGTTTTCAGAAGGGAAACAAATTGTAGTTGTAGTACATGGAAATAGAAGCACCAATTCGGCATAATTAGGGCCTCTCATTATTTCTCCTTCTCGATCTTTGGTAACTGCTGGTTTTGATGTCCCAAAGTGAACCACATGGGATTGTATTTATATTGAAAACTCTGAAACAAACTCAGGCGACGCATGATTCACACCAGAGTCGTGCCGTAATAATTGAGGGGGAAAAGAAAAATGTGTCAAATGTCAACAATGGTTTGCTTTCCAATGATCTTTGAGAATTCCTGGAAATGAGTTTGTGGAAAAATTGAATCAAATGTCGGAAGAGCATGATGTTCGGAACATGTAAATGTTCTTTTCGTAAAAGACTGCAGAGCACTTATTGGATTCTGCAGAAACCAAAACCAACAATCCTCTGCTTCCAACTGTTCTTTCCAAATACGGAAGCTTCAACTACATTCAAAAAACAAATAGAGCAGTGCATCAAATCATTTTCAATTAATTACTTGAACAACAAATTCCTTTTTGGGTCCACTGAATTTTGAAACATCTTTGAAAAATGGATTTTCACTGCACTAAATTTTCAACATCTTTGAAAAATGGACAAAGCTTTCCTTTGAATTGGAATTGACATCTGTTTTAGAACACGTAATCTTACATGCATTTTAAATATAAAGAAATAATTCTTCCCTTTGTTTCATGTTAATCTCATTTTATATTAGTGATGCTATTTGAAATCTGTGAACAAATCAATTTGTCCTTCAGAAAATGTTCTTTGTCAATTTCAAGAGTTTAATTAATTTGCAGCCACAGCATCCAGCACATTGCATTACAGCAGCAAATATTTCAAAAATTCATAGCCTTGATGAACAAGTACGAAGATATAGTATCGGGTGGAGGCACTCTAGAAGAAGAACACTACAGCTTTTACTTTTACTTAAATGAACATGCATGCTCTTATAGCTTGAGATCGACTTCTATGCCAGATAGTAAATGGAATTGGGTAGCTTGAATGTCCTTTCTGCACTGGGAGTGCCCTCAAAACTGCTCCACTGATCTCCAATAATGCCGCATATGAGATACCCTTCATTAATCATATGTTGCCTCCCCTTGGATTTTGTATCTTTGCACTTCCATAAATTCATCTTCAAGACCCCTGTACATAAATATAGTTGATATATAGAGAGAATATTCTTCCATGATATAGTCAAGCTCTTATCAACAAAATGTATTCTAAAACCTTCTTTCTTTCTTCTTTTGGTTCAATGAGGATGAACATGTTAAATTACATATATACCTTAGTATTAGAGTCCTCGATCCATGGTAACCAACCTTGATGAGGTTGTCAACAGTGGAAGATCGAAGTGTTTCCTCTCTTGAAGAAACCAGGAAGATCTTAAACCCTCCATCTTTGATCTCATGGAAGAGTTTCAATGTGTGCTCAAGAGCTGGTGCCTTGCTCTCTTTCAT
The DNA here is from genome assembly GCF_901000735.1 of Corylus avellana. Lineage (NCBI taxonomy): Eukaryota > Viridiplantae > Streptophyta > Magnoliopsida > Fagales > Betulaceae > Corylus > Corylus avellana. Next base: position 10,357,587 of record NC_081551.1, on the reverse strand, counting down.
CCATGCTTCCAAAGAGGTTGAGTTCAGCTTCTCCCCCCTGATAATTAGTATGAGTTTTATGCACCAATTACTTAGCCCATTAGAAAACTAAAACATAGAACTATGAGTATAATTGCCATGCTATTTCACTGATTTTTAACAAAATCGCAAAAAGTGTCATTTGAGAATACATTTTAAAAAATTACGCTTTAAAAACATAAAAATAAAAAATAAAAAATAAAAATAAAAATAAAGTGTTTTCAAATCACAGCCAAGATAATATCCTTTTTTGCTTTGTTTGTTAAAGCATTCTTCTTCTTACTTTTGTTTTTTAAATAAAAATATTAACAAACAACTTAAAATATAAAACACTCAAAACTGTTTTCACTTTTATATCATATCAGAATACTTAAAAAAAAAAAAAAAAAAAACTTCACTAAAAAGGCATTATCAAAACTATTGGGCCGATCTGATTTTGCATAGATTTGAAACTTGTAGATGTTATGTTGTTATTATCAATGTACTTAATTACTTGGAGTTGAAATTAAGCTCCTAAAAACAAAAGGATCTTAAAATTTTCGGTGATCTATCAAAGATGCCATGTAACTTTGCACATACCCAAAACCATGTTTCTTGTAATAAGGCACCGTGGAGAGAAGGGTATCATCAACATCAAAGATCCATGCATCTTTACCATCACCTTTCGAAGTGCAGCAGCTGCTCAGATAAAGCTTGACCTCTTCAATGGCTCTCTCGGAGTCAGCTTTGTATTGGGAAGATGTAATGTATTTCTTGATGTACTCAACGCATTCTTGTGGCACAACATCAAATCCTGTGATGTTGTTTACCTCCACGTTGATCCTCCAACTCTCACAGTAATTCTTCAAGCTAGAAGAAGATCCCACCCCATTTCTCCTTTTCTGGTTCAAAATGTTCCAATCTGCAGCAGCCACCAGGGCAATGAAGAGGCTTGAGAAGATCAGTAGAAATCCTAGGAGTTTTCCCATTTGCAGACTCTCACAAAAGAGGGAGAGGGAGAGGAGGAGGAATTGGTGGAATTATTGAGAGAGGAGGCCTGTGAGGGCACATGAAGGGTGTGGGGGCATTGTGTCATGGCCTGTTTTTGAAAATCTCATGGGCCGGGTAATTGATTAAAGTGGATTGGATTAACGAATACATTATGAACAAACACACAAAAGGGCAAACTATTGCTTCACAACTCATAAATGATGTTCCCTATGTAGTTATGTCTCTTTTTCGTAGACTCGATCCCGTGGCACCGTTTGGCAACCCCTTTCCCTTTTTTGGATGCTGTTTATGTTTCCCTTTTACAAATAGATCGATCAACTACAAATTAATTAACTTATTCACATATGACACGTACAGTGGTTGTTTTAATTTATTTACGGACTCCAATCTACAATAAAATAATAATAATAATAATAATAGAAATTTCCTCTAAACCAGTCTGAAGAAAATATTTTCTAACTCATTTAAAATAGTACTAAGTGTTTATAAACATTTAAAAGGCACATTAAATTCTTAACGTCATTAATACCAATTTACTAATTTAAACTAAATTTAATGTGCATTTTGAATGTTTATAGACATTTAAAACAAGAAAGCTGAATAGTTTTATGAAAATGAGAGACTAAATTGGCAAAACTGACCGAGTCACTCTGTAGTCACAAACTGAGAAGGCAGGAGCTTCAGAGAATTAGGCGGGCCCCAAATTGCCTATAGAATTTTCAAAGAAATGGCAAATCTAATAATAACTTAATATAAACAATTAAAATAAAAATTACAAATAAAATAAAATAAAATAATTACAAAGATTCAGGTATTGGTCAGGATTTAACTGAATTTGTAAAAATACATATGCATGAATCTTTGTAATTTTTTTTATTAAAAAAAAAAAAAGTATTTTGAAAATTTTGACAAAATTTAATGGAATAATATTATGAAGGAGGGAGAACATTGCAAACAACTGAAAATTTGATATTTTAAATTGAGAGTTTTTGAACATTAAAAAAGTAATTTTAAAACGCGTGGAGTTCTGTAAAGTTTTTAAAAAATAATAATAAAAAATAAATAAATAAATAAATTCAATGCATTAAGATTTAAGGGTAGAAAGTGACTAGGTGAGACTTCGTCGATTCGTCGGTAGTATCAAATTGGGGCCAAGCTTGACTCTTTGGTTTAGTTGGGCCTGAGGATAGAAACTTGGCGTGAAGTGTATTGACTATGTATGAAGTTCTGCTTCTTTTTTTCTTTTTTCTTTTTTTTTTTTTAATTTTTTTTTAAAAAAGACTCTGTATTTATCAAGTTTTGTTAGAAAATCATCCACCGTATGCGCCCTTTGATTGATGTTCTTAGAAAGTAGTCGCTATTAAATTCTCTAATCAATAGTCCAATTCACCAGCGTCCCAAAGTATCGGACTTTTACAACGTTTTCGTCATGGGGGTACTTAGTTAATTCTCGGATAGTATGAGCTTGAAAGTATGGCATCAATTTTCTTGTTGATGTTATTTAGGGGTGAAAAAGGGCTTGTTAATAATCACTCGTTAACCGTTATTCGCTTTTGAAGATGGTTAAGAAAAATCGCTGACTGCTTAGGTGGTTACGGGTAGCGGTTTTTTCAAAACCGCTAACCGCCAATATATATATATATATATATATATGAAATGATATCGTATGTAATAGGGATATTATCGTATTACCATAGAAATGACATCGTTTTTTTTTTTCCTTAATTTTTTCTTTTAAAAAGCGGTTAGCTGTTAGCGATTATTAGAGTTACTAACCACTAACCGCCGGATAATAACCTAGGCGGTTACGGTTAGCGGTTTTAGCCAATAACCACTTTTTTACCCCATGAACACCAATCTTTCAATCTAAGGGGGAATATTGCAAAAATTTGAGAATTTTGACAAGATTTAACGAAAAATTCTAACGGAGAGATACATTGCAAAAAATTGAAAGTTTGATATCCTAAATTGAGAGTTTTTGAATTTTGTTAAAGTAATTTCAAAACACGTGGAAGTTAAAGGGGTTAAATGAAGTTTCTCCCTAAATTATTAAATTTATGCCTTTGTATTCGATTAAATTTTAAAATAAGTCTTGATTTAGCATTGTGATAAATGTCATTTGGCTTTCCACTGGTGTTCTAATAATATTAGCCACTAGTTCCAACAACCAGTGAAGAAAAGCTGCAAGCTTTTTCTTAACGTAACTTTTTTATTTTATTTTTTATATATAAATAATGTAACTCTTTAATTGTACGCTAATATGGCACATGGGAAGTTGTATTTCCTTCATCTATCTAAATTGTGTTTATTTTGTTTTCATTTTTCTATGTGGTTGGGACACCTCTCACAGTCCATATTTTATTTTGTTGTATCTAAAATTGTAAGTACATGATATATATATATATATATTAATTTTTTATTTAAGGCCCCTTCAGCTCTTGTAATTGGGGCTTGGGTTCTTCCAAACTTTGAAATACTCTTTTCTCTTCTCCCTCTCTGATCATCAGTGAATTCTCACAATATGTATGTCAGAGTTTCTTCCATGTATTACAGAATGTTTTGTTCAATGAAAGCTTCTTCAAGCTAATTTTCGTAAGTCCTTATTTTCATATATCTTATTTTCATTATGTATATTCTTGAATTTATGGTTCCAATTGAAGTATTTTCAACATTTCATATTCATATTTATGTTTATATCTTTGTGTATCCATCTTGAATATATATATATATATATATAATTAGATCTGTGAAATCCATTTTGTATCATGAAATAGTTTTTTCTCCATTTTAAAGTTTAAATGTAATGTCATAGTAACTACTCATATACTTAACAAAAAAAAAAAAAACCCTCGATATTCCAATAGGGTACTTGCTTGTTGAAACTCAAACAATCACAAAATTTGGCTGATTATGGATGGTGAAATTATTTATAGTAAACATTATATTTTGTACATGAAATACTATGGAAGAAACATACAAGTCATAAGGATAAGTTATATGGCAAAAGAGTACCACTATTAGGGTTTAAGATTGTTGCCACTAGTGCTCAACCGAACATCAACCCTAGAGATTATTCAAAAATACAAAAGATAATCTAACATACATGGAGTCTCAAGGTCCAACATTTTTATTTATTGGATGATACCAGAATGCCAATTTGTTCTATTTCTGAAAGCTAGTAAGCTTGCTAATGGTCATCGTGTCCATTGGATAGGAATTGCAAGCTTGGGTTCGAGTTAACAGTTTTTGTGCCACAAAACACATGGTGGGTTGGGACTCTGGCGTGTCACTCACGCAATGTAAGGCCATTGTAACCACAAATGCCACATCATGCGCAATTTGGCCAGTTGGTTGTAGGAGTCTTTGGTCTAGCACATCCTTTAGAAGAAAATCTGCATTGCCTGAAATTGGTGTTGCTTTTGTTAATTTGGACGATGACAGGGAAGATAAGAGCTTTCTTGGGTGTTTGCCCAATAGCTTCTAATGCCACCACTCCAAAACTATAAACCTCACATTTATCCGTTACTCGCATCGTGAATGCAAGCTCTGTGCATCCATAAAACAAAATTGACATTCGTATAAGGATAAGATAAACACTTCCTGATACAAGAAATCCTTCTTCTTTGAAGAATTTCTCATACTCCACTAAATGAGGATCCCCTAAAATTTCTTGTCTGGATTCTAAGGAATTCAAGCAAGGAATTTCAGGGACCCGATCCTACTCCATTACTCAAACAATTACCTTTTTTAAAAAAAAAATAATAATAATAAATAAACTTTTCTCATAATTATTATAGGAAAGTGGTCTATCCTAAGACAAATACCTAAAATGATCAATACAAAAATGCAGAAACTAGATTGTTAGCTTACCTGGAGCCATGTAGCCATAAGAGCCAACAATTGTTGTCCAATTAATTGTATTTGAACTCAACAATCTTGCAATACCAAAATCTGAGAGCCATGGTTCGAACTTTGACTCCAACAAGATGTTGTTCACAATTATGCCTCAATGCACAATTGGAGGAGTGCAATCATGGTGCAAGTATGCAATTGCATGAGCCACGCCTAACACGATTTCAACCTTTTCCCCCGGTCCAGTTCTGCTTTCCCTCCCACCCCATACAATATGTTTCTCAAACTTCCTTTCTCCACGTACATATTCATAAACCAAGTACATGCACCAGCGAGTGGCACAGAACCCATAAAGCTTAATGATATTGTGGTGTTCTTGTGCCTGGCTACAAGGATGTCATTGGATTCTGACATGTTAAATCTTTTAATTGCAACAATCTGACATGTTGGCAATGTTGCTTTGTAAACCCTTCAAAATCCTCCTTTTCCAATAGAGTAATTCTCATGGAAGTTTTCAGTGGCCTTCACAATATTCCTAGATGTGAATTTCCTGTCTCTTCCCCATATCAATGACTTGGCCTTCTCCTCACACTCTAAAATTGATCTGCTTTCTTGTTTCAAGAGTTTGGTCTTCCGGTAACATGTTTTGAGTCTAGCAACAATGGCTACAAGTAGTACTAATAGTAATAGGTTGCAGATAGGAATGAGGACAACTAATAGAGCCGTATTAGAATGCTTTTTCATTCTGGAATATTGTGTGTAATGGAGTTAGTTCTTTTGCATCTCCACACAAACCTGAGTTTCCAACATAAGCTGTTGCAGGTGCATCTTTGAAAACAAAACTTGTTGGGATCAGACTTGTTAAATTGTTGTAGGAAAAATCGATAGAGATATTGCTTAGACTAACCATCCCGGAAAATGATGATGAAAATTCTCCTGAAAGTTGGTTATGTGACAGATTAAGACTCTCCGATTGTGAAAGCCTTGCAAGGTCTTCAAGAATATTTCCTAAGAGTCTATTGCTGCTGAGGTCCACCATGTTCATGTAGTTGTTTGTCAAGTCTTTGGTCAATAAGCTTTCACAATTCTCAGGTACAGTTGAGCTTGTATAGCTTACTAGATTCCAAGGAATCTCTCCTGTCAAATGGTTCCTGCTCAAATTGAGCGAGTATAGCAGCCTTAGATTTCCAAGTACAGTTGGAATTTCTCCGGACAATTCGTTGGAGGACAGAGAGCTTGTTTTCTGAAATGTATAAAAAGGTCAAATCATTCAAGGTCCCAATCTCGGATGGAATTGAGCTAGAAAGCTGATTGTTGGATAACAGTCCTAAGAGTCAAAGGTTTTTGAGGTTCCAAACTGTCTGAGGAATCGAACCAGAGGTGGTTTTTTGAAAGGTCTAATTCAATCAAATCTTTCAAGTTCCCAATCTCGTATGGAATAGAGCCAGAAAGCTGATTACTATACAAATAAAGATATTTGAGCTTTGTGAATAGGCTTATCTCCGGTGGAATTTCTCCAGTGAATGAATTTGTAGCCAGGCCCAATTCGGTGAGGTTTGCACAAAACCCAAGCTCAGAAGGAATTGTAAAATTCAAGCTATTCATTCCAAGACGGAGTATCGAGAGGCCCTTGAGCTGGCCTAATGAACAAAGAATTCTCCCTTCCAATGAATTGTTGAACATGCCTATAATTCGAAGATTTAAAATTGCACCAATATCCTCAGGAATTAGACCACTGAACTGGTTTACTCCTAGGCGAAGATATTTGAGCTTGGAAAGGTGGGAAATGTTTGGTGACAATGGTCCACGGAATAAATTATCAAAAAGATAAAGGAGTTCAAGCTTGCCCAGATTGGTAAATAAAGATTCTGGTACTGTTCCATTGAACTTATTCTGGGACAAATCCAAGACGGTCAAGCTGTGACAATCAAGTATAAACCCCGGGAACCCTGACGTGAGTCCATAATTGTGATTAAAGGCAAGATGGGTCAATAAAGGCATGGCAGAAAACTTAGACCAATAAGAATTTAGTAAGAGGATTGATCCATGGACTAAGTACCATACCTTTTGAAGATTGGTAATCTAATATGGGATTTTCCTATCGAAATAGTTGTGGTGAAGACTCACGTACCAAAGCTCTGTTAGCCGACCTATCTCCGATGTTATTGGTCCGCAAAGATGGTTATGACTGAGGTCGAAGCGGGTGAGGTTAAGGAATGGAGTGAAATTGAAGTGGGCTAGTGTTCCAATGAGCTTTGCCTGTGTTCCATTGAACTCGGCACCACTTGAGAGGTTTATCTCGGAGACTGTTCCGGTTGAGTCGCAGACAATGCTTGTCCAGTTGCAGAGGTTGTTGAGGTTGGAGAGGGACCATGAAGTGAGAGGAGGGGGAGGGGTGAGGCTGTTTTTCCATTTGACAAGAGCTTCTGCTTGTGCTTCTGGTGATGCTATGATTTGTGATGAAAGTATGGAGAGCAAGACAATGTGAAGGAAAACAAGAGGAGGCTTGCGATTTGCTGACATGGCCGCCTTTGATGACTTTCACGTCTCTTTGGATTCAATCTATTACAGCACAGAGAAGAGAGCAAGGGAGGGAGAATGCATGTTATAAGTTTATAAATAAATCTACGTTGTATTACTTTCAATTTTACGTGACAAAAACAAACAATTGAGGCCTAGAATATGTTGATGTATGACTTTCAATCTCGTCAACCATCTGAACTCTGAAGCGTGTGATCCCTCTGTCGAACTTGTATATATATTGGTAACCATGTTTTGTGTTTTGTGTTTTGACCTTGTTAAATATATTGGATAATATATTAGAAGCAGAAGAAAGAGAGAGAGAGCGGAAGCATATAATGGACTACATTGTATTGAGTCTTATAATAATAATGAATACAGAGGACTCTATTTATAGAGAGTCAAGTAACCTAATAGATTAAGGAAAAGTAAACCTAGTAGAATAAGGAAAGGTAAACCTAGTAGAATAAGAAAAGGTAAACCTAGTAGACTAATAATACCTAAAGAAGTAAATAACAAGTAATATTCTTAACATCCCCCCTCAAACTCAATGTGTAAACTTGAGTTTGGATAAACGAAAAGGGAAAGAAAAAGGAATTCGCCGAAAAAGCTGCTTGTGCCGAAACAATTGCCGAAGTAACGCCATAAAAGTTGTTAGAGACCTGTGGATTTTGCCTGAATTTAAGCAATGCATTTAAGCTGGAGCTTGGTTCACTTACTGGATTCTGCCTGAATTTGAAAACCATATTCTAGTAATGAAGAAGCTTGCCTAGTCGGCTCAGAAAAGCAAGGCCGGTTAAAAGGGACTTGTTTGGCCCGTAACCCTTGGACCGTCTCGCCTGATTGGCTGAGCTAAAGTCTGACCCAAAAATTCTAGCTAATAGACCGTCTCTCCTGGTCGGCTGAGATAAGCAAGGCCGGTTGAAAAGGCTAATTATGCCTGAAACCCTTGGACTGTCTCGCCTTGTCGGCTGAAGTAAAGTCTAATCCATCTAACTAGTAGACCGTCTTGCCTGGTCGGCTGAGCTAAGTAAGGGGAAAAATGGCCGGTTAAAGAGGCCATTCATGCCAGAAACCCTTGGACCGTTGAAAGGTCTGACAAAAAAAAAAATTCTCACTAGTGATGGATCAAATGGCCTAGGAGAGGCTGCAGTGACCGATGATAGCGGCATTTGATAAGGCATAAGTGAGCCGGTTGAAAAGGGCTTTTTTGGCCCGAAAACTCATGGACCTGAGGAAAGATTGGTCTGACCCGAGAGTGCCTACCGCAAGAAGAATGAACCGGATTGAACTGCGCCAAAGAAAAAGGTTATGGAACCAAATTGAACAATGCATGAACCAACTTGAACCGCATAAAACAAACTCCAAAATTTGGAGAAGAATCTTGTTTTATGTCATATAGAGATGCCAAAAGCAAAAATAGACTACAAATTTGAACTCAGAACGAAAAATTGAGTAAGAAACACCTGGTCAACTTTTTTCAGTGGTCAAAGTCAAAGTCAACGGTCAACGATAAAAAGTCAACCCTATCAAGGTGCTGACATGGCATAGCCGCTGATGTGGCTGATGTGTTGACATTGCAGTGGTTGATGACGTGGCAAGTAAGCTGATATGGCACTCATGGTTGACGTGGCATTGATGACGTGGCACTCAAGGCTGACATGTCGCTGCTGACGTTGCACTTAGGGCTGATGTGGCACGCAGGGCTAACGTGGCAGTTGGATCTTCTGGAGCGTGTGGACACGCGTGAGACTGGAGGCAACGCGTGGATCTCACGCGTAGAACTATGGGTGGCGCATGAGAGTGCGTGGAACGTTGGATCGGGATTCTGGTTGCAGTTCTGGAGTCCTGGGGAGCAGATCTATCGATCGGTGGCCTGAGAGAAGCAATCGGACCACCGTGGCGGCCGGTGGCTGGACGGCAGTGGCGGAATTGCCGAACCTTTGGGCGGCGCGTGAGGGTGCGTGAGGGCTCCGATGGGACTGAGTGAGGCAGCTCTGTGACGGTTGGCTTTCGGGCTTTTAAGCGGTATAATGATCTGCTGAAAACTTCGAGGGGAAGATAGAGAACCGTGAGGGACAGAGGGATGGATGCGCCGAATAACACTGGCGGCGCCGGAAAACATCGAAAACGTTTATTGGAAGCCACAGAAAGGTGGCTCTGATACCATGTTAAATATATTGGATAATATATTAGAAGCGGAAAAAAGAGAGAGAGAAGAGAGAGAGAGAGCGGAAGCATATAATGGACTACATTGTATTGAGTCTTATAATAATAATGAATACAGAGGACTCTATTTATAGAGAGTCAAGTAACCTAATAGATTAAGGAAAGGTAAACCTAGTAGAATAAGGAAAGGTAAACCTAGTAGAATAAGAAAAGGTAAACCTAGTAGACTAATAATACCTAAAGAAGTAAATAACAAGTAATATTCTTAACAGACCTAATTAACTAAAGGCTCTATAAACAGTGATTTAATTAGATTCTTTAATTTCATCTTAAAATAGTAAGCACTAGGCCACACTTTTTCTTCTTCTAGTTAATCATGCACCATTGTTAATTTGGAATAGAATAAAGATATTACTTTATGACCAAACATATTCTAACAAAAGCAATATTAACGGTCATTTGAAAATGTGATATTTTCCTAATAATCATATTTTATAAAATTTATACTTCGCTAATGGTTTTTTTTTTTTTTTTTTTTTGTTAATTCAAAATCACTGCCCCGCACCAGCCCTAAATATCACCCCTTCATGGTTGTTAATTGTTAGAGAGGTCAAGATGAACTTTGGGAGGTTTGAGAACCAATTGAAACTTAAGTCGAGGTAAGTCAAATGTTGTCATCCAAGTAATGAAAAGCTTAGCTGATCACTTGAAAATAATTGATTTCTTAGATCAAGGGTGACAGCATGACTTGTCCGGTTTTTGCATTTGATTCCTTCCCATTTGCAACACTCTTTTGAATGATTGCTCCAAGAAATCATCCTATAGTAACTATATGGATCAAGGCCTTCTTTGAATTTCAAGAGGTGCTTGTCTTTCTTCCTCTATGCATCTCATGACCTCAAAATCACGCAAATTGAAAGCAAAACAAATTGTAATTGCAGTACATAGGAGGAGCCCAAATAGAAGCACCAATTCAGCATATTTAGTAGGGGTGAAAAGGCAAACCGTTCTAACTACTTTTGAAGGCGGTTAGGAAAAACTACTAATCGCTAACCATTAACCACTAACCACCTTTATGTATATTATTTAATATATATTATATTTATATATTTAAAAAAAAATATAAAAATACATGAAACAATGTCCTTTTTATGTTTAAATATATGTAAAAATCTAAAAAGATGTCGTATGTAGTATGGTATTATCATATTACCATTAAAAAATGGCAACGTTTTTTTTTTAAAAAATTAAACTTTTGAAATTTTTTTTATCTTTAAAAATATGCTAGCGGTTACTAGAATTATTAGCTGCTAACCGCCGGTTAATCGCATAAACAGTTAGCAAAGAGATAAATGCTAGGGCCTCTCATTATTTCACCTTCTCGATCTTTGGAACGTAGTGTCGTGGGTAAGAGATAAACAAGTTTTAGTAGATACCATCAATTATTGCTGGTTTTGATGTCCCATGTGAACCACATGATTGGCTACCATTTTTTTTTTTTTTTTTTTACATGTCCATGCAAGAAAAGAGGGAAGGAAGATTCAAACTAGTAATCTTCGCTTCATTGAACGTGGTTATTGGCTACCATTTCTTATTGACTAGGTTTGCATCTAAAAGCAATAACTTTATAATAAATAATCATAGTGGAGGACTTCTTTTTTATTTTTTATTTTTTGTAGTAAACGGTGGATGGGATCAGCGTTTTCATAGGGGTAGTGGAGGATTTCTTTAATATTCTTTTGCTTCTCTTTTGGAGGATTTCTTTCAAATTTATTTCTTTTTTCTATCAAGAAAGGAAAACCGGATCAATATTTCGTCAAAGTCTTGTCCATTAAATAATCACAGTGGAGGATCATGTCCAATATTCTTTTAAATATGATAATAATGCCCCCTTTAACCTTTTTCCCCTTTCAATTAGAAATAATAATAATAATAATAATAATAATAATAATAATAATATTATGATCTTAGGGGATGCACACTAAATTTTATTTGAACTTTGCAAACTTTAGTTGTTGAGAGAAACTTGAGGGAAGACTTGACTATCAACGTGTCTGTTACGGGTCTCATGGGTGGAATTTTAAGATTAAAATAACAAATTAGAGATAACATATGATAACATTATCTTAGAAGTGATTTATCCGGGTTAATCTTTTATTTCTATTATGCATTATAAATACTAGCACATAACCCGCGCTATGCGTGGGATTCTTTATTATAATTTAATTTCAAAATCTTGAACACATCTCATCTTACCTTTCATTATAAGAACATGTACTTTTTCTTTTTTAAAGTGTACCAAACATGTACTTAATGAAAAATATAAAAGAAAAAAAAAATAGCAAGAAGAAAACTTGAATTCTGATTATCAAAATATTAATAGAAAATTAGTAGGAAACTCTAATATTGTTTATGTTATACTTATTATATTTGAATACAAATAAAGGCCATAAAGTTCTAATCATTTCAAATATAGAGTAAAATAAACAAAATCTTCTCTCTTCTTTTTTAATACAAACTAAAACAAATATATTTCACTCAATATTTAATACAATCAAACAAATATCTTCAACACTCTAAAAAAATGCTAGAAAATCCGAGTAAATCACAAAAACGAAAAACAAATCCAATAAATTATTCAAATGAATTAAAACATAAAATCTTATTGGTGTGAAACCTATTATATTTCAATACAAAGAAAATTTCTAGAGAAACAAACATAAAAATAATCAATTTACTGTTGTGAAAAATATATACATAGATACACAAAGATAAATCCAAGAAACAAAATTTTCAATTAAATAGAAACCCTAGACGGAATCAAATATAGTGCAAAAATAAACAAAATCTTTTTATTTTATAAGTACCTAATAAAACAAAATATTGCACTCAGCATTTAACTCGATCAGATAAATCATCTCAGGTTCAATGTTTAATTATCTATTCTCTTTTTTGCACAGAAATCAAATAAACACACTATAATCTTCCATTAGCCCACTAAAAATCCAAACAATTTATTATCTTATTTCAAAAGTTGCAATTTTCATCAAAGAACAAACTAATAAATAAATAAATAAACAACCTACAAATACAGTTAATACTCAATTACAATTGTTTGGAGAGGGGTTTGTTATTCTTATTAAAGGTTCGTTTGAGATTACAATTTTAATAAGTACAATTTAAAAAATTGATTTTTTTTTTAAAAAAAAAAAATTCTATTTTTGAAAGGTTATAAGAATAAGAATTACTTCGGGATTGGATTTTTTTTTTTTTTGAAGAGCGGAGAAAAAAAACACACACAAAGTTAATTCTTGAAGTTGTAGTTTTTCTCAAATAAAAAACATACACATGGAAGATCAAAGAAGAATTACTTCATGATTTTTTAGGTTGTTATATTTAAAGAGTTGAGAGAGAGACGTGGGAAGAGAGAGAGAGATAAAAAATAAAAAATAAAATAAAACAAAATAAAATAAAATAAAAGTTAAATTAGTGAGAGAGAAAAAAAAATCTCAAAATAATTGAGAGATCTTTATTTTGTAGATAATCTATTGTTAATCAAATTGTTTTTCAATGGCTTATTATTTAGAAAAAAAACAATTCTTATTTTATAAATTATCTAGCACAAAGTATATGTAGAAAAAAAAAATCGTCTTCTCCATCTTTTCTAAATTTGAATTAAAAATATTAAATTGACTAAAAGTATTAATACATAATAATTTGATTTGTATTATTTGTTTCCTAATTTGACTTGGACATTAATAATACTTAATATTGTGCATTAAATGTTTGAATTTAATGAATATACATATAAGGAAAAGTATTGAAATGTAATAAAATATATTTAATTAATCTAATTTAGTGACCGATTCACTAAAAACCGGTTAAAAAATTATGCTTTAAAAACCGGTTTATCCTTTAAAAAAAATGGTTCACTTCACATGTCGCAATATTGAGGCACTTTTGGAAGTGATTTGGCTTATATATATATATATATATATATATATATATATGATATGTCTATTTATAAAAGACACTAGAAAGCTAATAAAATGATCAAGAAGTTAATTAATTATCAAATATTTTTGTTTGTTGTTCGGAGATTTAGGATTCCTATAACTATCCTAAAGTAAGGAGACTTCGAAAAAATTCAGATTATCCTACCAAAAATCAATCGTTCTTATATTTTTTCATACCATTGACACTTAAGAGTACTATCTCGAGTCTGTCCAAGAATGGCCCTTTTCCTGGGAACAGACTACTGAATGCATGCTACAATTTTTTGGGAATTCATTTAAGCAAATTGTGTCAAGCTAAAACGTATTTGATGAAATGCTGGGACGGTGTTACTTCTTTGACATGTGCATGCATGCATGCAGATTCTTTTGGTAACAAATTGCAACGCACTTATTGTAACACTTTCATGATATATTAAAAAAATGAGTAGTTACATTGATTTTTTGTTTGGCAAGACAGAAATTTATAAGTGATTTTAGAAACTTTAAATTGATTGGTCTTTTTAGAATGATAGTGTAGATATGGCTAAAACTTTTATTAATCACTACATAAAATATTTTGCTCCGTTGCCTTCAATGACAATATGCTAAGTGATGTTGGATTTGAAGTATGAAAAGCATCAGTAATGCTTCTTAGAACATTCCCAATAAAGGAGTCAAATTGTACTTTATTTGAAATAGCTAATTAAATTTGTAAAAAACCTCACATTGGATTAGCCAAAAAAATGCAAAATGGATATTTTATTAGATTAGCCAAAAAAATGCTACATGTAGCGGCACTTTTCTCAGGAGTCATTTCATTTTTTTTTCTCACCTGTTTTCTCTTTTCCCAAAATTGTCTTCTACTATTTCTCTTCCACATCTCTCTTTTCCAAAATTTTCTCCTACTATTTCTCTCTTCACATCTCTTTTTATCCAAAAGTTGAAAAATAGTATATTTAGGAAAAATACAATCCTTATAAAAAAAATAAAAATAATAATATTGATATAAATAAAAATATAAGTAATCGGATGTATGAGGCATTTAAAAATTCATTAGCTAAACTATATAGTGTGAGTTTTGAAGAGTCATTTTGCATAAAAATTTAGCTCCTCCATTAGGAATGCTCTTAGCATGTGTAGCAAATTAAAACAAAATTGTGAATATTAAACAAAAGTAAAAAATAGCGTGGCCTCATGGTACCAAGTGCTAATCCATATTGAAAATATAAATTGAAACGGTTCTCTCCATTTAAAGCGAAATGGAAAGGACACAAATTGAAACCTAATGTCGTAACCACTCATATTTATGGGATCTTTTCAATATAGGACTTTTTTTTTTTTTTTTTTTTTTTTTTTTTTTGGTTCTTTTAACTCTAGGTTATAATTATTAATCTTCCAATAGGGTACTAGCTGAAACTCAGACAATCAAAAAATTTGGCTGATTATAGATGGTGAAATTATTTGTAATAAACATTATATTATGTAAGTGAAACACTAAGGAAGAAACATTTAGGTCATAAGGAGAAGTTATATAGCAAAAGAGTACCACTATTAAGGGTCAAGATTATTGTTACTAGTGCTCAACCAGACATCAGCCCTAGAGATTATTTAGAAATACAAGAGGTTATACTAGTATACATGGAGCCGCAACGTCCAACAATTTCATTTACCAAATGCTACCAGAATGCCAATTTGTTTTATTTATGAAGCCATGTGAGTTTGCTAATTTCCAATGGTCATCATATGGATTGGATATGAATTGCAAGCTTAAATTCGAGTTGACAATTTTGTGCCACAAAACACATGGTGGGTCGTGACTCTAGCATGTCACTCAGGCATTGTAAGGTTATAATCACCACAAATGCAATCTTTTGTGCAATTTGGCCTGTGGGTTGTGAAAGTCCTTCATCTAGCACATCCTTCTGAAGAAATTCCGTACTTTCTAAAATTGGCATTGTTCTCGTTGATTTGGATGATGACAGGAGAAATAGGAGTTTCCTTGGGTGCATTCCCGTCCTAACTTCTAATTCCACTACTCCAAAGATATAAACATTACAATATTTACCATTTATCCTCATCATGAATTTGAGTTGTGCACATCCATAAAACAAAATCATCATCCGTTTTAATGATAGAATCTGAGCATGAAAACTCATACATTGGCAGCAAGATAAGATAAACATGAGAAGCCCATTCTTCTATCAACAGAATTTTTTTAGGCTTTAAAACTGTACTCTTTCAAGTAAGCTTGTAATTCACTAGATGAGGATTACTTGAATCTACTCCATTACCCAAACAGTTGTTTTTTTTTTTTTTTTTTTTTAACGCTTTTAATTAATAATTAATATAGGAAAGTAGTTGGTCCATCCTAAGACAATACCTTAAATGAGCAATATGACCATGCAAAAAGACTAGGTTGTTAGCTTACTCCCATGTAACCTTAAGGAGAATAACCCAGAAAATCAACATCAACATAAATATTATAATACTCAGCAAGTACTGTTGCCTTTTATGAACTTAACAATCTTGCAGTACCAAAATCTGAGAGCCACGGTTTGTGTTTGTCACTGACAAGTACTGGTTTGCTCTTAAATATCCTTAAAATTTGAGTTATAACATTGAGTGTTAAGGTTCATAACGCACGGCCTAGACTTTTTGGTTAGCTTTTGAAAAGCAATTAATTATTAGCTTCATGGAAATAAACTCATAGTGTGGAAATTGGAAATTTGCTTACAAAAGCAACAGAAGTTCTTTCCACATAGGAGTTATAATTAATGGTTGGGGCCAAATTGGAAGAACATGCCTCTTTCGATCCATGGACTCGTCTATATCTATTTAATCAATAAAGAATTGTAGCAAATATATTGGCTGGCCATATTTGATAACACCATTAATTGAAGAGTTTTTCTTAATGTAACTCTTTAATTGTACGCTAATATGGCAAATTGGAAGTTGTATGTCCATCGAGTAATTCTAAATGGCCTACTTGTGTCCTACTGAGAATGATATGGCTATTAAAATCATCATTGGGCTTTTGATTGATCATTATTGAGTTTTGATACAATGATGATTTTAATAGCCACGTCATTCTTAGTAGGACACAAGTAGGCCTCCTAGAATTACTTATTTCCTTCATCTATCTAAATTGTGTTTATGTTGTTTTAATTTTTCTATGTGGTTGGGACACCTTTCATGATCTAGATTTTATTTTGTTGTATCTATAATTGTAAGTACATTACAACATATATATATATATATAGATCTGTGAAATCTATTTTGTATCATGAAATAGTTTTTTTCCATTTTAAGTGAAATAGATAGGACAAGTTTAAATTTAATGTCATAGTAACTACTCATATTTATGAGATCTTTTCAATATGACTTAACAAAATAAAAAAAACTAAAAAACTCTATATTCCAATAGGGTATTTGCTTAAACTAAGACAATTTCAAATTTGGCTGATTATGGATGGTGAAATTATTTATAGTAAACATTAAGTTATATACGTGAAACACTATGGATGGATGGTGAAATTATTTATAGTAAACATTAAGTTATATACGTGAAACACTATAGATGGATGGTGAAATTATTTATAGTAAACTTTAAGTTATATACGTGAAACACTATGGATCGAAGAAACATACAAGTCATAAGGAGATGTTATATGGCAAAAGAGAACCCACTATTAGGGTTGAAGTCACTAGCCCTCGTTTGGACATCAGCCCTAGAGATTATTTAAAAATACAAAAGATAATACTAGCATACATGGAGCCTCAAGGTCCAACATTTTTATTTACTAGATGCTACCGGAATGTAAATTTGTTCTATTTCTTAAAGCTTGTGAGCTTGCTAATGGTCACCATGTCCATTGAGTAGGAATTGCAAGCTTGGGTTCGAGCTGACAATTCTTGTGCCACGAAACACATGGTGGGTCGTGACTCTGGCGTGTCACTCACACAATGTAAGGCCATTGTCACCACAATTGCCACACCATGCGCAATTTGGCCGGTTGGTTGTCCGAGTCTTTGGTCTAGCACATCCTTTAGAAGAAATTCAGCACTGTCTGAAATTGGTGTTGCTTTTGTTGATTTGGATGATGACAAGAAAGATAAGAGCTCCCTTGGATGCCTACCCATCATAACTTCTAATGCCACCACTCCAAAGCTATAAACGTCGCATTTATCCGTTACTCGCATCGTGAATGCGAGCTCTGCACATCCATAAAACAAAATCAACATCTGTATAAGGATAAGATAACACATCCTAATATGAGAAACTCTTTCTTCTTTGAATCGTTTCTCATAGTACTCACTAAATGAGGATTCCCTGAAATTTCTTGTCCGGATTCCAAGGAATTCAAGCAGGGAATTTCAGGGACCCGATCCTATTCCATTACGCAAATAGCTACCTTTTCTTTTTAAAACAATTTTTATAATTATTATAGGAAAATACATAGTCTATCCTAAAACAAATATCTAGAAACTAAATTGTTAGCTTACCTGGAGCCATGTAGCCATAAGACCCAGCAATTGTTGTCCAATTTGTTGTATTTGAACTCAAAAATCTTGCAATGCCAAAATCTGAGAGCCGCGGTTCGAAATCTGAATCTAGCAATATGTTGTTCAGAGTTATGTCTCGGTGCACAATTGGAGGAGTGCAATCATGGTGCAAGTATGCAATTGAATGAGCCACACCTTGCACGATTTTCAACCTTTTTCCCCAATCCAGTTCTGCTTTCCCTCCCACCCCATACAATACTTTTCCCAAACTGCCTTTTTCCACATATTCATAAACCAAGTACATGCATCCCCTAATGGCACGGAACCCACAAAGCTTAATGATATTGCGGTGCCTGACTTCTGTCAACATGTGAATCTCATTTTCAAAACTCTTGCGATTGGCTACAAGGATGTCACTGGAGTATGACATATTAAATCTTTTAACTGCAACAATCTGACCTGTTTTCAATGCAGCTTTGTAAACGCTTCCAAATCCTCCTTTTCCAATACAGTAATTCTCATTGAAGTTTTCAGTGGCCTTCACCATATCCCTGAATGTGAATTTACCCTCTCTTCCCCATATCAGTGACTCAGCATTCTCTTCACACTCAAAAATTGTTTTGTTTTCTTCAACCAGGAGTTTGGTCTTCTGGTAACGTATTAGGAGTCTAGCAACAATGGTTGCAAACAGTGCTAATAGACCGCAGACAGGAATGAGGACAACTAATAGAGTCGTATTAGAATGTTTTTTCTTTTTGGAACAAGGAGTTAGTCCTTTTGCGTCTCCACACAAACCTGAGTTTCCAACATAAGCTTTTGCAGGTGCATCTTGAAAATGGTACTAGCTGGGATAAGGCCTGATAAATTGTTGTAGGAAAAATCGATGGAACTGTTGCGTAGACTAACCATCCGGGAAAATGATGATGGGATTTCCCCCGAAAGTTGGTTATGTGACACATTAAGACTCTCCAATTTTGAAAGCTTTCCAAAGTTGTCAGGAATATTTCCTGAGAGTCTATTGTTGCTGAGGTCCAACAATAATTGCAATTCGGTTAAGTAACCAAGCTCAGATGGTATTTCACCTGACAGGTTGTTGTTGCTCAAGTCCAAGCTCAATAATTTTTGACTATTCCCAAGTTCTTTTGGTATGTTCCCAATCAAACTGTTTGTAGACAAATCAAGATTGCCAAGCTCACTCAAACTGCCTAGACTCCGAGCAATCTCTCCTGTCAAATGGTTCCTGCTCAGATTGAGCTTGTACAGTCGGCTTAGATTTCCAAGTACAGTTGGAATTTCCCCAGACAATTTGTTGGAGCCTAGATTTAAACCTTGCAGTTGTGTCAACTTTCCAAGCTCGACTGGGATTGTTCCAGAAATCCAGTTTCTGTCCATCTGCAAATTGGTGAGAGATTCACATTCTGCCCATTTCGCTGAGATTTGACCAACAAATTGATTGTCACTAAGAGAAATGAAACTAAGATTTGGATGAGCTCCAAATGCGTTTGTAATGTTTCCATTGAATCGGTTTCCATCAAACCGCACTCTCTTTAGTTGTGAGCAATTTCTCAAGCAGTCTGGCAATGGCCCTGTGAAGCTGTTGTTATTCACTGTGAACTCTTTAAGAGCAAAGCTACTGCACAATTCAGGTGGCAATTCCCCATAAAAGTTGTTGTTGGAAAAGCTAACATTGATGAGAGGACTATACTTCCCAAAGTCACTCGGAATAGTGCCAAAGAATTTATTGGAGGAAAGAAAGATTTCCGTTAAATTACCTAGCCGAGAAATGGTGTCCGGCAACTCCCCATGGAGAAGGTTATCGTCGAGATAAAAAATTTGCAGGGATGCCATATTTCCAATCTCCGGTGGGATTGTGCCAGTGAGATTGTTGGAAAGAAGTCCTAACATTTGAAGGTTTGTGAGGTTCCAAATTGTCTGGGGAATCGGACCAGAGAGGTGGTTTTTTGAAAGGTATAAAGCAATCAAATCTTTCAAGTTCCCAATCTCGGATGGAATTAAGCCAGAAAGCTGATTACTATACAGATAAAGATATTTGAGCTTTGTCAATAGACCTATCTCCGGTGGAATTTCTCCAGTGAATGAATTTGTAGCCAGGTTCAATTCGGTGAGGTTTGTACAAAACCCAAGCTCAGAAGGAATTGTAGAATTCAAGCTATTCATTCCAAGACGGAGTATTGAGAGGCCCTTGAGCTGGCCTATTGAAGAAGGAATTCTCCCTTCGAATGAATTGTTTAACATGCCTATAATTCGAAGATTTAAAATTGCACCAATATCCTCAGGAATTAGACTATTGAACTGGTTGAATCCGAGACGAAGATATTTGAGCTTGGAAAGGTGGGAAATTTTTTGTGACAATGGCCCATGGAATAAATTTTCAAAAAGATAAAGGAGTTCAAGCTTACCCAGATTAGTAAATAAAGATTCTGGTATTGTTCCATTGAACTTATTATGGGACAAATCCAAGACGGTCAAGTTGTGACAATCAAGTATAAACCCCGGGAACCCTGAAGTGAGTCCATAATTGTGATTAAAGGAAAGGTGGGTCAACAAAGGCATGGCAGAAAACTTAGACCAGTACTCAGGAGTTAGTAAGAGGTTCGCTCCAAGGTTTAAGTACCATACCTTTTCGAAGATTTGTAATCTGATAAGGGATTTTCCCATCGAAATAGTTGTTGAGCAGACTCACGTACTGAAGCTCCGTTAGCCGGCCTATCTCCGACGGTATTGGTCCGCTGAGATGGTTGTGGCTGAGGTCGAAGCGGGTGAGGTTAAGGAATGGAGTGAAGTTGAAGTGGGCTAGTGTTCCAATGAGCTTTGCCTGTGTTCCATTGAACTCGGCACCACCTGAGAGGTTTATCTCGGAGACTGCTCCGGTTGAGTCGCAGACAATGCTTGTCCAGTTGCAGAGGTTGTTGAGGTTGGAAAGGGACCATGAAGTGAGAGGAGGGAGAGGGGTGAGGCTTTTTTTCCATTTGACAAGAGCTTCTGCTTGTGCTTCTGGTGATGCTGTGATTTGTAATGAAAGTATGGAGAGCAAGACAACGTGAAGGAAAACAAGAGGAGGCTTGCGATTTGCTGGCATGGCTGCCTTTGATGACTTTCACGTCTCTTTGGATTCAATCTATTACAGCACCAAGGAAGAGAGCAAGGGAGGGAGAATGCATGTTATAAGTTTATAAATAAATGTACGTTGTATTACTTTCAATTTTTCGTGACAAAAACAAACGATTGAGGCCTAGAATACGTTGACTTATGACTTTCAATCTCGTCAACCATCTGAACTCTGAAGCGTGTGATCCCTCTGTCAAACTTGTATATATATTGGTAACCATGTTTTGTGTTTTGTGTCTTTTGTCCTAATTAACTAAAGGCTCTATAAACAGTAATTTAATTAGATTCTTTAATTTCATCTTAAAATAGTAAGCACTCGGCCACACTTTTTCTTTTCCAGTTAATCATGCACCAATGTTAATTTGGAATAGAATAAAGATATTACTTTATGACCAAACATATTCTACTAAAAGCAATATTAACGGTCATTTGAAAATGTGATATTTTCCTAATAATCATATTTTATAAAATTTATATTTCGCTAATAGTCTCCTAAAAAAAAAAAAAAAAAAAAAAAAAAAAAAAAGTTTCAAAATCACTGCCCCGCACCAGCCCTAAATATCATCCCTTCATGGTTGTTAATTGTTAGAGAGATCAAGATGAACTTTGAGAGGCTTGAGAACCAATTAAAACTTAAGTCGAGGTAAGTCAAATATTGTCATCCAAGTAATGAAAAGCTTATCTGATCACTTGAAAAGAATTGATTTCTTAGATCAAGGGTGACAACATGACTTGTTCGGTTTTTGCATTTGATTCCTTCCCATTTGCAACACTCTTTTGAATGATTGCTCCAAGAAATCATCCTATTGTAACTATATGGATCAAGGCCTTCTTTGAATTTCAAGAGGTGCTTTTCTTTCTTCCTCTATGCATCTCATGACCTCATAATCACGCAAATTGAAAGCAAAACAAATTGTAATTGCAGTACATAGGAGGAGCCCAAATAGAAGCACCAATTCAGCATAATTAGTAGGGGTGAAAATGCAAATGGTTCTAACTGCTTTTGAAGGCGGTTAGGAACTACTAACTACTAACCACTAACCATTAACCACTAACTGCCGTTATGTATATTATTTAATATATATTATATTTATATATTTAAAAATATATAAAAATGCATGAAACGACGTCCTTTTTGTGTTTAAATATATGTAAAAATCTAAAAAGATGTCGTATGTAGTATGGTATTTTCATATTACCATTAAAAAATGATGACGTTTTTTTCTTTTTTAAATTTGACTTTTAATTTTTTTTTTCTTTAAAAATATGCTAGCGGTTAGTAGGATTAATAACTACTAACTGCCAGTTAACCACATAAACGGTTAGCGAAGGCGGTTAGTAAATTTTATTAATTGCCTTTTGCCCGTAATAATTAGGGTCTCTCATTATTTCACCTTCTCGATCTTTGGCACGTAGTGTTGTGGGTAAGAGGTAAACAAGTTTTAGTAGATACCATCAATTACTGCTGGTTTTGATGTCACATGCATCTGAACCCCATGTTTGGCTACCATTTCTTTTTTTTTTTTTTTTTTTCTTTTTCATGTCCACATAAGGGAAGAGGGAAGGAGGATTTGAAGTAGTGACCTCCACTTCATTGGGTGTGATTATTGGCTACCGTTTCTTATTGACTTCACATCTAAAAATAATAACTGTATAATAAATAATCATAGTGGAGGACTCTTTTTTCTTTTTCTTTTTTTCTTTGTAGTAAACGGTGGATTGGATCAGCGTTTTCATAGGGGTAGTGGAGGATTTCTTTTGTAATAAATAATCATAGTGGAGGATTTCTTTCATATTCTTTTGCTTCTCTTTTGGAGGATTTCTTTTAAATTTATTTCTTTTTTCTATCAAGAAAGGAAAACCGGATCAACATTTCGTCAAAGTCTTGTCCATTAAATAATCATAGTGGAGGATCATGTCCAATAGTCTTTTAAATATGATAATAATGCCCCCTTTAAGCTTTTCCCCCTTTCAATTAAAAAAAAAAAAAAAAAAAATGATCGCAGGGGATGCACACTAAATTTTATTTGAACTTCGCAAACTTTAGTTGTTGAGAGAAACTTGAGGAAGACTTGACTATCAACGTGTCTGTTACGGGTCTAATGGGAGGAATTTTAAGATTAAAATAACAAATTAAAGATAACATATGATAACATTATATTAGAAGTGATTTATCCGGGTTAATCTTATTGTAACTATATGGATCAAGGCCTTCTTTGAATTTCAGGAGGTGCTTGTCTTTCTTCCTCTATGCATCTCATGACCTTAGAATCACGCAAATTGAAAGCGAAACAAATTGTAATTGCAGTGCATAGGAGCCCAAATAGAAGCACCAATTCAGCATAATTAGTAGGGGTGAAAAGGCAAACAGTTCTAATTGCTTTTGAAGGCGGTTAGGAAAAACTAGTAAACACTAACCATTAACCGCTAACCGCCTTTATGTATATTATTTAATATATATTTAAAAATATATAAAAATTCATGAAATGACGTCCTTTTTGTGTTTAAATATATGTAAAAATCTAAAAAGATGTCGTATGTAGTAGAGTATTATCATATTACCATTAAAAAATGACGACGTTTTTTTTTAATTTAACTTTTAAAATTTTTTTTCTTTAAAAATACGCTAGTAGTCACTAGAATTATTAACTGCTAACTGCTGATTAACCGCATAAATGGTTAGCGAAGGCAGTTAGTGAATTTTATTAACTGCCTTTCGCTTGTAATAATTAGGGCCTCTCATTATTTCACCTTCTCAATCTTTGGAACGTAGGGTTGTGGGTAAGAGATAAACAAGTTTTAGTAGATACCATGAACTACTACTGGTTTTGATGTCCCATGTGAACCACATGATTGGCTACCCTTTTTATCTTTTTTCTTTTTAACATGTCCACGCAAGGAAAGAAGAAAGAGGGATTTGAACTAGTGACCTCCGCTTCATTGGGCATGGTTGTTGACTACTGTTTCTTATTGACTTCGCATCTAAAAACAATAACTTTATAATAAATAATCATAGTGGAGGACTTTTTTTTTTTTTTTTGGTTGTAGTTAACGGTGGATGGGATCAGCGTTTTCATAGGGGTAGTGGAGGATTTCTTTTGTAATAAATAATCATAGACTCATAGTGGAGGATTTCTTTCATATTCTTTTGCTTCTCTTTTGGAGGATTTCTTTCAAATTTATTTATTTTTTCTATCAAGAAAGGAAAACCGGATCAACATTTCGTCAAAGTCATGTCCAATATTCTTTTAAATATGTTAATAATATGATCGTCGGGGGATACACGCTAAATTTTATTTGAACTTTGCAAACTTTAGTTGTTGATAGAAACTTGAGGAAAGACTTGACTGTCAATGTGTCTGTTGCGGGTCTAATGGGAGGAATTTTAAGATTACAATAATTAATTAGAGATAACATATGATAACATTATATTAGAAGTGATTTATCCCAGTTAATTCTTTATTTCTATTATGCATTATAAATAAATGTCTATTTAAAGACACTAGAAAGCTAATAAAATGATCAAGAAGTTAATTATCAAATATTTTTATTTGTTGTTTGGAGATTAAGGATTCCTATAACTATCCTAAAGTAAGGAGACTTAAAAAAAAATTGAATTATCCTTCCAAAAATCAATCATTCTGATTTTTTTCATCCCATAGACACATAAGAGTAGTACTATCTCGAGTCTGTCTCCAAGAATGGCGCTTTAATTTCCTGGGAACAGACAACTGAATGCTACAATTTCTTGGGAATTCATTTAAGCAAATTGAGTTGAGCTAAAACATATTTGATGAAATGTTGGGACGGTGTTACTTCTTTGACACGTACATATGCATGCATGTAAATTCTTTTGGTAACAAATTTCAACGCACTTATTGTAACACTTTAATGATATATTAGAAAGATGAGTAGTTATATTGATTTTTTGTTTGGCAAGACAGGAATTATAAGTGATTTTAGAAACTCTAAATTTATTGGTCTTTTTAGAACGATACTACCATTTCTTTTACATGTTCACGTAAGGGAAGAGTAAGAGGGGATTCGAACTAATGACCTCCACTTCATTAGGCGTGGTTATTGGCTACCGTTTCTTATTGACTTCGCATCTAAAAACATTTACTTTATAATAAATAATCATAGTGGAGGACTTTTTTTGTTTTTTTGGTTGTAGTTAACGGTGGATGGGATCAGCGTTTTCATAGGGGTAGTGGAGGATTTCTTTTGTAATAAATAATCATAGTGGAGGATTTCTTTCATATTCTTTTGCTTCTCTTTTGGAGGATTTCTTTCAAATTTATTTCTTTTTTCTATCAAGAAAGGAAAACCGGATCAACATTTCATCAAAGTCATGTCCAATATTCTTTTAAATATGTTAATAATATGATCGTCGGGAGATACACGCTACATTTTATTTGAACTTCGCAAACTTTAGTTGTTGAGAGAAACTTGAGTGAAGACTTGATTATCAACGTGTCTGTTATGGGTCTAATGGGAGGAATTTTAAGATTAAAACAACAAATTAGAGATAATATATGATAACATTATATTAGAAGTGATTTATCCGGGTTAATCTATTATTTTTATTATGCATTATAAATACTAGCACCTAACCGACACTATACGCGGGATTCTTCATTATAATTTAATTTCAAAATCTTAAACGCATCTCATTTTACTTTTCATTATAAGTTAAAATAGTTGTATGCAAAAGTCTATTACGCCACCTTTAATGAAAATACATATTAAATGTTATACACTAGTACATTACTGAACATGTATGTTTTCTTTTTTGAAGTGTACCAAACATGTACTTAATGAAAAATATAAAAGAAAAAAAAATAGTAAGAAGAAAACTTGAATTCTGATTATCAAAATATTAATAGAAAATTAGTAGGAAACTCTAATATTGTTGATGTTATACTTATTATATTTCAATATAAATAATTTATGAAGCCTTGTGGGTTTGTGATGCAGCCCGACTTGGTGGGATGCAGCGAAGAACAACAATAAAAGAACGTATAAACAATTCCAGATCTTGAGTCTATCAAACACCTAAGAATTTTCTAAAAACAATAGAGTCTATCAAAAGTTTAAAGGAAAAAGAGGAACAAGCTCAACTTTAATATTCTCGTTAATAAAAACTGATTCATAAATTAACAATTCCCCTTTTCTGGAGGCTATAAGCATGTATTTATAGGCTCAAGACTCCTAAGCCTAATAAAACACGAAATATAGACTCTCAAAACCTTAAACCTATTTAAAACACGAAATAAAGTCGGTTTAATAAAACAGATAAAGCTACGCGTTCGAACGAGACAAATGGTTGTTCGAACGGGAACTACTAAAAGCGTAAAAACTAAAAATTAACATATGGCCGTTCGAACGGGGATCGAACGGGCTTCGAACGGAGCCTTTTGCCAGCCTTCCGTTCCACTTGGCCGTTCAAACAGTGGTTCGAATGGTGGCTTTTATCCGCCTTCCTTGGACTACCCAATCTGCATCAGTTTGCTAACTTCCATTGGTCATCATATTGATTGGATAGGAATTGCAAGCTTGAATTCGAGTTGACAGTTTTTGTGCCACAAAACGAATGCTGGGTCGTGACTCTGGCATATCACTCACACATTGTAAGGCTATATTCACCACAATGCAATCTTTTGTGCAATTTGGCATAGTGGGTTGTGGAAGTCCTTGGTCTAGCACATCATTCTAAAGAAATTCGGTACTCTCTAAAATTGGCATTGTTCTTGTTGATTTGGATGATGACAGGGAAGATAGGAGTTCCATTGGGTGCATTTCCATCATAACTTCTAATGCCACTACTCCAAAGCTATAAACATCTAATTTACCAGTTATCCTCATCATGAATGCAAGCTGTGCACATCCATAAAACAAAATCAACATCCGTTTAATGATAGAATGTGAGCATGAAAACTCATACATTGGCAGTAAGATAAGATAAACATGAGAAGCCCATTCTTCTATCAACGGAATTTTTTTAGGCTTTAAAATTGTACTCTTTCAAATAAGCCTATACTTCACTGGATGAGGATTATTTGAAATTTTTTGTCTTCTACTCCATTACCCAAACACGATTTTTTTTTTTTCTTTGAACTCTTTTAATTAATAATTAATATAGGAAAGTAGTTGGTCCATCCTAAGACAAATACCTTAAATGAGCAATATGAACATGCAAAAAGAC
>NC_081551.1:10267010-10330186 GCF_901000735.1 Corylus avellana | reverse complement strand
TAATAATAATTAAAAAAAAAAAAATTAAAAAAAACAAAAACAAAAACACCATATTTTTATTCAGGGAAAATATATTAGAAGTCCTTGGGTCAACGCGCCAAAATTAAATTCTCCAAAAGTTTTTTTTTTTTTTTTTTTCAAACTTTTACTCCATAGGTCAATAGAAATGCCAATAAAATTTCTACCGTCAAAATTTGGTAACTGCCGTTAGTCCCAATCAAAACACACAATTTGCCATGTCAGCATATATATTTTTTTATTAATTTAATTTAAAAATTAAATATAAAAATTAAAATAAATAAAATAAATAAAAATTGAAGGGGTGGTCGGAAGCCACCCCTAGCCACCCCTAATCCATATAGGGTGGCTTCCAGCCACCACAAAGGACGGGCCACCCCAAACCACCTAGGGGTGGCTCATGGCCACCCCATGGGTGGTTTGGGGTGGCCTCTAACCACCCATGGGGGGGTGGCTCTACCGACTAGAGTGGCAAAAGCGGGTCTGCGAATTGACCCGGGTTTTACAGCTTCTTAGGATACCAGGCCATTTAAGGATTTCTAAAACACGACTCGTTTAATAAATGGGTGGGACCCTCCATTACCGACCGCGACCGCGGGTATTTTCACGGGTTACCCTTACATGACACAACAGACGTTAAAAAATAATGGAGTAGTGCAGTCCTTTTAACTTGGAACGACCGTTTACCGTTTAATAAAAAAATTGATTTTTTTTTTGTAAAAAAAAACAATGTGCAGATTTGAAGATCCTACCGAGGAGCTCTTGATCCAGCTTGAAACAAAGCGAATTGCTATTCAATTCATCGACAAAATCAGCTTTGTCGTGCCTTCAGTTCAGCAATGCTAAAATCTTAAAGTTCTATCGAAGTCTAAGCCATTGGCTGAAAAGAACGGTAAAGAAAAGGAAGCACTAAAAATCTCTGAAGTTCACCAAAAAAAGAACATTTTTGTTAATTTTTGTTTTTTGTTTTTGGTTTATCTTGAATTTTACAAAACTATTGATAATTGCATAGGAGTGAGGCAAAGAGGGAGGATTTTGATTTCTAGATCTGGAGCTAGAGGAGACGAGTGTGCTACTGTGCTGTATCTATATGCGTTTTTCACTTTTTCCTTTAGAGTGAAAAAAAAAAAAAAACCGTCTGGCGGGTCCTGCGTAGTCCGGCCGGTGAAAACTGGCGGCCAGCAGGAGGCCGCCGTAAATGGAGTCGACCTTGGTTTATATGGCTTATACGTTAATATAAACTCGAGCCACTCCCTAATTTTGTGTGGGTTGTGGGGTTGATAATGAAATTATCGGTACTGCTACCGGCCCTTGATAGGAGGTTTGGAACCACTGAGGGGTGGCCGCGAGACACCCCTAGGGTTTAGGGGTGGCCCGCAAGTCACCCCTAGCCACCCCTAGGTGGTTTGGGGTAACCCGCAGGCCACCCTAAACCCTTGGGGGTGGCTTCGCAATTCCGGCCATCCCTTCAATTTTTTTTTTAATTTTTTAATTTTTTAATTTTTATATTTAATTTTTAAATTAAATTAAGAAAAAAAAATACATATGTTGACGTAGTAAAACGATGTGTTTTGATTGGCACTAACGGTGGTTACCAAATTTTAACGGTAGAAATTTTATTGACATTTCGATTGACCCCAGGAATAAAAAATAAAAAATAAAAAATAAAAAAAACTTAGTAAAAATTTTATTTTGGCGCGTTTACTATTTATTCAACGATCAGTAAAATCTTTCGTATACTTTTCTTATTTATCTACTCATATCCACCACCAGGCGCAAGCCACAGAGCTCGCCGCCAGCCAGCCCAGACGTCACTGCTTTTTCGGCCACTTGTCCCTGCTGCTGCTCCTCCGTGTAGGTAAGTTCTCCCTCCCCCTTTCTCTCTTTCCCTCACCGGCAGGAGCTCTACTTTTTGTGTTTTATTTTTGTTCCAAGTTCTGATTTTTCTTGTGAATTTTTTTGATAAACATAAAATAGTAATTTGTTTCACAGGTTGGGGTTTCATAATGGGAGTAAGGTATATCTATCGGATTTGTGTTGGGACTCAATCAAAAAATTAAAAGAAAAAAATCAAAATTTTGGGCCAAAAGATAACAAAACGCAGAGCATATATGCGCTACTGACGGTCTCCGGTGGATTTGGGCTAGCCGGCGATGGGTCTAGTTGTAGGCAGTGGGTCTAGGTATGGTAGGAGGAGTAGAATAAGTTTATTTTATAAAATCTTTTGTTTTAATGCATTTGAGGTATTGGTGAAAAAAAAATTAGATGCTTTTGCTTATTTTTGCTACAGTATTTCACGCTGATTTGTTATTCTCTTATTGGAAGGCATAAAGGTCTTAATTTATACCAAGACCTTATAGAAGTTATTCTCAACCATAATACTCAGCAAGTACTGTTGTCTTCTCTGAACTTAATCTTACAATGCCAAAATCTGAGAGCCGCGGTTTGTCTTTGTCACCAACAAGTACTGGTTTGCGCTTAAATATCCTTAAAATTTGACTTATAACATTGTGTTAAGGTTCATAATGCACGGCCTAGACTTTTTGGTTAGCATTTGAAAAGCAATTAATTATTAGCTTCATGGAAATAAACTCATAGTGTGGAAATTGGAAATTTGCTTACAAAAGCAACAGAAGTTCTTTCCACATAGGAGTTATAATTAATGGTTGGGGCCAAATTGGAAGAACGTGCCTCTTACGATCCATGGACTCATCTATATCTATTTAATCAAGAAAGAATTGTAGCAAATATATTGGCTGGCCATATTTGACAACACCATTGATGAAAAACTACGAACTTTTTTCTTAATGTAACTCTTTAATTGTACGCTAATATGGCAAATTGGAAGCTGTCTTTCCTTTATCTATCTAAATTGTGTTTATGTTGTTTTCATTTTTCTATGTGGTTGGGACACCTCTCATGATCTAGATTTTATTTTGTAGTTTCTAAAATTGTAAGTACATGACACATATATATAATTAAATCTGTGAAATCTATTTTGTATCATGAAATAGTTTTTCTCCATTTTAAGTGAAATGGATAGGACAAGTTTAAATCTAATGTCATAGTAACTACTCATATTTATGAGATCTTTTCAATATGACATAAAAAAATAAAAAATAAAAAACTCTATATTCCAATAGGGTATTTGCTGAAACTAAGACAATTTCAAATTTGGCTGATTATGGATGGTGAAATTATTTATAGTAAACATAAGATTATATACGTGAAACACTATGGATCGAAGAAACATACAAGTCATAAGGAGAAGTTATATGGCAAAAGAGAACCCATTATTAGGGTTGAAGTCACTAGCCCTCAATTGGATGTCAGCCCTAAAGATTATCCAAAAATACAAAAGATAATACTAGCATACATGGAGCCTCAAGGTCCAACATTTTTATTTACTAGATGCTACCGGAATGCCAATTTGTTCTATTTCTCAAAGCTTGTGAGCTTGCTAATGGTCATCGTGTCCATTGGGTAGGAATTGCAAGCTTGGGTTCGAGCTGACAATTCATGTGCCACGAAACACATGGTGGGTCGTGACTTTGGCGTGTCACTCACGCAATGTAAGGCCATTGTCACCACAATTGCCACATCATGCGCAATTTGGCAGGTTGGTTGTAGAAGTCTTTAGTCTAGAACATCCTTTAGAAGAAATTCTGCACTGTCTGAAATTGGTGTTGCTTTTGTTGATTTGGATGATGACAGGAAAGAGAAGAGCTCCCTTGGGTGCCTACCCATCATAGCTTCTAATGCCACCACTCCAAAGCTATAAACGTTGCATTTATCCATTACTCGCGTTGTGAATGTGAGCTCTACGCATCCATAAAACAAAATCAACATCTGTATAAGGATAAGATAACACTTCCTAATATGAGAAACTCTTTCTTCTTTGAATGGTTTCTTATGGTACTCCACTAAATGAGGATCCCCTGAAATTTCTTGTCCGGATTCAAAGGAACTCAAGCATGGAATTTTAAGGACCCGATCCTATTCCATTACTCAAACAGTTACCTTTTCTTTTTAAAACAAATTTTATAATTATTATAGGAAAGTAGGTAGTCTATCCTCAAACAAATGTCTAGAAAATAAATTGTTAGCTTACCTGGAGCCATGTAGCCATAAGACCCAGCAATTGTTGTCCAATTTGTTGTATTTGAACTCAACAATCTTGAAATGCCAAAATCTGAGAGCCACGGTTCGAAATCTGACTCCAGCAATATGTTGTTCACAATTATGTCACGGTGCACAATTGGAGGAGTGCAATCATGATGCAAGTATGCAATTGCATGAGCCACACCTTGCACAATTTTCAGCCTTCTTCCCCTGTCCATTTCTGCTTTCCCTCCCACCCCATACTATACATTTCCCAAACTACCTTTCTCCACATATTCATAAACCAAGTACATGCATCCCCTAATGGCACGGAACCCACAAAGCTTAATGATATTGCGGTGCCTAACTTCTGTCAGCATGGGGAATTTCATTTTCAAAACTCTTGCAATTGGCTACAAGGATGCCGCTGGAGTCTGACAAGTTAAATCTTTTAACAACAACAATCTGACCTGTTTTCAATGCAGCTTTGTAAACACTTTCAAATCCTCCTTTTCCAATACAATAATTCTCATTGAAGTTTTCAGTGACCTTCATGATATCCCTGAATGTGAATTTACCTTCTCTTCCCCATATCAGTGACTCAGCATTCTCTTCACACTGTAAAATTGTTTTGTTTTCTTCAACTAGGAGTTTGGTCTTTCGGTAACGTATTAGGAGTCCAGCAACAATGGTTGCAAGCAGTACTAATAGACCACAAACAGGAATGAGGACAACTAATACAGTCGTATTAGAATGTTTTTTCTTTCTGGAACAAGGAGTTAGTCCTTCTGCATCTCCACACAAACCTGAGTTTCTAGCATAAGCTTTTGCAGGTGCATCTTTGAAAATGGTACTAATTGGGATAAGACTTGTTAAATTGTTGTAGGAAAAATCGATGGAACTGTTGCGTAGACTAACCATGCAGGAAAATGATGATGGGATTTCCCCTGAAAGTTGGTTATGTGACACATTAAGACTCTCCAATTTTGAATGCTTTCCAAGGTTTCCAGGAATATTTCTTGAAAGTCTATTGCTGCTGAGGTCCAACAATAACTGCAATTCAGTTAAGTAACCAATCTCAGATGGTATTTCACCTGACAGGTTGTTGCTGCTTAAGTCCAAGCTCAATAATTTATGAAAATTCTCAAGTTCTTTTGGTATGTTCCTAGTCAAGCTATTTGTAGACAAATCAAGATCGCCAAGCTCACTCAAACTGCCTAGATTCCAAGGAATCTCTCCTGTCAAATGGTTCCTGCTCAGATTGAGCTTGTACAATCGGCTTAGATTTCCAAGTACAATTGGAATTTCCCCAGACAATTTGTTAGAGCCTAGATTTAAACCTTGCAGTTGTGTCAACTTTCCAAGCTCGACTAGGATTTTTCCAGAAATCCGGTTTCTGTCCATCTGCAAATTGGTGAGAGATTCACATTCTGCCCATTCCGCTGAGATTTGACCAACAAATTGATTGTCACTAAGAGAAATGAAACTAAGATTTGGATGAACTCCAATTGCATTTGTAATGTTTCCATTGAATCGGTTCCCATCAAACAACACTCTCTTTAGTTGCGAGCAATTTTTCAAGCAGTTTGGCAATGGCCTTGTGAAGTTGTTGCTATTCACTGTGAAATTTTGAAGGGCAAAGGTGCTGCACAATTCAGGTGGCAATTCCCTAGAGAAGTTGTCGTTGGAAAAGCTAACATTGATGAGAGGACTATACTTCCCAAAGTCACTCGGAATAGTGCCAATGAATTTATTGGAGGAAAGAGAGATTGCTGTTAAATTACCTAGCCGAGAAATGGTTTCCGGTAACTCCCCATGGAGAAGGGTAGTGTCGAGATCAAGAATTTGCAGCGACATCATATTTCCAATCTCTGTTGGGATTGTGCCAGTGAGATTGTTGAAGATGAGTTGTAAGATTTGAAGGTTTGTGAGGTTCCAAAGTGTCAAGGGAATCGGAACAGAGAGTTGGCTTTCTGGTAGGGATTCCATCAAATCTTTCAAGTTCCCAATCTTGGATGGAATTGAGACAGAAAGCTAATTACTATAATGATAAAGATATGTGAGCTTTGTCAATAGGCCTATTTCCGGTGGAATTTCTCCAGTGAATGAATTTGTAGCCAAGGCCAAGATGGTGAGGTTTGTACAAAAACCAAACCCAAAAGGAATTGTAGAATTCAAGCTATTCATTCCTACATCAAGTATCGAGAGGTGTTTGAGCTGGCCTATTGAAGAAGGAATTCTCTCTTCCAATGAATTGTTGTACAAGCTGGTAGTTCGAAGATTTAAAATTGCTCCAATATCCTTCGGAATTAGACGACTGAATCGGTTGAATCCGAGACGAAGATATTTGAGCTTGAAAAGGTGGGAAATGTTTGGTGACAATAGT
Source organism: Corylus avellana (assembly GCF_901000735.1). Lineage (NCBI taxonomy): Eukaryota > Viridiplantae > Streptophyta > Magnoliopsida > Fagales > Betulaceae > Corylus > Corylus avellana. The sequence continues at coordinate 10,323,681 of NC_081551.1, read as the reverse complement.
CTGTGGAATAAATTATCAAAAAGATAGAGGAGTTCAAGCTTGCCCAGATTGGTAAATAAAGATTCTGGTAGTGTTCCATTGAACTTATTCTGGGACAAATCCAAGAAGGTCAACTTGTGACAATCAAGTATAAACTCTGAGAACCTTGAAGTGAGTCCATAATTGTGATTAAAGGCAAGGTGGGTCAACAAAGGCATGGCTGAAAAGATAGACCAGTTAAGATTTAGTAAGAGGTTTGATCCAAGGTCTAAGTAACGTACCTTTTGAAGATTGGTAATCCGATATGTGAAGATTGATCCAAGGTCCCATCGAAATAGTTATGGAGAAGACTCATGTACTGAAGCTCCATTAGCCGGCCTATCTCCGACGGTATTGGTCCGCTAAGATGGTTGTGGCTGAGGTCGAAGCAGGTGAGGTTAAGGAATGGAGTGAAGTTGAAGTGGGCTAGCGTTCCATTGAGCCTGGCACGTAAGACGGTTAATTATCTCGGAGACTGTTTCGGTTGAGTCGCAGACAATGCTTGTCCAGTTGCAAAGGTTGTTGAGGTCTCGGAGGGACCATGAAGCAATAGGAGAAGGAAAGGGAAGAGGGGAGAGGGGAGAGGGTGTTTATCCATTTGACAAGAGCTTCAGCTTGTGTTGCTGGTGATGCTGTGATCTGTAGTGGAAGAATGGAGAGCAAGAGAAGGTGAAGTACAAGAAGGGGAGGCTTGGGATTTGCTACCATCCTGCATTTTGATGACACATTGTTTTGCTTAAGTGTTGGCCTTTTGAAATAGGTGTACTTAAAGGTTTACATTTGTCCATATTAAACCTCTTAAGTATCTTTTCCAAATATTTTTCTTAATCCAAATATAATAACTTTAAATTTCTATTTCTAAAATTTCTTATTCGTAAGACATAGGTAGCAGCATCCATATCTTTCATTTCAAATTTGGATGACAATAAGCATTTTGTTTAATTTATCATATATGAACAATTACCAGTTAGTAATATATTGTCTACATATAATGATAACATTGTTATTTTATCATTTTTCATTATATATGTAAATGCAATGATCTAGTGGACTTACCTCGAAACCAATTTCTAATATTGCTTGGTAAAACTTTAAATACCATTGCCTCGAAGTTTGTTTATTATTATTATTTTTTTTCAAAATGAGATTGTTAATTTCCTTTTCTTTATAAGTGAGTGATTTTGTTGTTACCGTGTACAACAATGATGAATAATACGGAATCGAAAAAAGAGAGATCAAGAAAGAGATCAAGAGAGAGTCGAGACACAGATTTATATAGTTCGGCAATATGCTTACGTCCATAGGAGAGTGCCACTATATTGTACTATTCAATGATTTAAGGTTACGACATAATACATTTATAGGAAAACTCTAATAGTAATTGGCTTAAATTACAAATTGTTTCTTGCATTATAAAAAATAATTTAGAGTTCTTCGGAGTAAGCCAAAATAACAATTTAGTCTAGGCACTCAAATCCTGTCAAAAAACTTGACGGATTCTATTAGTGTAACTACATCAGCACTAATAAAATGATGATACATATTACTCTTAATAAAAAAATATAAATAGATAAAACTAAAAATTATTATTTTTTTTTTTTCAAAAAAAAAGGTGGCTGCTTGGGGAGGGGTAACTGCAAGCACAGGCCACCCTGTAGCCACATTTTTTTTTAAAAAAAAAATTATAATTTTTTTAGTTTTATATGTTTATATTTTTTTTATTACGAGTGACATGTATTATTATTTTATTAGGACTGACGTGACACATTAATGGAACCAGTTAAGTTCTTTGACCGAATTTTATTGCAGTGACTAAATTATTATTTTGGCATACTCCAAAAATTTATGAATTATTTTTTTATACCACAAAACGATTTACAATTGACCATACCACAACTAAAATTAGGCCTTTTTTTGATGTGGCAAACAGTAACTTATGTTTGCCACGTCAATAATTTTTGACGTGGCTAAAGTTACACGTCAATAAACACTTTATTGACGTTGCGGATTTCGACACGTCAATAATTATTGACGTGCCATTATGACACGACAAAAATTATTGCCGTGCGGAAAAGGCATGTCAATAATTTTATTGACGTGAGGCAAAGGCATGTCAATAATTATTGATGTGGCAGTTTGCCTCGTTAAGAATTTTTGACGTGTTACAATGACACGTCAAAAAATTTTAACGTGTTGTTTTTAACATGTCAAAAATTATTGACGTGCCATTATTTCGTCAATAATTATAATTAATTAGAAATAATTTTAATTAATTTCAGTCATATTAATTATACAATATGTAGTAAAAAAAAAATATTATGTTTGAAAAAAAAAATTAGGTAGTAAAAATTAATTGGTATACAATATATATGTATAATTATACCCGATTCAAAATATTATCAAGATTTTCTGAAAAATATATATGGTGCATTTTATCGATAAATCATTCTTGTTATTTCCAAGTGCCAAAACAAACATTTCATTTCTTTAATATTCTGGCATGCAGTGTATTAATATCGTACTACCATTAATACACTACATGCCAGAATATTAAAGAAATGAAAAGACAAAGAAACAACAAGCAAGCAATTATAAGGAATGGAGTATTAGTTTCTTGTCATGAATAATATTGGTAGAGGCTAGGGAGGATGATCTTGAAGAAGTGCGAGGGTGTCGTAGCCGCCATCGAACTTGACCTCCGGTTGTGCACCACTCTAGTTCGGCGAGTCCTTGACTTATCTCAATTGTTCATTGATCCTACTGTGAAAATGCCTGGAAGCTCGATCTGATTCTCGATGAGTAGATTGTTGAGCCATCACGAAAAAATGGATTTTATTATTAACAATCTAGAATATTAATTTATTTGCTCTCTAATTAGTCTTAAGTATATTGTATTTATAAAAGATATAAGAGAAAAAAATGATATAAAAATTTAAAAATTTATCTTTCTCTTATTGACGTGTCACATGTGACATGTCAGAATAACAATCGGGGAAGGCTGACTCCCGGTTTTCTTCCCCCTCCTCTTTTTTTTCTCCCCATTTCCTCCCTCCTGTTTTTTCCTTCCATCTCTTTCATTCCCGTCCCCATTCTTTCACCCGCGTTCTCTCTCTCACTAGCTCGCTCAGTAACTCTCACCCGCTCTCTCACCTGCCGTCACCGCTACTCCTCCCTCTGGCCTTTAGGAGCTCTCCCTTCGGCAATTCTCTGGCCTCTCCTAATTAGGTGTGTATATATATATATAATAATATACACTGTAAATTATATATATATATATAATTTACAGTGTATATTATTATATATTAATTGATGTAGTCATTAGCAAATTTTACATGTTAGCTAATTAATTTATTTGTTTGAGATATATGTTTTACATTAATTTATGAATTTGTTTAATTAATTTGTATGGTGGTATTGTTATATATGAACATGCATGCATGCAAAATTACGTACGTAAATTATTTGAAATTAGTTTTTTTGTGCAGGTTTTCGCATTTAAATTTAGACCTCTATTTTGTTTAGGTTTTGAAAATTTAGAATAAATATGTAAATGTTAAAAAAAATTAAAAATAAATAAATAATAAAAAAAAAAAAACAAATAACATAGCTAGTGGAATTTATTTTATTTAGAGTCTCCATATATAACAAATACATAAATGTTATAACAAATGAAAAAATAAAAAATAAGACAACAACAAATAACATAGCTAGCTGGACTTATTTTATCTAGGGTCCCCATATATAACAAATGCATAAATGTTATAATAAACGAAAAAAATAAAAAAAATAAAACAACAACAAATAACCTAGCTAGCTAGATCTATTTTATCTAGGGTCCCCATATATAAAAAATGCATTTAGGTCTACAAATTTAGATTATGTAAATGTTATAAAAAATGAAAAAAAGAAAAGAAAAATAACAACAAATAACCTAGCTAGCTAACTAGATCTATTTTATCTAGGGTCCCCATATATAACAAATGCATTTAAATTTGGACCTTAATTTTGTTTTGGTTTTGCAAATTTAGATTAGGTAAATGTTATAATTAAAACAAAATGTATGTGTTTATTTGTTAAAAATAAACAAAAAATTGAAACGATGTAATTAAAGAAATACACTAAAGAAATAACAACTAACTAACTACCCTAGTTTTATTTTATTCAATTAGGGTTCCAGTAACTAAAGCTATGGACAAGAGTTGGATAACAAAGTCTAGAGGTACTAGAGAATATAGAGATGGGTGTAGATTATTCGTGGACTTCGCAATTATGAACTGTACAATCCCTGACGGAAAAATTTACTACCCCTATAAGGCATGTCGAAATAAGCAGCGCCAGCCGCCGGGTTTCGTATTTGACCACTTGACAGGGGGTAAACGATTAATGACTGCATACAGAAACTGGTATTATCATCGTGAGAAGCGTGTATGGTCTCTTGTTGCAGTCTCTAATTCGACTACCACAATCACAGATGCGGGTATAAGCACAGAACAAGGTGGAAACATGCATGCAATGTTGCGTGATCTATTTGGTATGCACGGTGTCAGGGATGACAATTTTGAGCCTCAAGTGGTGGTGTAGGGGAATGAAGAAACTGTAAATGAAGAAGCCGCTGAAGGTGGCGTACTAAAGTACTACAAGTTGCTTAAAAAGGTAGAGAAGCCACTTTATGATGGGACCAACCATAGCAACCTTAGTGCTACAGTATATCTGTACAACTTGAAGTGCATTGGTGGACTTAGTAACGCGATATTCTCGTCTTTCCTTGAGTTCATCAATCAGTTGCTGCCTGCGAGTGATGAAGCTTTGCTAGTTAATACATATGAGGTGAAAAAGTTTCTAAGGGACATGAGACTCGGTTATGAGAAGATCCCGGCGTGTCGTAATGACTGTATGTTATTCTGGAAGAGCAATAAGGATTTAGATTCATGTACCGTTTGTGGAGTATCTAAGTGGAAGGATGAAATTCATTTAGATGAGGATGGTCAACCCATATAGTCGAGTAAGAAATGTTCGGTCAAGGTGTTGCGGTGGTTTCTACTCATTCTACAACTATAGAGGCTATTTATGTTAGAGCATACTGCCATTTATATGAGGTGGCATGCAGAAGGTCGAACTAAGGATTGTGTATTGAGGCATCCGGCTGACAGTGAAGCATGGTGGGCATTCGACAATTTACATCTAGAATTTTCAGTGGACAGCAGAAACGTAAGGCTTGGACTGACCTCGGATAGATTTAATCCATTTGGGAACATGAACACATCCCACAGCACTTGGCCTACAATGCTTGTACCGTACAACTTGCCTCCTTGGACGTGCGTGAAATAAACGTCTTTTATACTATCTCTGATTATCTCGGGCCCAAAGTCACCTGAAATAGATATAGATGTCTACCTTTAACCCTTAATTTAAGAGTTACAGGAACTATGGAATGTAGGGGTACGCACATTTGACGTCTCCAAGAAAAATAACTTTGTGTTGCGAGTGCAGTTGATGTGGACAATTAATGACTTCTCGGCATATGCAGATTTGTCCAGGTGGCCTAACAGGGGTGGGAAGGCATGTCCTTGCTGTATGCACTTAACAAGGTCCGGAAGTTTAAAACACGGCAAGAAATCTTGTTATATTGGGCACAAACGATACTTGCTCATGGATCGTCCATGGAGGAGAAACAAAAGAACATTTGATGGCAAGCAAGAACTAGAATGTGCCCCGATATGCCAAGTGGAGATGAAATCCTGAGATAATTAGAAGAGATGGTATTTGGGGATGAGAATGCCGATAAGGCAAAGACAGATACTAAGAAAAAAGACAAGAAGCGGAAGAAGAGTGGGCCTACAGAACGAGGGGGAGAGACTGCTAATGTATTGTGGAAAAAGAAAAGTGTTTTCTTTAGGTTGTCGTACTGAAAATATAATTTATTACGGCACAACCTTGATGTCATGCACATTGAGAAAAATGTGATGGACAACATACTTGGCACAATACTGGACATTCCAGGGAAAACAAATGACAACCTCCAAGCCCCCACAGACTTCTAAGAACACGTATGTCTTCATTCCATAAATCTTTTAAGTCATCAACCAACGGCCACAAATACACATCAATTTTATTTCTGGGATCTAAGGGCCCATCGATAATTAGGGATAACATCAAATTTGGACCCTTCATACACATCCAATGAGAGAGATTGTACACCGTTAATATTACTGCCCATATGCTATATGTTGCACTTATATTAACATATGGGTAGAAACTATCACTTGCTAAATCAAGTCCCACATTGTGGGAATCACTTGCAAATCACTCATGTCTTTTTCAAACTCTTTCTACACAATAGAATCGGCTGGGTATCTTAGAGTATTGTCATCATCTTCTCGACCTTCTTTGTGCCACCGCATTTCCTCGACCATTTTTTTTCACATAAACAACCGTTGTAACCTCTATTTTATTGGGAAATACCGTAAGATCTTTTGAGGAATATTACTTTTTCCACCTTTGCCATCAATCTATCTTTAAGTTTTGCACTATGGGCATACCACTTTGTCTACAAGTTTCTTCCAAAAAAGCACACAACCATTTTTGCATGCATGTATCTTATCATAACCGAAGCCCAAGTGTCACCTAAACTGTATTGCTTCTATATACGAGCGTGGCAATGTCTCTCCATCTGGGAGGGTCGTCTTTATCAAGTCAATCATAATATCAAACGCCTTGTTACTCATGCTGCAGAACATCTTTATATGAAGCATCTTCAGTACAAAAGCAATTTGTGTAAATTTTTTGCAACTTGGATAAAGTTCTTAGAAACCATCTTCCCATAATTGGTAGAAGGAGCTTGTTTGTTCGTGATCATCAGTTGTGGGACCCCGTGCAGTAGAGGATTTTTCGATGTTAGCATCAAGATGATCATTTGATCATTTCTGATCGAACAATCAATTTCAATTGTTTCAATCATCTGATCATATCACAATCAATTGAACTCATTCACTAGGATCAATCAAATATTTGATCGAACTTTCAATTTCAATTGTGTCAAGTTTGATCGAACATTTGATCCTATCATGATCAATCGAACTAATTCACTAGGATTGATTGGATGTTCAATCGAACCTTCAATTTTTTCAAGTTTAATCGATCATTTGATCCAATCACTATCGATCGAACCAATTCACTAGGATCGATCAGACAAATGATCGATCCTTTGATTTTATCACATTTGATCCGACTAATGCACTGCGATGGATCGAACATTCGATCAAACTTTCAATGTGTCAAGTTCGATTGATCATATGATCGATCGGACAATTGGTCGAACCTAGAAATGTATAAAGTTTGATTGATCATTTGATCGTATCACTATCACTTAGACTAATGCTGTAACGACCCAAGGAAAAATGCTAGCCACATATGCGCTATTACTTCAAAAGGACTATCGTATCACTATCGCTTAGACTAATGTGGGTCTTAGCACCCATGACTATCTTTATGAACCACCCACTTTATGTGGACTTCTTCTCATCTTCCCAATATGGGACTAGGGTGTTACGAACTCCCCCCTCTTAAATTCCTGACGTCCTTATGAAGGCCACGTCATGCAGTGCTCTAGTACCACTTGACCTGGCGTTACTAGGTGGCTCTGATACCATTTGTAATGACCCAAGGAAAAGCGCTAGCCACATCTTGGCTATTACTCTAAAAGGACTAATCAATTTGGAGCTTCCCTATAATTCATTATAAAGCTCAGTTTCACCTAATAACTAGGCAATGTGGGCCTTAGCACCCATGACTATCTTTATGAACCATCCACTTTATGTGGGCTTTTTCTCATCTTCCTAAAATGGGACTGGGGTGTTACAAATGCATTATAATTGATCGATTGAACTAATACACTAGTCGTTCTTATCATGATGAATCAAATTAGTGCATAAGAATCATACAAAATCTATAAAGTTCAATCGTATCACAATCGATTGGATGTTCAATTAAACCTTTAATTATGTCAAGTTTGATCGTATTTATTGATCTTGGGCTTAAAACATGAGCTCGAGTGCACCATGACCCTCCATTATTTTTACTGTCAGAATCCACATCAAAAAGATGACGTTATTGCTTTTCGGTTTTCAATATTTTTTTTTATTGTGATGGAGGATCATCAGCGTCCAATTTTTTTGTGGACGCTATTGCTATTCAATTTTCGATTTTTTATTATTTATATTTTTGATTTTTGATTTTTGATTTTTATTTTAATACAAGCCTATTAGCGTCCACTTGGAGTGCACGCTATTGATCTTCTAGTTTCGATTTGTTTTTTATTTTTTATTTTTTCTATAAGACTATTAGCATCCACTTCAAGTGGATGCTATTGACCTATCATCAGCGTCCACTTATAGTGGACGCTATTGATCTTCTAGTTTCGATTTTTTTTTTTTTTTCTACAAGCGTATTAGCGTCCACTTGGAGTTGACGCTAGAGACCTAACATGAGTGTCCACTTTCGAAGTGGACGCTGATAGGTGCTCTTCAGCGTCCACATAAAGTGGACTCTATTGATCTTCTAGTTTCGATTTGTTTTTTATTTTTTTATTTTTCTACAAGGCTATTATTGAGCTATCATGAGCGTCCACTCACGCTGATGAGAGGTCATCGGCATCTACTTGCACACTGGACACTATTGATCTTCTAGTTTCAATATATATAGGACTATTAGCATCCACTCATAGTGGACGCTGATATTTTATTATTAGCGTTAATAGTGATTTTGTCACCCCTAGTTGTTTTCCCGCATCTAGTATAATTCCCGCCAGTATATTAGCGTCGACATATTAGTGTCCACTTTGTAGTGGACGCTAATGAGGTCGCCCCCGATGAGTAGCTTTCTTGTAGTACTAAGTTGTTAAAACAATTCAGAGTATAAAACATAATAATAAATAAGCTAAAAACATCGCAATTAAAATCACCAACTACAATCCAACAAAGCATAAAACTAAATCAATACAAGAATTTGATAACGAAGTGAAAATCTTTTAAAGAACTCGATCTTCAAAGGTAAACCACTTCGGGGCCAACCAACCCTAAAATTATTTACCATGGAAGATTTATGTTACAAGTTACAATTGATCAAGGTTGGAATTATAAAATTTTAAGAATATGACAGATTATGCTGGTGATCTGGTTGTGACACAAGGAGATATCACATTGAAGAAAATTGTATTTGAGAAAAATCCAGTGGATATGTTAACTAAGCCAGTTCTAGTTCTCAAGTTCACGAGTTGCTTGAACTTGATTGTTGTTTGTAGCTTGTAATTGCCCTTGTGGGTGTTGGATGAGACGTCATGAGGACATTTGTATTGGGGCCTTGATGAAATTCAAGTCAAGATGGAGATTATTGTGGTGTGACTTATTCTTCCTCAAGTCATCGTGGGCCAGCTACATGTCTAATTTCTTTTAGGTTTTGGAGTTTTTGTTGGCTTATACTCCCACACGGTTTGGTTTTTCTCTTATTGCTGGATTTCTAATCCTTCACAACCTAGGAGAAGTTGTGACTAACTTATTGGCTTATAAAAGGGAGTATGCTTCACAACTTTGAAGAAGGAGAAAAATTAGAAGCCACACATTTCACTAGAGTTTTCTCACTTTGTTATGCATAATGATACTTAGAGAAGAAGAGAGTTTTCTTTGTCATTTTTTTTTCTCTCTCTTTCGTGTAAGAGTGAGAGCGAGATTTGACTTTATTAAGGCTTTGAGTTTTGAGTGGTTTTCTCCCTGTTTATCTTTGTACTCCATCTTTTGTTAGTGAATTTTTCCTAGATCGTCTCCGCCAATAGGTGTAAGCTTGTTAAGTTAAATCACTTAAATCTTGATGTCGTGTGTGATTGATTTACTTTATATTCTACTCTTTTTTGCTTCTTTAGGATCACATCAAAATCTGTGTGTCAATTGTTTATCACTTTGATGATTTTTGGTGATTGATTGTTGCATACTTCTTAGTTTTTAATCCCGCATTATTTTTAATAAACACCTATTCATCCCCCTTTACGTGTATTTTGGAGTCTGTTTTATATTTTCAGCTCTAAAAGGTAAATTAAGAATAAAATACCAAACATGCTCCTATTGACTTGAAACGTTCCAAATTAGAACTTTATATGTTAATAAACATGTTTTAGGATTTTGAACCATCAATCAAAATTATTGGAACTGTTGGAAAAATCTAACACAAGAATAAATAAAAGCCGAAAAACAATCTAAATCATGTTTTCTTGAAGTAGTCTCTGATATCACTTGTTGGGGATCTATTGCGTAAATTCCAAAACATTTATTTTAAGTGGCGGAAAACGAAAAACAGATAAATCTCAGGAGCTTTTAATCTTCATGAGAAACATGGCTATATTGAAACAAGAACGTAAACTTTTTGTGTTACTTACATGTTGCTTTGGCCTCTTTTAAGCATTAGGGCATAGGATTGAATAATCATTCTTCTACTGGCGTTGGGCTAAGCAAACCCTTAGTAAGAATCCAATGAGAATCCTCAAGAACTAGAAATTCATGAATGATATGATGGTGAGTGTGGTCTCCATCCCTCTTGGCCGTGTATCACTCTCAAAGGGAGAGGGAAGTGTGTTTGTTTTCACCAAATCACAAGCAAGGCGACTCATACATTTTGAGGCCTAAGGCGAGAAATTTAAGTAAGGTATTTTTTCTTAAATTTAAATATTAATTAAATATTATTTTATTTTTATTTAAAAACAATTATTCTCGCTTTTTAAAATGCAAAATTATTTATTAAAGTTTTATGTTCAATTTTTTTATAACATCTCCTTTTCTTTTTTTAATCACTTATCAGATGTTAAATGATTTTAAGGACTTGAACAATTTGTTGTTAGAAAATAATAAAATTGGAGAATAAAAGAAGAATTCAAATTTGAATAAAACTTGAATAGAGAAATAGAGATAAAAAAATAAAAAATAAAAAAAAATAATAATAATAATAATAATAAAAAAGAAATAGAGAGAAAAAAATAAAAACTTATAAATATGAGTTTGTAATTGAATATAATATTTAAAGACTTCCAATCTTCTTAATATTTAATTTTTTTAACATTGGAATCTAATCATAAATTTATATTTTGTCGAGCGAGAGAAGCAAAAAAAAGCACATATCTCATGCATTGACTATTCAATTGTCAGTTTGCGACGTGAGATTACAATTTATTACTAATTAGCTGTCATTGTAATTGAATATGAGTTTGTAATTGAATATAATATTTAAAGACTTCCAATCTTCTTAATATTTAATTTTTTTAACATTGGAATCTAATCATAAATTTATATTTTGTCGAGCGAGAGAAGCAAAAAAAAGCACATATCTCATGCATTGACTATTCAATTGTCAGTTTGGGACGTGAGATTACAATTTATTACTAATTAGCTGTCATTATCCCACAAAAACCGTTTTTTCTCTCTAGGACGTGAATCCCAGAGTAGAAGCATATTTTCTTCAGGTCTCATATAGATTGTGAAGGTATAGCGCAGTACGTTAGGATTTGTAGTGATATCTAAGGGTTAAGGAGAGCATGGCAGACGATTTAACCAGGATGTGGGAAAATTTTTCGCTTTCGAAGGAGGAAGAAATTGAAGTGGATATTCCGAGTCAAAACATTGAAGGGCTTGTTACACGAGGTCAATCTTGCTTGGTGGGCAAATTGATAGTTGACAGGATTATTAGTAAGGAAATAATAAAGAGTAGACTGGTGCGTGGATGGAAACCGATGGGAGCTATCTCTTTCAAAATTCTGGGAGATAATTTTTTTCTGGTGAAGTTTGAGAATCGTGGTGATAAACTGAAGGTTTTAGAGGGGAGGCCTTGGGTTTTTGAGGGAAACTTATTTTCTGTAGAGGAGTTTGATGGTCTCACTTCCCCAACCTCAATAGCATTTGATCATGAAACCTTTTGGGTTCGAATGTTCCATTTGCCCTTAGCATATATGGGACAAGAGGTCGGATTCCAAATTGGATCTACAATGGGTACGGTTGAAGAGGTGGATACAGATGAAGAAGGTGTAGGGTGGGGTGTGTTCTTACGTGTCCGTATAAAGATTGATCTTTCGAAGCCACTTTCTCGCGGACGAAAGTTGAGAATTCAAGGGAAACTAGAGTGGATTTCATTTCAATATGAACGGCTGCCGCGATTCTGCTATCACTGCGGTATTATTCGTCATGGGAGTGTTGGTTGTTTGGGTAGACGATGGAGGCGCGCGGGTGAAACGTCTACAGAATTTGGCCCCTGGATGCGTGTGGGTTCATCGGGAGCTCGAGCAGACAATAGAGGGGGAAGGTTTGAAACAAGCAACACTGGATGGCCTCCAGAATTTTCTCATTCTGGGGCTATTTCTGTCAATTCAAAGCAGGTGATAGGGCCTGGTGGTGGGCAAAATTCCGATAACAAAATAGGTGAGTCAGCGGCGGATATGGTTTCCTCTCCTGGAGGGGCAAATCAGGAAAACAATGTAATTTTACCATGCGGTAATGCCGGTGCAGTTAATGGCCAAGAAATTAGGAGTGTGGGGCTAATGGAAGGTAGCCAAAACCTCGGTGCAACTGGAGGCAAGGAGGGTCAGCAGTTTCATGCGGTTGGTGGCCATTTGGAATTTCCTTTGGAGGTAAGGGCTGTTTCTAATGTGCACAAAAGTGGAGGTGGGTCCAGTGTGGTTGGTATGGGTGTTGATGGATCCTTGAATGTATTAAATATGGGGACTCACATGTCTAGCCACGTGGAGAATTTTTTAAAAGATAAGTTAAGGGTGTCTGACGTGGGGGCTTCCTTGTCTAGCCAAGTGGAGGTAGCATTTAGTGAGAGGATAAAGTTGAATGAGGATTCCCAGAAGGAGTCGTTCTCTAACATCAGGTCAGTGGTACCTTCTGAGGGTACAAGCAGGGGGGTTGGCCCTATTATCTTTGCGTAGGGGGTTCATGGAGGAGTTCAGAAGGGTCAGAAAAAAAAGGGGAACAGTGGGACAATGGCAAAGAAAGGAAAAACTGCAGAGGGGGTTCTTTCATGGAAAAGGAGGGCTAGGGGAGCTACGGTAAATCCCTTGTCGATTTCATCAGATTCTGTGTCTGGAGGAAAGCGAAAACAAGGGGTTGTTCTGAATGAAGGAGGGGGTAGGGAATGTCCCAGTTTGGAGAGGAAGTTGAAATTTCATGCAGGGAGCTCATTAATGTTGAGGGATGAGGTGGATGATGAATTATCTGGTTCGGGGATGGCGGAGGCTGTGCTACAGCCCCTCCAACCGACATGAGTATATTGAGTTGGAACTGCCGAGGGCTTGGGAACCCTCGGACAGTTCGGGACCTTTGCCGCCTGGTGAAGGAAAAGAGACCCACAATGGTGTTCTTGATGGAAACCTGTTTACAAGCTCACAGGGTTGAACGGGTAAAGTTGAAGCTGGGTTTTCATAATGTTTTTGCGATTGACAGTGTGGGACAAAGCGGGGGTCTAGCAATGCTATGGTTGGATGATTGGAATGTAGAGATCCAAAATTATAGACGTCATATAAATGCGGTAGTGACCTCCTCGGATGTAGATGCCCAACCTTGGAAATTTACTGGGTTTTATGGGCACCCAGAGGTTTGTAACAGGAAGGAGTCCTGGAATCTTCTGAGATATCTTAAACGTTTTTCACCCTCACCATGGCTCTGTGTGGGGGATTTTAATGAGATATTGATGGCTGCCGAGAAGTTTGGGTTGGTCAGGAAGGCTTTGTGGCAGATGGTGGATTTTCGGCACACTGTGGATTTCTGTCAGTTGCATGATCTGGGGTATTCAGGACCTTTTTTCACATGGAGCAATAAAAGAGAAGAACCACATTTTATTCAAGAACGGCTGGATCGTGCTATGGCAAATGTTGATTGGATGGGATTATATCCGCATTTATTTGTGGAAATATTGGCTGCAAGGAGCTCAGATCACGCTCCAGTTTTGGTGACATTGAAAATGCAATCTCGGAGAAATAGGAGGACATCTAGGCGTGTGGCTTATGAAGCTGGGTGGGGAAAATCACTTGAACACCGTAAGGTGATAACCCAAGTATGGAAGGAGAAAGCCAAAAATATGGATGGCTGGATGGCAGTGAAGAGGAAAATTGGGATTTGTCAAAAAGTTTTTTCTAGGTGGCAATGGGTGGAGAAAAACCCAACGGATAAACTCATTCAAGACAAAACAGAGATCCTCAAATCAATGCAGATGTCAGTGGGGAACCCAAATACCAATCAGATTAATTTCCTCCAAAAAGAAGTGAATGACCTTATTGAGTCCGAAGATTTGAAATGGAGGCAACGTGCGAAGGAGCATTGGTTGAGGTACGGTGACAAAAATTCTAAATTTTTCCATGCAAGTGTTGCTCAAAGGAGACGTGTGAACAGGATTAATAATATTATTGACGAAAGGGGACAGCAGTGTGTTACTCCTGAGGCCATTGCAGAGGGTTTCACCAAATATTACCAGGATTTGTTCACAACATCCTCCCCTGTAGGTGTAGTGGATTACTTGGCTGATATGCAGTGTAGCGTGACAAGCGAAATGAATGCGAGATTAGTTAGGGAGTTCACAGTGGATGAGTTTAGTGCAGCTTTGGCTCAAATGGCTCCCTTAAAATCTCCCGGGCCAGATGGTTTGCCAGCTTGTTTTTTCCAAGATAATTGGAGTTCTATTGGTACTGAGGTATGCGATACTTTGTCTAATTTTTTTAGAACGGGTATTTTAGATGAGGATGTCAATTTTACCCATATTGTATTGATTCCTAAGATTAAAAATCCCTCACATGTTTCTCAGTTTAGGCCTATAAGTCTTTGTAATATTCTTTACAAAATTATTGCAAAGACTTTGGCGAATAGATTGAAACCCATTTTGAATCATATTATCTCCATATCCCAAAGTGCGTTCATTCCAGGTCGACTTATTTCGGATAATGTATTGGTAGCTTACGAAACTCTCCATACCATGCATTCACGTATGTGGGGGAAGGTGGGGTACATGGCACTCAAGTTGGATATGAGTAAAGCCTATGACCGCGTTGAATGGTGTTTTCTTGAGGAGGTGATGAGGAGGTTGGGGTTTGATGATAGATGGGTCCAATTGGTTATGCAGTGTGTTTCTACGGTCAAATATTCTATTATTGTTAATGGGGAGCCGGAAGGGTGTATTAGGCCAACACGGGGAATAAGACAAGGAGATCCTTTATCCCCGTATTTATTTATTCTGTGTGCAGAGGCGTTAAGTCGCCAACTTGGGAGAGCTGAAGAGGCAGGCTTGTTCAGGGGCGTCCCTACTTCTCCTAGGGGACCCAGGCTGACTCATTTATTTTTTGCAGACGACAGTTTGTTGTTCTGCAAAGCTACCTCTCAGGCTTGGAATCACTTGACTTCTCTTTTAGAAGGGTATGAACAGGCCTCGGGACAACGATTGAATAGAGCTAAGACATCAATATTCTTTAGCCGCAATACAAGTGCGGAGGTGAGGGAGGCTTTAATCCAACTAGCAGGTATCCCTGAGGCTCAACGATATGATATGTATTTGGGGCTTCCTGCGTTGGTTGGTAAATCTCGTATTCGAGAATTCCAAAGCCTAACAGATAAAGTGCGAAAACGTGTCAATGATTGGAAGGTAAAATTTCTTTCCCAAGCTGGGAAAAAGGTATTGTTGAAGGCGGTGGTACAAGCTATTCCTACATACAGTATGAGTATTTTCTTGTTGCCGAAAACTTTATGTAAGGAACTTAATGGAATCATGCAGAAGTTCTGGTGGGGGCATAAGGAAAATGATAAAAAAATCCATTGGATGAGTTGGGATAAGATGGGAGCGTCGAAGGCACAAGGAGGGATGGGCTTCCGTGATATTACGAGCTTTAACAAGGCCATGCTGGCGAAGCAAGGCTGGCGTATATTGAAAAACCCGGATAGTTTGGTAGCAAGAATTTTAAGAGGCAAATATTATCATCATGGATCTTTTTTGGATGCAACTGTAGGGAGTAGGCCTTCTCTGGCATGGCGCAGTATTCTATCGACTATGGACCTGCTTAAGGCTGGTTTGATGTGGAGGGTGGGAGATGGTAAGTCAATCCGGGTTTTGGGGGAGCAGTGGATACCAATACCGTCAACCTTCAAAGTACAATCTCCTTGTCAAGGGTTACCTGCAGATGCTCGGGCGAGTGATTTGATAGATCCTGTCAGCCGTGGGTGGAACATAACTCTCATTCGAGACACTTTCTGGGAAGAAGAGGCGAAGGTAATTTGCAGTTTACCTCTAAGCAGATATAACCAGCAGGACCGAATGGTTTGGGGGAAAACAAAAAATGGGGATTTCTCGGTTCGTAGTGCTTATTTTTTGGAGAAGGAGAGGAATGGTTTAAAGAATGGGGAAGGGTCTAGTGCTCATGTCTGTAATGAAATATGGAAGAAAATATGGGCTTTGCTAGTACCGAATCCAACAAAGGTTTTTTTGTGGAGAGCTTGTAACAATATCTTACCCACTAAAGATAACCTGAGGAAAAGGGGTGTTGTGTCTGATGATATTTGTATGTTTTGTTGTTCAGAGAAGGAATCGATAGTTCATGTCCTATGGGAATGCCCAGCAGCTCAAGATGTCTGGGGGGTTAGTGGACGGTCATTACAGAAAATTTCATTTACAAGTCTTACCTTTCGGGATCTTCTTTTATTTTTGGTATCACGATGCAGTACAGAGGAGATGGCACTGGTTGGGGTTATTGCAAAAGGAATTTGGCACAGACGAAATACAGTAGTTCATGGGGGTGTTTTTTTGCATCCCAATGCCGTTGTTAGAGAAGCAGTGGTTTATTTACAACAGTACAATGATTCTTTGGAGAGAAGAGAGAAAATTGTGCATAGTGTTCCAATTCATAGATCTTTTCGTTGGAAGAACCCACCTGCTGGTTTTTTCAAAGCTAACTGGGATGTAGCTCTACGAAAGGAGTATAACTGGATGGGATTTGGGGTTGTTGTAAGAGATCATGAAGGTTTGGTTTGTGCAGCTCTTAGTAAGACAATGGATGGATGCCCAGACCCTACAACGGCGGAAGCTATGGGTGCTTTATGTGCGATGGAATTTTGTCGTGATTTGGGGTTACAAGACTTGATTCTGGAAGGGGATTCGAAGGTGGTAGTTATGGCTTTGAAGAATACTGGTCCTAATTGGTGTAGCTACGGGCAGGTGATCAGTGATATTGTTGAAGTGGCCCATGGTTTTCGCAGTTGGACAGTTGAGCACGTGAGCAGGGAAGACAATTATGCAGCTCATAAAATGGGTCAAAGGGCAGTCCAAGGAAGAGTAATGATACAATGCACGCGGCGTGCGTGGCACGCCCACGCACGCCAGTGCAAAAATTTTTTTTTTATTTTTTTTTATTTTTTTTAAATAATAATAAAATAATAATAAAAAAAAAATTTTGTGCCTGGCGTGCATCACTGTTGATGCACGCCAGGCGTGCAATGTATCATTACTCGTCCAAGGAAACATAGAAGAAATATGGATGGAGGAAGTCCCTTGTTTTATTCAAGATGTAATTACATTAGAGCTTTTGGCTCTATCTGTTTAGAGTGTTTTTTACACTCTAGATTACTTTGTTATGTATGAATGAATGCAAATGTTATTATCAAAAAAAATGATGATGAAAATATTTGGCTGCTCATTACAAAGACCAAAATGTCCCTATTTCGTTGGTCAATATGAGAATTTTATTTAAGAATGATTTTGATATTAATATTTTATTTGATTTCCTTATTTAATATTATCAATTATTGTAGTACTTGTTTTCAAAAATGAAATGTTGGAGATTTTAAGGGAATCAAACATATTAATACCTTTCTTAATTACTTATTTACCATAATTTTGGAACCTTAATTAAAGAATATTGACGGTTATTAAGGCGTTAAATATCCTCAGCCACCCCCACATCCCACCCCACACCGCCGGCGCCGAGAAATTTGGTGGCCTAAGGTGTTAGCGCTTTGTAGTAAGCGGAGCCCTTTTCCCCTCTCCCCCTTCTGCTATTTCACATCGATCCACAGTGAGAGAGAAACAGAGAGCTCGATTCAGAGAGGCCGAGAATCACAGAACGGGAGAGAATCAGACGAGAGAGAGTGAGAGATTCCGAAGCAAAGGTGCGGTTTGGGTCCATACGGTGTTTTCGTTGTTTCCAAACAAAGGGTAACTCGTTTTGGTAGGTTGTCTCGCTTCTTAGTTTTGATTGTTGATTTTGCGTAAAATTTTGTGCTGTTCTTCGTGTTTTGGCCGAAACTGATGAGGGGAAAGAAGCCTATCTTTTTGGGGGTTTCTTTTCTTTGAAGATTTCCATAATGATGGACCAAATGGGTTGTAATTTTGTTGGTTGATCCTTCTTTTGGCCGAGTATGTCCGTTTTGATCGGAAAAAACATAAAATTTGTTGAGTGGTTATTGAATTTTCGGTTTTCTGATTATTGCATAAATTTCCTTTTAATGTTGGGTTGTTGATTGCCTTTCTGTGAAAACCCATTCTGTGGACTAAGGCAAAATGGGAATCTTGAACCAAAAAATCTGTTTATGGACTAGCTTTGATTTTGTGATAAGAAGTATTGGTATGAGAATTTGGTGCTCCTTCTTTTTACTGAAAGAGTGTTGTTCGATAGTCCTATTGGATGATAAAAACAGGACTAAAGGACCCAAAATGATGTGGGATTGGAAATTTATGTTTAATGAAAGATCTTAAGTTAAATCAAGTAAATGTATTGAAATAGATGTACTGTGTGCTTCTTTTAAAGAAGATTCTGTGCTAATTTTGTAGATGTTTTGGATGAATTAGTGCATTTTTTAATTGTATTAGAAAAGTGTGTTCACGTTGATGACCTTGTGAACAAAACACCATTGGAGTTGTATGCCAATCAATAATTTTCTCGAATTGCAGATCGTTCTATCACCCTACAATGATTATTTCTTGTGTTTTCCCATGGTTTCAGGTGTTGTATAGCTGCCCACATTTTGGCAGCAAACTAGCAGATATGCCTTGCTGAATGGGCCTCGTGTTTCACCCTGCCCTAACGGTTAGTATATGGTCTTTATAAATAGCTTCTTCTTTTTTCTTTTTTCTTTTTTTAATATTTTCGTTTTTTTAACACTTGATTGTTGGTTTCTACACTTATATCTTAGTTGTTTTTTCTGAAACTTCACTAATTAATTGAATCGTAATTATCCTTTTAAAATTTAAAAAACTATCTATTTAGTATTTTGAATTTTGAATTTTTTGCAATGGCACCCCTCCTACTAAGGTTTGTGATTAAATCAGATGGTAAAAGAGTGAAATGACCTTTGAATTTTATAAAATTTCAAATTTACCCTTAATTAAAAGTTAAAAGTAGTTTTTTTAGAAAAAAAAAAATCTCAAATTTGACCCATTAGTTTTTTTTTTTTTTTTTTCTTTTGAAAAAAAAGACTCGAGTATTTTGGTAATGTTCACAAACTTTGCTAAGATTTAACAGAAATTCTTAATGAAGGGGTGAAATTGTAAAAACTTGAACGTTCGATATGGTAAATTGAGGGTTTTTTTTTTTTTTTTAAATGCAAGAATTGATTTTAAATGTGTTTAGCTCATGTTGTTTCTTGGATAGGTGAGGTAAGAAGTGGGTCTCTAAGACTTACCCCATACAATAAACTTGGCAGCTCATGTTGTTGCTAATAGTACTAGGAACAGACACCCTATAACTCATTCCCTTTCTTATATATAAAGAAAATCTAAAAAAACAACCACAAAAAGTCACCTACAGCAGCTACAATGCTACCCCATGTAGGGAACCAAAAGAGCTACATTGTGAATGTGAATGCTACAGTGCTACCCCATTGCTTCCCTAAACATTGTGAATGCTACAGTGCTACCCATGTGTAAGGAACCAAAAGAGCTTATCTATAGATTATTTTAATATAAATATTTCTTTTTCTTCTCTCATTTTTCATTTTTTTTGCCTTTTATTAGGGATTAATGTTGGGATTTTGTAAAAAACTCAAGGGTAGATATGCAACTTGTATTTTGTAAAAAAATAATATTTTAATGATATATAGAAAGTAATATAAGCTATTGAAAACTATATTTGGATAAGGAACCAAAAAGTAGTTTTGTTTCTTAAACTTAGGAAAATTCAAATGGAAGCCGTGCTCTAATAGAGCTTAATGACTTTCTTGGACACCTTCATAAGAAAGGGGTGCTTGTTGTTCTTCCAGCATTCCACTTTTATCTTTACATATCTCAATTTTTCACATGACTTATAATAGTAATAATAATCATATATATATATGGTAGCCGAAATCCGAAATTCTCCTTAGAAGTGCTTTAAAATTGTGACATATGTCGTTGACCCATTTTTTTTAAAAGGTTAAACCGGTTTTTTAAGACATAATTTTTGAACATTGAGCCTATCACTTTGAAAGAGTGAACCGGTTTTTTAAGTAAAAAACCGATTCATTAAATTAGATTAATTAAGGATATTTAATTATCTTTCAAAAATTTTTCATATATAAATTATTCAATAAATTAAGTATAACTAATGTCCAAATCAAATAAGGAAACAAATAATACAAATCAAATTATTATGTATTAATACGTTTAGTCACTTTAATATGTATGTTAATACGTTTAGGGAAAATTATTAAATACCACATCTCTTTCCCTCTTCACGTCTCTCTCTCTCTCTCTCTCTCTCTCCGCATTTTGTTTCTGCTATCTTTTTTCAGGTTAGTGTGTTTCTTTGCAACAAATTGTGATTGGGTATTTACTTTTTTCGCGGGTTCATATGGTTTTTTTTTTGTATATGTTTTTTCTGTGATAAAAATAGTGTATTTTTGTTTGACTCTTATGTTTTGTATTATTAATATAAATTAGAAGTATTTGATAAAAATTGTTTTATGTTTTGTACTACCCAATCACAATTTCTATCAAAGTAACACAAAACATAAAACATATTTTATCAAATTGCAACAAAGGCAGAAAGTATGAGTATTGCTAATTCATATTAACAATACAAATCATAGAAGTCAAACAAAAACACACTATATGTTTATCAAATATATATATATAAAATTCAAATTTTTTTTTAAAATTGAACCTGCAAAAAAGTGAATCCTCAATTACAATTTGTTGCAGAGAAACACACTAGCGTGAAGAATGATAGCATAGACAAAACGAAGGGAGAGAAACATGGAGAGAGATGATAGCATAGACAAAATAAAGGGAGAGAAACATGGAGAGAGAGAGAGAGAGAGACGTGGAGAGGAAATGCGAGAGAGAGAGAGAGAGAGAGAGAGGGACGTAGAGAGGGAAAGAGATGTGGTATTTAATAATATTCTGACATTTTTTTTTTTGGAGGATTCTAAACGTCTTAATAAGCATTTTAAAGTGAATAAACGTATTAATACATAATAATTTGATTTCTATTATTTGTTTCGTTATTTTTTTTTTTAATAAAAATTGTTTCGTTATTTGATTTGACATTAATAATATTTAATTTATGAATAATTTGTATATGAAAAATTATTGAAATATAATTAAACGCCCTTATTATTAAGCTAATTTAATGATACTTTTTTAAGTAAAAATCTGGTTCACTTTTTAAAAGTGTTGGGTTCAATGTTCAAAAATTATGTCTTAAAAAATCGGTTTAGCTTTTAAAAAAATGAGTTTACGCCACATGTCGCAATTGTAAGGCACTTTTAAGGGGTTTCGGCTTATATATATATATATATATATATATATATATATAAAAGACAAAATTAATTAAAAAATATATATTATTTACAACAACTTTAAGTGATTGCTAATAACAGATTATCACTATAGGGCTACCAAAACGGGTTGTGGGTGTTGGGTTTGGGTTAACCCGCTTGACCCGCTAACTTATTAAGGGTTAATCCTGACACGAACGGTTTAGTTAAACAAGCTATACTTCTCCACCTTGACACTACCCATTCAAATAACGGGTTGACATGACATGATATGTTTAATCTGTTTATGAAATAGGTCGTGTCGTTTGACACATTATTTGATAAATTAAAAAAAAAATCACGAATAAAAACTAAAAAAGTCATCAAGCTACAATATAATCTTGGCCAATGGCTACAACATCCAATCTTAGAGGTTGACCAATGTGGTGATTGTGAAAAAATAAAAGAGAGAAAAAAAAAAGGCGGGGAGGGGGGTGGGGAAAGCTTGTAGCTTTCAAAGCTCCAGAAAAGTTTATTTCTTTCGTGATTGTTTTAGAGAAAGCTACAATAATGATTACTTTTATTAAATTAAATACAAAAAAAAAAAAGTTGCAGAGAAGCCACATACGGACCTACATTTTTGTGTCAAATTCATTTCCAGGGATCTCCTTATGGGTCCACACTTTTCTCAAGTGTAACGAAGATTTTAGCAACGTCTTGGTCATTTGCTACATGCTAAAATACATTTGGATCAGGTTGTGTTTTGGGATGCTTATTTGCGTTTAGTTTTTTGATTAAATGACTTATGTTGTTCAAGTGGGAGATTGTTGTGTTTATTTCCTCAATTTTTTTTTTTTTTTTTTTGGTATTGACAGCCATTTTATTGTTGGGTTCATAATGAGAAGTACTATTTAAGAAACCATGTACTCTCACCCTCAATATAAATAGAGTTGGTCTGTTATACTTTTTTACGTCATCTGTGAAATTTTAAGATTGAGGTATTAGTCTCCTTCACACACACAATAGCAAGCAAGCAGATATCAGGCTGAGATGTAAAAACATGTCTAAAAATGGGGGTGTGTTTATCTATTCCACTTGTTCTTCCCATGCTATAGAGAAAGACGGATTTATCTAGATAAATTCTAACATTATTTATAATTTTTTTGTTGTTGAAATAGAGAAGAACTTGAAAAGAAAATTCTTTTATTGGAGCATTACTACACGAATGCAATTCAAAATGGCACACTAAAAAAAAAAAAAAAACTCAATGCTTACACCGAAACATTGATACAAGTTACACAGTATTCAAAAGAAAACTTCAAAGACAAATCACTAGAAAAGACTTATTTTCTAAGAATAATCCAAGTACAAACACATTTTAGAAGACACGAAGAAAGGATGTCAGATTTGGAGGATTGGAACATCCAAAACATTTCAGATGGCACTTAGAAAAGATGTTGGACTTGGGGGGGTTGGAATATCAACAGTCCCTTCCAACATGAGTAGAACCTTCTTCATAGAAGGACGAAGTGAGGGCTCATCCAAAATGCACCAAAGCCCTACTTTGGCCATTCTCTCCAATTGTTTCTTGTCAACCTCTTCATTATTCACTAGTTTACCAAGCTCACCACTCTCAAAGCATTGGTACACCCATTCTTCAAGAATAGCTTCTTCCTCTGGACGATCATGGTCCACACTCTTTCGACAACATATAATCTCCAGCAGCACAATTCCAAAGCTGTACACATCTACTTTGACTGTCACAGGCAGCTTTCGATGCCACTCTGGAGCAACATATCCCTTTGTCCCTCTAATGTCAGTAAAAGTTTTGGTTTGATCGGCCTTCAACAATTTTGCCAATCCAAAGTCTGAGATTTTTGGGCATCTGTGTGCATCCATGAGTATGTTCTGGGGTTTTACGTCACAATGAATGATTTGAGATTCACACTCTTCATGGAGATAAAGAATTCCTTTCGCTATCTTACGAGCGATTTCCATTCTTTCATTCCAAGAAAGTTGTTTTTGAGGTGTGAAGAGTACATCTGCAAGTGACCCATTGCTCATGTACTCGTACACCAAAAGCCTGTTGGGTCCATCATGGCAATAACCCAGTAGACGGACAAGGTTTTTGTGATGCGTTCTCCCAATAACTTTCATCTCTGTTTGAAATTCTCTTTCCCGTTCAGCCAACAATTTGTCAAGCCTCTTGACGGCTACAATCCTCTGGCCGACGCCATTCCATATTGCCCCTTTATATACTGTCCCAAAGGCTCCTCTGCCAAGCTCTTCCTTAAAGCCACCCGTCACTTTCTCAAGTTGTGCATAAGTAAATGATTTTGGAGCAACATCCTCTCCCAAGACGGTGTTTCCATGATTAGATATCACTTTATACGACCAAACACGAATTCTGTAAACTGCAATTCCAGAAATCGCCAAGACAACTAATGCAAAAGCAAGTAATGAAACACCGACAATTAGGATGTCCAATCGATAATGCTCTTTTTTGCTTTCTTTTGGCAGATATCCATCTATAGTGGGTGTAGATTTACCTACCTTGATAAGGGCTACGGTTGAGTCGGTATGAACTCTTCTCCCAAATCGCAAAGGAAGCCTCTGTTTTGTGCACACCCCGTCTTTGAACAGCGCAGCTTCACAGTTGCAGTCCTGCAAACATGCTTCTCCGCAATTGTCTTGAGTTGTCGATATGATAATTGAATAATTATTATTCTCCCATACGGTGTTCGGCACTGGTTCCATGGCATGTATGTCGCTCTTGCAACTTTCTGCAATAGTGAAATTCCTTTGACAGCCTGAACTCTTCTCCTCCTTGTTGACGAATTCAAATTGAGGAAGACAGTTGCACCCAACTTGTAGATCAATTGCAACACAATATCCATTAATCCCACATAGACCCTTTGGCATACAGACGTCATTATTTGGATTAAACCATTTGATTGTCCAATCGCCATTCTGATTCATGTCGTGGGAGTATAGCCGCAAGATCCCATCGGGATCAATTGTCAATCGGTAGACCACATCTTTTGCAAGATATCCGTCTGTCATATTCACTATAATAGTGCCAGCGCCATTGATCAAATAGAGATGACCATCGGCTTCAAGTTGCAGAACCACGTCATTTTTCTGCCCACTTATACCAAGTCCCCCATAACCATAGTCAAGCGTGTATGGAGTTCCAACTGGGTACATCGCCAGCCATCCATCTTCTTGCATCAACACCAGAAATATGCCGGTTGACTTGTTGGTTTCTGAAATACTGGAATACAACGCTTGCCCGTGGGAAAGATTCTGAGTTGGCAAAAAGGTGTCCGTTGGGAAGCCGAAACTCTGCCATACCGTCTGATTAGCAGAATTAAGGAGAACAAAGTTGCCCGTGTCAAGCATCGACACTGAGCTTGCACCTTCCGGAAAACTGGCGAGGCCTGTCTCTGCGCCTTGTGCCGATTGAAGAACCAGGCGTCCATCAGTTGTGAAATTCAGTTTAGAATCGGCGGGAACTGGAGGTTTGTCTCGGTCGGCTGTCCAAACGACCGTCTTCTGTGGAAGCCCGGCAAGAAAAATGCCGACAGCATAACCGTTGCCTTGCTTGTAGAATCCAAAGGCGTAGAGACCGGAAGGTGATGGCCAAGAAGAGTTGGTGGTTGGTGTCAAGAAAGAGCCTGGCTTTACAAGGGATTGCCCCTGTTGAGCGAAAATAGCTGAGAGAAGAAGAAAAGGGAAGAAGAGAATTGGCATCATTAGTGAATGGAGAATAATTGTCTTTGTTTCCTTTATCCCCTTTGGTTACAAACGTACAACAGAAGAGTATATATAAATAAAACAATGAACCCCAATCCATGTGAACACTAGCAAAACTGGACTCATTGACTTATCAAATTTCACAAGAAGTCAATAATAGTGGAACTGGTCTGCGTTCAAGGAGGCTACATGCGAACAAATAGTTTTTCACTATGAATCTGTGGAAATGGTACGAGCTAGGAGGACCGCTTGTTGGAAGAAAAAATTTTCAAACTAGGATATTTTTTAGTGCATTATTTTTGTGGAAGACTTGAAAGTTGAAAGCAATGGTCGTCGTTAGTTATTTTTCCATTCTTTGATGCGTTATCCAAGCGTTTCTTGACTAATTGTTCCAACTCTTGACTCAATGGGATACTAGATAATCCAATTGGCATTTTAATTTTCCATAATAGAACAGATGGCATAACGTGACATGATCTGACAAGTGATGCTAATGCCTCATCTATGAGGCGGTGGTATCACGTACATGCGGAATAGAGATGGTCCACAGAAAAATGTTATACGACATCTCATTTTAATAAATTACAATTAAATTTGGTGGGGTTTATATATGCAATAGTAATTTTGAAAAATAAGATGAGAAAAAGATTATGAAAAAAAAAGGAATCATTTTCCTAATTCACGCCGTAACATAATTGTTGTGTTTTTTTTGGATGGAAGTAGTAACTTGATAAACATGCACAACTTAATTAGTTAAATTGTCAATGGCCGAGTTGCTCAATGGTTAGCTGTCAGAATAAATCTTCTATAAGAAGACCTCAGGTGGCACACATGCATATATATTAATATTGCATGTAAATATTATACTAATAGAGTTTTTATTTAGGAAAAATTACATTTTACCTCCTAAAGTTTGAGGGCGATTTTCAATTCGATCTCTAATGTTTAAAAGTTTGGGGCGGGGTCCAAGTCAAGTCCTGGGCAGGTCCCGGTGGTGTCCCGGGCAAATCCCGGTCAAATCTCAGGCAGGTGTCGGGCAAGTCACGAGCAAGTTTCAGTCAAGTCCCGGGTAGGTCCCGGTCCGGTCCTGGTCAAGTCCCAGGCAGGTCTTGGCGTGGTCCCGAGCGGGTCCTGGGCGAGTCCTGGTCAAGTTCCGGCAAGGTTTTGGGCGGGTCTTGACAAGGTCCATCGATTTAAGAATGAAATGCTTACAATCGGAAAATGATTTACGATTTTGAAAACCGTAAACCATTTTCCAAAAATTAAAGAAAAATTTTCGGTCAAAAGGAAAATGCTTTCCGTTGACTACTATTTTCCGTCGAAGTAAACACCGTAAAATACGGAAATCATTTTCTAGAAACCATTTTACGTCAAAGTAAACGGAGCCTAAATAGCAAGAGCTATTAATTAAATAGCAAGAGATATAGTAGATATAGTCCAAGCAGTACTCTATTGGAATCCTACTCCAAGTCTACAAGGAAGTATGAGCCCAAGTCTAATTACAACTCTCAGGAACCCCAAGTCAACTAAAATAAGAGAAACTAGTTCAAGTTTACCTCAACTCTCCAAGCCTATAAATTGGCCCCTATACAAGGTACAAAATTACACTCTCTAATACCAGAAATTATGGATTAGAGCTCAATTACTCCTATAATATTTCTTTCGGAAACTGATTTAGACATTAGATTTTCCTCGGCGGATCTTTGATGATTATGTTATTTTATAGGTATTTGGAATAAGTATTGAAGATCAAGAAGGCCCCAAAAAGCACACACCGTGTCGAAAATTCTTCTAACACATAATTAGAGTCGGATAAAATGGTAAGTGGAGGGCCATTTCTTCCATCCACCACTCAAGTGACTTGGTTTCGAACACATAATTAGAGTTGGACAAAATGGTAAGTGGAGGGCCATTTCTTCCATCCACCATTGATTCAATTGACTTGGTTTCAAATCTTCCACCACTTTCAATTCTCGAATTTAATTTCCAAGCAGTAATCATTTATCTTCATCCAAATTTTCTTCCCATTATTTTTCTGGAATAGGACTTGAAAGTTTAAAGCAATGGTCGTCGGGAGTGCGTCGTCAATACGGGTCTTAATGCGTAATTTTTCCAAGCGTTTCTTGACTTATTTGCTCCAACATGATGTAACATGATCTGACAAGTACTGATTCTAACGTGTCATCTATGACGGGTATGTGTTAAACCCTACAAATTAATTTCATTTTTTGTTCAAGGGGTATACCACAAAAAACACAATATTTTATGTCATTTTTGTTTTTGTTGTTTCATATAAACGGCACAAAAACATTATTTTTACATTGCTTATATATATATATAAACGTTATAAATGTTATAAACTTAAAAAAATGAAATCGTTTCCTTTTTAAACGATGTCACTTTTGATAATAGACTTCGTTTAAACAATAAAGGACAATAAAAAATGAAGTTGTTTATTGTTCAAACGACTTCATTTTTTAAAAACACGTAGTTTAATAGTAAACGAGGTGTTTGGGGTGACTTTATTTACTGTTAAACGATGTCAACTTCAAGTGGCGGATCCACGTTGTAGGTTGGGGGATCATGGCAACACCTAAAATTTTTGAAATTTTTATACCATAGCAATTTTACATGAAGGGCCCCTGCAAGTTTTTGTCTTTACCCCCCAAGATTTTGTCTTAGCCCACCCCAAATTTTCCGTCAATTTGGGCACTCTCTGATGCCTCAAATGGCTCATCACTAGCCCAATGAGCAATGAGGCCCACCAATCAGACTCACGTATAATCTTCTTCTTCTTTTTTTTTTTTTTTTTTTTTTTTTTCATATAATATGTGTCTGCTCCAAATCTTTATTTTCCTACTAACTATTCAAATTTTAATCTCTTATCAATCTTTCCCAAAGGAAAAGACATATTTGAAATCTTAATATTTCAATGCCATGTTCATTATTTTAAGGATTTTGGTCCATCTTGATTTAACTTTAATTTGTAGTACTCTTCACGCATGTTTCTATTATTGAAAACAGTGATATTAAAGAACTTAAAAGAGAAAGTGTGTTTGAGAGTGTGATTTTTAAAGTAAACATAAAAAGTATATCATTTGAGAGTGTGTTTATAAAAAAAATACGATTTAGAAAATATAGAAATATAACTGTGTTTTCATGTTGCAGGCAACACATTATTTTAAAAGCTAAATTGTGATCGTCAAACAAAATTATGATTTTACCAAACACTCAATTGTTTTCTTAAAAATTGTGTTGTCAAATCATAAATTTTAAAATCGTTATTTTTCAATCGGACTTTTTGAATTCATAAACCCAAACCGACGTTTAGCTCCGGCCACCCCAAACAAAATTTTCTAATCCCGCCCCTAGTCACTTTCATGCATGATGTCATTTCTATTAATGAGAGGGAGGAGAGAGACAAGACGTCCCAGCTATTGCCCTCCTCTCTTAATTAATTTTCTCCCCATCTCTCCATCTCTCTCTCTCTCTCTCTCTTAGGGATCCAAATTCCCTCATATTAGAGGGAGAATATGAGACTCTCATATCGTTCATCTTGATCATCCATTTTCATCCAACAGCCCACACTATGCCACGTGTCCCACTCAAACTTATATAATAAAATATCCGGCCACCCTAGTTTTTTTTTTTTTTTTTTTTAAATTTTTTAATTTGATTTTAATTTTTGATTATTTCTATTTCTATTTGCTTTTTAAAAGTTAAATAATATTTTATTATATAAGTTTTAGTGGGACATATGGTGTGGTGTGGGTTGTTAGATGAAAATGAATGGCCAGGATGAACAATATGAGGGTCTTATTCTACCTATAATATGAGGGATCTTTATCCCTCTCTTAGAGTGTCTGTCAGGCCATAGAGTTGCCATCGCTGCCCAGCTCCAATCATTCCAGCAATCAGTTTTACTAAGAGAAACTCTTGTACGTAGATTATTATTCTTTTTGTTCTTCTATATAATATAAAAAAGTATTAAGCTTACAAACAAATTTTATAAAAAAAAAAATTGCAAACTAATTGGCACAATATGATTGAGATTCTCAAAATTTAAATTTATCTCATTTTTAATCATATTATACCACATTAATTTGTAAATTTTTTTTGTAAAATTTATTAGTAAGCCCAACGCTCCTATGTAATACATGTCATTTTTAAACTTGTTATTTGAACTTACAAATTTTTTTATTTTTGGTGAGTTAAATAAATCATTATTATTGGAGATAGATGACGTGCATGGTCTGTGTACAAATGGGTAATGCTATTCAGCAGCATTTCTTGCAGAAGCTGTCCGCAAGAAATGCTGGTTAACCCAACCTGGGTTAACCAGCATTTTTATTAAAAAAAAAAAAAAAAATTAAAAACTACACTCACACGCACACTTTCACTTTCACTTTCACTATTACCCCCCAAAATCCCACTTTTACTGTTACCCCCAAAATCTCCCGCCCCTATCTCTCTCAATTTCTCCTGCCTCCTCCTACCCACCACCACAACCGGCTGCCACCACTATCCACCACCGCCGGCCACACTATTCACTGGCTACGAAGCGCCGCCAACCACCACAGTTACTTATGGAGAGTCAACTTGAACCCAGTTTCTCCCTCTCTCCCAAACCACCGGCCGCCGCAATCCAGTGCACCGGCCACCACGAAGCAGCAGTGCTGCCGCCCTCCATGGCCTTTTCCCTGGTAAGAAACTAGTTTTCTCAACATATAAAAAGTAAATATATCAAGTGCCACGGGACAAATGCATTTTGTGTAAATGAGCAATTGAACAAAGGTGTTTGATAAGATTCCTCTTCAAATGTTTGGACTACATCACTATTCATCAACTTTCAAGTTACATACTAAAAAGTCTTTGGAATATTATATCCTCTGCAACCAAGTATAAATGTTTACCTAAATACCAGCATGGCTGCATAGATAGAAATCAAATTCTGTTGGATGACACATTTTAGTATCAACCACAGTGCCTGAGAAAACAGATTAAATGTCATTAGATAAAAATTACCAAACCAATGATGGGATGCAATTGTGCATACGAATGCAAAGCAAAGAATATGTAATTTTTTTAATGGGACCTTTTAAAACAAACGAAAATTGTACCTAAACTGAACAATAGCATAAGATTACGGCCTTTTAAAAAATGAATTTGAAATTGCTTTCCCTTCTGTAGCCAAGCAATAGCATAAGATTATAATCCAATTTCTCTTCTAGAATGTGAACCAAGAAATAAGAAAAAAGGATTCGCGCTACCCAAAAAATTGTTTATCTTTCAGCCATGGATTTTCTAAGCTACCAATCAGAGCATTAACGAACAAACCCAAAACCAATCACAAAAAGAAAAATGTGAAAGAAAAAAAAAAACAAAAAACAAAAACAAAAACATAAGCAAAACATACCAAAGAGGGCACTTGAGCTCCATTTTTTGTGGAGTTGGGTCGAAGATTCAATGCTAATTTTGGAGGGTTTTGGACCATTGAGTTCATGTTTTTCATGCTTTGAGTTCATGTTTCTAATTTGAATTTTTTCTTGTAATAACTACTAGATGGACTCGGAAAATGAATGTGAAGATGACAACTTACGTACACATATTCGTGTTGGTGATGATCTGCCCTCTGAAATTGTCCTTGAAAATGGTTTGTTAGGCTCTTCTTCTCTCATTCGTACATTTTATGCTTCATTTGTTGAATGATGTTTTGTTGAATTTTATTATATACGCATCTTGGTTTGTTTGTTTGTTTATTTATTTTTTTTGTGTGTTGTAGATGGAAATGAAACTATAAGGGATGAGGACAACAATAATGGCAAGGGCAAGGGCAAGTCTGAGTGGAAGCTCGTAAGTGAAGACGAAAATGTTGAGCAACCTCAGCGAGGTATGACGTTTAGCTCCATAGACGAACTTTTCTCATATTATAGGCAGTTTGGTCGGAAAAGAGGTTTTGGGGTGATAATCAAAAAAATTACTAAAGAAAAAATCACTGGAAAAGAGACACGTGTCACCCTTGCATGTGGGCGTCAAGGCAAGCCACAACCCACGACAAATAAGCCAAATCCCACAATAAAAACGGATTGCAAGGCGAAATTGAATGCAAAGTTGGTTGAAACAAAGTGGCATGTGACTAGTGTAATTGGTGACCACAATCATGATTTAAGTCCAAACAAGGGAAGATATTATAAATGCAATAGGAATTTGAATTCTAACGTGAGAAGAAAGATTATAGTAAATGATATATCTGGGATTGGACTAAGTCAAAGTTTTAACTCTCTTGCTGTTGAAGCTGGGGGGTATGAGAATCTTCCTTTTATAGAAAAAGATTGCAGAAACTTTATTAACAAGGAAAGACACATTCGGCTTGGCCAAGGAGGTGCTAAAGCACTTCTAGACTATTTGAATAAGATGCAAGCAACCGATAGTGGTTTCTACTTTGCAGTTGATTCTGATGATGATTCTAGGTTGAAAAATGTGTTTTGGATTGATGCAAGAAGTAGGGCATCGTATGAAAGTTTTGGGGATGTCGTGACATTTGACACGACATACTTGACTAACAAATACGGTATGCCATTTGCTCCGTTTGTGGGAGTGAACCACCATGGTCAGTCAATACTTTTTGGGGCAGCATTAATATCTAGTGAGGATACAGAAAATTTTGTATGGTTGTTTCGAAACTGGTTGAATTGCATGAACGGCCGAGCGCCAATTGCAATTATAACAGATCAAGATCGGGCTATGAAAAATGCAATCGCAAGAGTTTTCCCAGGAATCCGACACAGATATTGTCTATGGCACATTTTGAAAAAAATTCCAGACAAGTTTAAATCATATAAAAATTATTCTGCCATTAAGAGTGCCATACATAAATGTGTTTATGAGTCTCAAACATGTGGTGACTTTGAGGTAGGATGGCAAAGTCTACTAGATAGTTATGACCTTAAGGACCATGATTGGTTGCGCCGGTTATATAATGAGCGGGCTTTTTGGGTACCGGCATATCTAAAAGGTGTGTTTTGGGCTGGTATGAGAAGTACACAGCGGAGTGAAAGTATGAATGCCTTTTTCGATGGCTATGTGCGTCCGTCTACCACTTTGAAGCAATTTGTTGACCAATATGATCTTGCTTTGTGGAAGAAGGTTGAGAATGAGAGTCTTGCAGATTTCAAGTCTTTTAATACTAAGCTTCCATGTGTAACCTTCTATCCTTTTGAGGAAAAATTTGAAAAAGTTTACACCATTACCAAATTCAAAGAAGTTCAGCCTGAGATAATAAGCAGAATTTATTGTACTATCTCCCTTTTGACTAAAGAGGGTGCAATTTGCACCTACCAAGTGACTGAACAGGTAAAAGTTCAAAATGAAGTAGTTGAAGATGCATACGTGAAAGTAGTACCATATGTTGTCTACTTCAATGAAGATGGAGATGAATTTGAAGTAAAATGCACATGTGACTCCTTTGACTCAAGAGGCATCTTATGCAGACACATCTTTGCTCTATTGTGTGCACATACATTACATCTTTGCCCCCCAAATATTATCTTGACCGTTGGAGGAAGGATGTGAAGCGAAGATATACTTTAATTAAATGTAGTTTTGATGCTTTGAGTGCTAACCCCGAAGTACAAAGATATGACAGCTTGTGCAAAGGTATGCATACATTAGCAGAGGTCGCTGCAAGAAACGTAGATCACTACACAAAAGTTTGGATGCATATTGATATGTTGACCAAGGAATTACGTGCTTCAAGTTGTGAACCCAATCCACCTTCTCTTGCACTTCCAGGTGTATCTTTAACATGTAATGAGTCCATTGATAATGTTGAGTTGGCGGTAGATGGTGATGAGGTTCATAGTCCTATTGTAGCTAAAAAAAGAGGAAAGTTACCGCATAAAAGGAAGATGTCTGCGGTGGAAAAAGCGACAATGAAGAAATCACAAAGAAAAAACAATGAGGCATGTAACACTAATCCCATTCAGAGGAAACGAAAAAATAAGGTTACTTACTTTCCTTCCCCAAGTGCTTAATTATTATTATTAAAACATTTTGTGCATTTCTTAACATTTTTACTTTTTTTTTTGTTGCACCACGTAAAACATTTACTTACTTAAAGACTTCCCATGGAGATGATGTTTCGTATTTATTTGAAGCTCCTTGTGATGTTTTGAAACTCAAGAGAGTGCAAGTACTCAGGTATTAAAAATAAAAATAAATAATTATTTCATGAGATTTGGTTTATTTTGTCATTTGACATCTTGATCATAATTTTGTAGGATATGTGGCCACCTGAGCTATTGGAACGGTAATTGTAATGGAAGGAATGCAAGCTACAATGCTTTTTTTGGGGCTATTGCGCCGGTTTTTTTTTTTTGGGCACTTTTTTGGTGTTGTATAGACTAGTTGGCCATTTTTGTGGTGTAATGATTCTGGGTGTTGATAGTGAGAAGGTTACTAGTGGTTCTAATGACTTCAATTACTGTTGATGTAGTCGTACTTTCTTCTAAATATTATCAGTTTAGTATTCAGATTAATGTTGACAGCCTGTTGGTTGTTTGCAATATCTTTCTACTATAAACTATAGCTTTTTCCTTCTTTTCATTATTGGTATTGAGTTCTATATGCTTCATAGGTGCAACAGGCTCCAATTATTGTTGGATAGCACGGCTTATTTTGTAATATAAGATGGGGTTAGTGTTGGGAGTGTCTTTATTTTTTAGGTGATCACCATGTAAAATTTTTGTGTAGAGGCGGATGGTGATTTAATTTTGGCAATCTACCTTGTAAATTTGTTTTGGATAATTCTGGTTCTTATAATGTTTTTCCCTTCAATATATATGATTCTTGCTATGTCAAAAATAAAATACATGCAAAAAAAAAAAAATGCAAAAACCTGGAAGGTTTTGCAAGTAACTGTCATAGTTCCTAGTGTTTTGCTTATTGTAACTCTTTGAGGATGATAGAACAAAAAAAAAAATTATGTACCTTTCTTGAAGTTGATTTTTTGTTTTAATAGTTTGTGTTAATATGTATTGTGTATTGGAAATTATGTAATACTTGTTTTGTAATGAGAATTAAGGAAATGAAAATGCGACAAATGGTACTGTGGTATGCTAGGCTTTAAGATAGATGATGCATGCATGAGGAACTGAGAAGTGCAGCCCGGGTGTCCTTGAGCTGTGAGCAAGAAGACAACAAAGAAGTATAGAAAAGTAGACAAAATTGCCTTCAGCACAAACTCCCACCAGCACTGGTGCATTAGTTGGTGAAATCTTCTAAGGTTGTTGATGCATAAAGAGGCAGAAGTTTTAGGTTCAATAGATCATCCACATATTTCTGAATTAAGGGGTGATGACAAGCTTCTAAGTAAATTGAAATTAACACACAATAATTGTAAATCTTGAATTTCTTTCAAAAATTCACAGGTCCAGTGCAACAAATTTTGATGCTAGATACATTTAAGACATGGCTGACAGGGTTCTCCCACAATCATAGATATAGCCCATATGGGTAAGTTCTACCAAAGTGGCCATTGTTAATTTAGCAGCCATCTAAAAACTTCATTTTACTGCTTGAAAAAAATAAGCTACATGCCAATTTTGATTGCAGATAGGAGGTGGACTTGCTCTGAACCATCAATACGCAGATTGTCTTTGAATTTGACAGCAACATGATGGATGTATATACGTGTGTATTATCTATTATGATTACATATATAAATGCTACACAATTGTGCCATCTCCAATTCAACAATCACTCAATCAAATTTTACACCTTGTTCTAAACTTAAATGCTTAAGAAGCAAGTTTTGAGACCGAGGAAAAAGCATCTTGTCAGGATTACCAAGAAATGCCAAATCGTTCAGCAATACAAAATCATCTCCCACCAATATCCAGTTAAACCAATCAATTAAATCAACAAAGTACAAAATTATATAACAATATGAAGCCGTCAACATTACAATAAATATGAAACCATTATTATTAAGTCGGAATTCTCAAATCCTTCAACAATACAAAAAAATCATCTCCCAAAGCTATCAGGATTACCAATAAATGACAAACCCTTCAGCAATACAAAAAATCCTTTCGCCCAAATATCCAATTAAACCAATCAATTAAATCAACAAGGTACAAAATTATATAAAAATATGAAGCCGTCAATATCCTTGACAAGCCTTTTGCTATGATGGCATCCTTGATGAGCATAAAAAAATCTATTATATCGTCACAAAGCTAGCAATGATTAGGAATTGTGCCTTCATCAATTAATAGAACAATGGCCATCTTTGGAAGTTGATCAACAATGCCTGCAAGGGCAAAAACTTATAGATTTCAGCTCAATAGAAATATTATATCAACAATGTTTTTCATTCTTTTGATTGAGAAGATCAAAGTTACTACGTGTGGCTGACCATAAGAACTTGGAGCTAGGTAAGTTAAAATAAATTACTTACATAATTTGAAATTTATTTTTCATTGTATTCCTCCTAACATATATAGTTTCAATCTTCATTTGTGAAAAAAAAAATCAAAACACATATAGCTGTTTTGATTTTTTCTGTGCTGTTTTGATTTTGTGTTCTTAAAATAAAACCAAAACCGAAACCAAAAAATCAAAACATATATAGTAGCAATCGCAACAAACTCGTTAGAAATTTTCAATTTAGGAAGGAGAGGTAGAAGCCTAAATCACAGCACAAAGCAATTTTTATTGTTCCACAAAAACACAAATTCCATTGAGAAGAGAAGCAGATTGATCTTGTCCAAATAAAACCAAAGAATAACCGAAGAAAGCTTGTCCCAAATCCATTCGGCTTAAACAGAGAAATTCCCAAAAAATTCAACACATTGACCAAGGAAATTAGGACTCAACAAAAATCAACCTTCCATCCAAAAATCATTCATCCAAATTCCATCAAAATAGTAAAGAAATCACAAAATTATAACCAAACCCATAATCCCCAATGAAAAACAAAATGTACCCAAAAATTCTTACCCATTAGGGTAGTGTTCGGCCAGCCAATTTTTGGATGGCCGGCGCTGCTGCTTCGTGGTGGCCTGCGATTTGGGAAAGAGAGAGAAACTGGTTCGGGTCGGCGTTGCTTCTGCTTCGATAAGAAATTTATGAAATGTGTTAAACCAGGAACAAATAGAAACAAAAAACTACAACAAGAAAGCCTCGGTTGCTTTCCGAAATCAGCATGATAACCAGGATTCTATTCCCCAAAACAAGAGAAAAACCAGATAATAAGAGAGAAAAATTACCGGTGGTGGCGTTTGGCCGGATTTTCGAGCTGGTGACTTGCCGGTTTTTGGGTGGTGGGCGTCGCCGGTTGTTGTGGCGGGTAGAGGTCGGCCGGATTTCGAGCTGGTGACGTGACCGGTTTTGGATGGTCGGCTTAACCGGTGGTGGCATGGATGGCGTTCAGTGGCGGCGGCCAAAGATGAAGGGAGGGAGGGAGCACCGTGGGAGAGGAGGAGAGGAAACGTTTTGGGGGAAAAAATGAAAATTTTGAAACCTAACTTGCTTTTAGTCCTTTCAGGCGTGTTTTTTTTTTTTTTTTTTTTTTTTTAATAAAAATGCTGGTTAACCCAGGTTGGGTTAACCAGCATTTCTTGCGGACAGTTTCCGCAAGAAATGCTGCTGAATAACATTACCCGTGTACAAATAGTTTCTCTTTTTTTTTTTTCTTTTTTTTTGTGAGTTCAAATAGTTTCTCAGTTATCTGGTGGGTTGGGGAACGGGTTTCGCAGAAGGTGTGCGTGACTTGAAATTCGTGAAGAAAAATTGATATTTACATTTCTAAGACATTAATGCTTTCACATTTTATTTTAATTACTGGTGTGGTTTTTATTGTGCCCTTCTTTGGATTGAAATTATGATATCTCCATTTTATTTGAACTAGATAATATCTAGTTAGTTATAGTGGATGATATTTTTGTCTTCTCAAAAGGTGTACATGACTTGAAATCCGTGAAGAAAAATTTATATTAAAGTTTCTAAGACATTAATGGTTTCAAATTTCATTTTCATCAGTGTAAATTGTAATGTGCCCTTCTTTGGATTGGAATTAGGATCCTTTTCATTTCATTTGAACTGGATAATATTCAGTTTGTTATAGGGACAGAGCCAACCCTGCTGAGAAGGGATAATATCTCAGGTAGACCATATATGATAGTTATGACATATAAAGCATTAGTTTTCTGTATTAAAACATTTGGGCGATTGTCACTGGGAATACACCACCTCTTTATCAACCAAACAATATTTTTGAGGTGTATTAACGGGGGAAACACCTCCTTTCAAAAGTTTATCAATGACTACATGTTTATTTCTACCTAATAATATTGAGCTCATATTATACCCAATTGTGAGGTTTACTTAGTAAGTTGTTAGACTTACGCGGTTATTACTCTTATAGGAAACCTGTTCCTAGAATCCAAGAGTGGTACAGTTGCCACTACAAACCTTGTTATTTATATCATTGTTAGTTGCTCCATGTCTGTAATTTCGTGGATTATACTTATCCCTGTAATGATTTATAGATTTCTTAGATTTATTTCACATTTTTATGCATTAACTCTGATAATGCTTAGAGGGGCGATTCCTCATTTAGCCACCAATTAGTTAAACTGGGTAATTGCTAATAACCTTGTCAGGCTGGTCAAAGCCAGTTTTGGGGGCGTTACAACTCCTGGAAACCAAATGTTGGGAGGAACAGAGCTGAAGGGATCCAGCTGCTGAGCTCTAAGCACATTCACCAAGGAGATGTAAGTCTCGGATGAGGTCAAACAACGAGTCGTCTGGAGGCTCTAACTACATTCCCGTTACCCAAGTACCTCGGATAAAGGAATTTGGGGTAACTGTTAAAAATAAATTCACTCTACAAGCCCATCAGATTTTAAGCCTTAAGGCCAATGATAGGCCCATATAGCTATTTAATTAAATGACAAGGGCTATTAATTAAATAGCAAGAGATATAGTTTAAGCATGACTATTGGAATCCTACTCCAAGTCTTCAGGGAAGTAGGAGCCCAAGTCCCAGGAAACCCAAGTCAACTCAAATAAGAAGAACTAGTCCAAGTCTACCTTAACACTCCAAGCCTATAAATTGATCCCTATACAAGGTACAAAATTACAAGGTACATTCTCTAATACCAAAAATTACGGATTAGAGCTCAATTGGTCCTTTATTGAATTATTGTGCATCAAAGCATAATATTTCTTTCGGAGATTGATTTAGACATCGGATTTTCCTCAGCGGATCTTTGACGCTTATGTTATTTTATTGCTATTTGGAGCATGTATTAGAGATTAAGAAGGCACCGAAAAGCACACAATCTACACTATGTTGAAAACTGTTCTAACACATAATTAGAGTTGGATAAAATGGTATGTGGAGGGCCATTTCTTCCATCCACCATTGACCCAATTGCCTTGGTTTCAAATCTTCCACCATTTTCAATTCTCGAATTTAATCTTCAAGCAGTAGGCCTTTATCTTCATCCAAATTTTCTTCCCATTATTTTTCTGGAATAGGACTTGAAAGTTTAAAGCAATGGTCGTCGGGAGTGCGTCGTCAATACGGGTCTTAATGCGTAATTTTTCCAAGCGTTTCTTGACTTATTTGCTCCAACATGACGTAACATGATCTGACAAGTACTGATTCTAACGTGTCATCTATGAGGGGTACGTGTCGCCTACGTGTGAAACAATCTTCAAGGATGTGGCTCACGTGTCGCCTACAATCTAATGCATAAAAAAAAAAATTAAAAAAAATGAATCATTTTCCTTTCTTAATCCACACGATAACATGATTGTTATTTTATTTGGATGAAAGTAGTAATTAACTTAATAAACATGCACAACACAAGTAGTTAAATTGTCAATGGCCGAGTGGTTTAAGGGCTATACCACAAAAAACACAATATTTTATGTAGTTTTTGTTTTTATTGTTTTATATAAATGGCACAAAAACATTATTTTTACATCGCTTATATATATATATATATATATCAACCCAAATCGTTATTTTTCAATCGCATTTTTTGAAATCATAAACCCAAACTGACTTTTAGCTCCGACCACTCCAAACAAAATTTTCTAATCCTGCCCCTAGTCACTATCATGCATGATGTCATTTGGACCATTAAACGACGTCATTTCTATTAATGAGAGGGAGGTGCAGGATAAGACGTGCTAGCTACTGCCCTCCTCTTTTAATTAATTTTCTCTTCATCTCTCCATCTCTCTCTTAGGTATCCGGAGCCCCTCATATTAGAGGGAGAATATCAGACTTTCATATTGTTCATCTTGACCATCTATTTTCATCAAACAGCTCACACCACGCCACGTGTCCCACTCAAACTTATATAATAAAATATTAATTAAATTTTAAAAAGAAAATACAAATTAAAATAATAAAAAATTAAAATCAAATTAAAAAAAAAAAATAGCTGGAGTGGCCGGCCACCAGTTGAGCCTAGGGGTGGCTTCGGCCACCCTAGACCAACGGGTCTAAGGTGGCCAAAGCCACCCCTAGGCTCAACTTGATCGAGTGGCAGGCCAAACAATTTTTTTTTTTTTTTTAAATTAATTTGATTATAATTTTTTATTATTTATATTCTATTTTCTTTTTAAAAGTTAAATAACATTTTATTATATAAGCTTGGGTGGGACATATGGCGTGGTGTAGGCTATTAGATGAAAATGGACGGCTAGGATGAACAATATGAGAGTCTCTCATTCTCACTATAATATGAGGGGATCTGGATCCCTCCCGTAGAGTGGCTGTCAACCCAAAGAGTTGCCGTTGCTGCCCAACTCCAAGCATTACAACAGTCAGTTTTACTCGTACGTAGATTATTATTCTTTTTACTCTTCTATATAATAAAGAAAAGTATTAAGCTTACAAACAAATTTTATAAGAAAAACTTTTACAAATTGATTGACACAATATGATTGAGATTTTCAAAATTTTAATTTATCTCATTTTCAATCATATTGTATCACATTAATTTGGAAAATTTTTTTTTTTTGGTAAAATTTGTTAGTAAGCCTACCACTAGATGACGTGCATGGTCTGTGTACAAATAGTTGCTCGCATTTTTTTTTTTTTTTTGTGAGTTCAAATATTTTCTCAGTTTTCTATATTTTTAATTATCTAGCAGGTTGGGGAACGGTTTTGCAGAAGATGTATGTGACTTGAAATCCGTGAAGAAAAATTTATATTAACGTTTCTAAGACATTAATGGTTTCACATTTCATTTTAATCACTGGTGTGGTTTTTATTGTGCCATTCTTTGGATTGGAATTAGGATATCTCTATTTCATTTGAATCAAATAATATCTAGTTAGTTATAGTAAAGGGTATTTTTGTCTCCTCAGAAGGTGTACATGACTTGAAATCCGTGAAGAAAAATTTATATTAAAGTTTCTAAGACATTAATGGTTTCACATTTCATTTTCATTACTGGTGTAAATTGTATTGTGCCCTTCTTTGGATTGGAATTAGGATCATCTTCATTTTATTTGAACTGGATAATATCCAGTTAGTTATAGGGACTGTGCCAATCCTACTAAGAATGGGTAATATGTCAAGTAGACCATATATGATAATTATGACATATAAAGCATTAATTTTCTGCATTAAAATATTTGAGCGATTGCCACTGAGAATACACTACCTCTTTATCAACTAAACAATATTTTTGAGGTGTATTAACGAAGGAAACACCTCACTTCAAAAGTTTACCAATGACTGCACATTTATTTCTACCTAATAATATTGAGCTCATGACATACCCAATTGTGAGGTTTACTTAGAAAGTCGGTAGACTTATACGGTTATTACTCTTATTGGAAACCTGTTCCTAGAATCCAGGAGTGGTATGGTTGCCACTATAGACCTTGCTTTAAGATCTTCATAATGTTATCAGGTTTGTTTATATCATTGTTAGTTGCTTTATGTCTTTAATTTCGAGGATAATACTTATCCTAATAATGATTTATAGATTTCTCAGATTTATTTCACATTATTATGCATTAACTTTGATAGTGCTTAGAGGGACGATAACCCATTTAGCTACCAATTGGTTAAACATGAGTAATTGCCAATAACTCTACCAAGCTAGTCAAAGCCAATTTTGGGAGCATTACAG
This sequence comes from Corylus avellana, assembly GCF_901000735.1. NCBI lineage: Eukaryota > Viridiplantae > Streptophyta > Magnoliopsida > Fagales > Betulaceae > Corylus > Corylus avellana. The sequence continues at coordinate 10,282,004 of NC_081551.1, read as the reverse complement.
CCAGACGATGGCAGGAACAGAGCTGAAGGGATCCAGCTACCGAGCTCTAAACTCATTCACTAGAGAGATGTAAGTCTTGGATGAGTTCAAACAACAAGTCATCTGGAGGCTCTGACTAAATTCCCGTTATCCAAGTACATTAGATAAGGGAATTGGGGGTAACTATTGGGAATAAATTCACTCTCCAAGCCTATCAAATTTTGGGCCTTAAGGCAAATGATAGGCCTATAAAGCTATTTAATTAAATAACAAGAGCTATTAATTAAATAGCAGGAGAAATAGTCCAAGCAAGACTCTATTGGAATCCTACTCCATGTCTACACGGAAGTAGGAGCACAAGTCTAATTACAACTCTCACGAACCCCAAGTCAACTCAAATAAGAAGAACTAGTTTAAGTCTAACTCAACTCTCTAAGCTTATAAATAGGCCCCTATACGCGGTACAAAATTGCATTCTCTCATACCATAAATTTCGGATTAGAGCTCAATTAGTCCCTTTTGAGCATATTGAATTATTGTGCACCGAAACATAATATTTCTTTCAGAAATTGAGGCTCTTTGACGCTTGACGCTTTTGTTATTTTATAGCTATTTGGAGTACGTATTGAAGATTAAGAAGGCCCCAAAAAGCTTTTCTCGGCAGATCTTTTACGCTTTTGTTATTTCATAGCTATTTGGAGCACGTATTGAAGATCAAGAAGGCCCTGAAAAGCGCACAGTCTACACTTTGTCGAAAACTGTTCCAACACATAATTAGAGTCTGATAGAATGGTAAGTGGAGGGCCATTTCTTCCATCCACCATTGACTCAATTGACTTGGTTTCAAATCTTCCACCATTTTCAATTCTCGAATTTAATTTTCAAGTGGTAAGCATTTATCTTCATCCAAATTTTCTTCCCATTATTTTTCTGGAATAGGACTTGAATTAAAGCAATGGTCGTCGGGAGTACGTTGTCAATACGGGTCTTAATGCGTAATTTTTCTAAGGGTTTCTTGACTTATTTGCTCCAACATGACGTAACATGAATTGACATGACAAGTACTGATTCTAACGTGTGATGAGGGGTACTTGTCGCCTACGTGTGAAACAATCTTTAAGGATGTGGCTCACGTGTCGCCTACAAATCTAATGCATAAAAAAAAAAAAATAAATAAATAATATAAATGAATCATTTTCCTTTCTTAATCCACACATAACATGATTGTTATTTTCTTTGGATGAAAGTAGTAATTAACTTGATAAACATGCACAACTTAAGTGGTTAAATTGTCAATGGCCGAGTGGTTCAAGGGGTATACTACAAAAAAACACAACATTTTATGTCGTTTTTGTTTTTGTTGTTTTATATAAACGGCGCAAAAACATTATTTTTACATCACTTATATATAAATGATATAAACTTAAAAAAAATGAAATTGTTTCCATTTTAAACGACGTCACTTTTGATGATAGACGTCTGAACAATAAACTACAATAAAAAGTGAAGTCGTTTATTATTGAAACGACTTCATTTTTTTAAAAATGCGTCGTTTAATAGTAAACAAGGTGTATAGGTTGGCTTTATTTACTGTTAAACCACGTCACCTTCAGGGGCGGATCCACGTTGTAGGTTGGCGGACCATGGCAACCCCTAAAATTTTTGAAATTCTTATAACCAGAGCAATTTTACATGAAGGGCAGCGCCTGCAAGTTTTTGTCTTTACCCCCAAGATTTTGCCTTAGCCCACCCCAAAGTTTCCATCAATTTTGGCACTCTCTGATGCCCCATATGGCTCATCACTAGCCCAATGAGCAATGAGGCCCACCCATCAGACTCACGTATAATCTTCTTCTTCTTTTTTTTCGTTTTTTTTTTTTTTTAATTCTCTAATGTGTTTGTTCCTACTTATTCCAACAGGGAACGTCCCAGTTCCGACTGGTGTGCTCCAAATCTTTATTTAATTATTTTCCTACTAACTATTCAAATTTTAATCTCTTATATCTTATCAATCTTTCCCAAAGGAAAAGACATATTTGAAATCTTAATATTTCAACGCCATGTTCATTATTTTAAGGATTTTGGTCCATCTTGATTTAACTTTAATTTGTACTACTCTTCATGCATGTTTCTATTATTGAAAACAATGATACTAAAGAACTTAAAGAGAGTGTATTTGAGAGTGGGATTTTTAAATTAAAACATAAAAGTATATCATTTGGGAGTGGATTTAAGAAAAAAAAATACGATTTGAAAACGTATAAATAACTATGTTTTCACATTGCAGGCAACACACTACTTTAAAATCTTAACTGCGATGGTAAAAATAAAATCATAATTTTACCAAATATTCAACTGTATTTTTAAAAATTGAGTTGTCAAATTGCAAATTTTAAAATCGTTATTTTGTAGTCGCACTTTTTGCAATCATAAACCCAAACCGATCTTTATCTCCGGCCACCCCAAACAAAAATTTGAAATCATAATGCCGCCCCTAGTCACTTTCATGCTTGACGTCATTTCTTTTAATGAGAGGGAGGTGCGGGACAAGACGTCCCAGCTACTGCCCTCCTCTCTTAATTAATTTTCTTTCCATCTCTCTCTCTTTTATTTGATTTTAATTTTTTATTATTTCTATTTTTAATTTCTTTTTAAAAATCTAATTAATATTTTATTATATAAGTTTGAGTGGGACACGTGGCGTGGTGTGGGCTGTTGGATGAAAATGGGCGGTCAAGATGAATAATATGAGAGTCTCATATTCTCCCTCTAATATGAGGGGATCTGGATCCCTCTCTTAGAGTGTCTATCAGGCCATGGAGTTTCTGTTGCTGCCCAGCTCCAAGCATTCCAACAGTCAGTTTTACTAAGACAAACGCTAGTACGTTGATTATTATTCTTTTTGTTCTTCTATATAATATAGAAAACTGTTAGGCTTACAAGCAAATCTATAAAAAATCATTTTACCAACTGATTGGCACAATATGATTGAGTTTCTCAAAATTTAAATTTATCTCACTTTCAATCATATTGTGACACAGTAATTTGTAAATTTTTTTTCGTAAAATTTATTAGTAAGCCTAACACTCTTCTATAATATATGTCATTTTTAAACTTGTTATTTGAACGTACGAAATGAGTCATTATTATTGGATATAGATGACGTGTGTGGTCTGTGTACAAATAGTTTCTCAATTTTTCATATTTTTAATTAGGGTAAAGTCCATGTACTCCCCTCAAACTACTACCAAATTGATAATGTCCTCCACAAAATTTTCAAACTGCCAAAACATTGTCAATGTCCTACTTAATGCTAGCAAAAAGATAAAAATGGCCCTATGTTTTTCTCAATAAGACAAAAATAACCCTATAAATTCAAAAAAAAAAATAATAATAATATAATTTCTTTTTCAAAACGAAAAATTTTAATTTGAATAGAACGATTTTTTTTCAAAAAAATAAAATAAAAATAAATAAAAATTAAACGAAAATTTTTAATTTAAAAAAATGATTTTTTTTAAATGAATATTTTTTTTAAACGATTTTTTTTTTTAAAAAAAAAAAAAAACAGAAATTTTTATTTAAAAGAAAAAAAAATTTTAAAATTTTTTTTTTAGAAAATGAAAGTTTTTATTTTCTGAAACGAAAATTGTTAATTTTTTTTTTAAAAAAACATAAATCTTTATTTTAAAAAGTTATAAGACAAACAAAAAAACAAAAATTTTCATTTTTCATAACAAAAAAAAAATCGAAATTTTTTATTTTTTTGTTCTTACACAAAGGATTTTATTTTTAATTTTAATCGGTTAACTTTTGTTTTTTTTTTTTTATGTATTTCTTTTTTTATGTTTCTTTTTTTTTGGGGAATTTTTTTTAGTTTTAGGTTTTTCTTAGAAGTTTTGTATTTTTGTTTTATCATTTTTTTTACCTAAAGGTAATTTCGGCATCGGGGGAACATTGACAATTTTTCGTAGTTTGGGGTGACATTGTCGCAATTGAAAGTTTAAGTGGGACATTGTCAATTCAATTTGGTGATAATTTGAGGGGAGTATGCAGACTTTTCCCTTTTAATTATCTAGTGGGTTGGGGAGCGGGTTTCATAGAAGGTGTACATGGCTTGAAATCCGTGAAGAAAAATTTATATTCAAGTAACTAAGAAATTAATGGTTTCACATTTCATTTTCATTATTGGTGTTTTTTTACTGTTCCCTCTTTGGATTGGTCACTCCAATTCATTTGAACTGGATAATATTCAACTAGTTATAGTGGTGGGTATTTTTGTCTTCTCAAAAAGTGTACGTGACTTAAAATCCGTGAAAAAAAATTTATATTAAAGTTTCTAAGACATTAATGGTTTCACATTTCATTTTCATTTTCATTACTGGTATGGTTTTTATTGTGCCCTTCTTTGGATTGGAATTATGATACTCTTTATTTCATTTGATCTTGATAATATTCAGTTAGTTATAGTGGAAAGTGTTTTTGTTTCTTCAAAAAGTGAAAAAACAAAAAAACAAAAATACCCCCCACTATAATTAACTGGATATTATTTAATTCATTTGAACTGGAGAGGATCATGTTTCCTTGATTGCGTTGGGCCAGGAAATCAACTTATTTTACAATTCAATTTGAATTTAGAAATAATTTTCTAGTACTTAGTTGCATAAACACAAAACAAATCTTACAGAGGAGAAAGGTGATGAGAAGAGAGGTTGTGTTTGTGGCATATTTATTTATGTTAAACGAGTGTTTGTCTTAGTAAAACATAGCTAGAAGGTTATGAAAGGTATAAAAAGAACACTACAAAAAAATGGTCTTTTTTTTTTTTTTTTTTTTTTGACGTGGCAAACAGTAAACCACTTTATGCCATGTTAATAATTATGGACGTGGCAAAAGTGCCACGTCAATAAAAAATTTATTGACGTGTTGAATGTGCCACCTCACTATTTAGTAACGTGGCGCATTCTACACGTCAATAAATAGCAACGTGCCAAAGATTGCCACGTTGCTAAATTTAAATTCAATTTAATTTTTAAAAATTATATTTAAATAATATACAATAATGACGTGTTAAAAGAGCACGTCAATAAATATTGACGTGTCAAAATGGCACGTCAATAAATATTGACATGTCAAAAGGCCAGCTAAGCGCGCCTTCCCATGGCTCTTTCTTGATGTGTCCACAGTGACACGTTAGGAAATTTCTTAACGTGCTACATGTGACACGACAGTATTTCTTGATGTGTCACATGTGGCACGTCAAGAAAGAAAAAATTAATAATTTAAATAATTATTAATTTCTTTTTATTAAGGAAAAAAAAATTGATATGATCACCTATATTTTATAAATACTTTCTAGATAAGACAAAAAGAACACAAAAAGGGAAGAGACAAATCCTAATAGTTCAAACTTAATTCAAAAATAACAAAAACCAAATGCGTTTATATAGGTTAGACACCTCCTAATTAATTAGTTAAAAACCTAACTAATTATGGTAAGTTAATTAAATAATTAGTGCGTAGCTAGGTTTTATAAAACCTCTAGCTAGCTACTAATAAAAAATTTAATTTCAAAAAATAATTAAATAAATAAAAAGTGGTTCTTAAATCACTTGATTTTTTGATACGGTAGAATATATATATATATAGAGAGAGAGAGAGAGAGAGAGAGAGAGAGAATAATATACGTATATTACTACTCTAGAATAATACTAATTAAAACTCAGGCTTTTTAATTTTATGGTTATCGGTTGTTAATAAAGTTTTTTAAAAATAAATTGAAGACTACAAATTTATAATCATGATTAAGTTGTAGTACTACTATATATATATATTTGTGAAAATAGAGATAATAATGTGTAACAATATTGGTGTTTAATTTGTTAGAAATAGCAACATTTGGGGTTTGAAGAAACTAATATGCATGTTTAGTGATTAAAAATTAAGAAATGCATTTGTCAATATATTTTTTATTTGTGTGTATTATTTGATTTAAATTATATTTAATTTTTTTTTGTATATATGGTAGGTATAGTAAACATGCATGCAATTTGTTGACTTAATGCTAGTTTTTATGTTGTTTAGGTTTTACAAATTTAGAGGCGTGTACATGTTTTTTTTTTTTTTAAAAAAAAGAAAGAAACAAACAAACATTAACAAACCTATCTAGATTAATTAATTTAATTAGAAGCCCCCACGCTAAATGCATTTAAATATGGACTAGTTTTGGTTTAGGATTAGAATTTAATTAATTTAGATTTAAAATTGCTTTCAAGAATACAATTCTCTGTGGGTTCGACCTCGCACTCGCAATCCATTAACTACAATTGATTCGTGCACTTGCGAGTTAAATAAATTTGCACAACAAGTTTTTGGCGCCGTTGCCGGGGAATTGTTCAATTTTTTAAACCAATTTATATTTAAATTAGTTTTATTCTTCTACTAGTTATAATTAGGATTTTATTTTTCTGCAATTTGTTTTGTTTTATTCGTGTTACTAATAAAAAAAAAAAAAAAAAAAAAAGATTTTTCTTGTTGTTTTTTGTTTTGTTTGGCTTGTTTTACAGTTCTGCCGCAGTACTTTCCGCACATTAGCACGATCGAGCGCACTCACAGCATAGGCAGCAACTGCAACAGTTCCGTAGATTTTTGCCAAAAATTAATTTTTGGTCCTTTTGTGAGTTTTTAAATTTAAATTTTATTTTATTTTATTTTTTGTTAGTTAGTCGTTTTTTTTGTTTTAGTTTATTTTATTTAAAACTAAAAAAAAAAAAAATTAAAAAAAAATATTGGTTAATGTTTTATGTGGGATATTTGCATGCTAAAAAGTGAGGGGGAAGCATGAATTTTCATTTTAATGATTTTAATGCGTTTCGTAGTTATAGGACACCAGCTCCTACCAACTACTCTCAAAATTTTTACCCACATAAGCCATGTTCATACTGCTCCAATCCTTATCATCATTATAGTGATTGTCCATCACGGAGACAAGCTTCTAATTTTCCATATGAGCAAATGAACACCAATTTCTCCAGTCAAAGGTTTGATTCAAATTCTAATTATTACAACCCGGACTGGAGCAACCAATCTAATTTCTCATGGTCAGCTCAGGCTATAGGAAATTATGCTCACCAATTTGATGAATTGCACCATTCAGAATATCCGCAGTTCGATCATCAAGCTCAACCTCCTGTTTATCAGTCTACCACTCAAGTGCCACAACCTGCACCATAGTCATCACTGGAAGACATGATGAAAACATTAATAGAAAAAGTCGACCAATCCAACTCACAAACCATCCAAGAACTGCGTCAATTCAATCAGGAGCTCAAAGATGAACTGAATCAATTCAATCAAGAGCTCAAAGATGAACTGCATCAATTCAATCAAGAGCTCAAAGATGCCAATACTCATGCTACCATAGGGATGGAAGAATGGATTGGCGAGAGTGAGAATGAACCTCCATCTGAACATTAACTTGACCCAATGACTCAATATTGGGACAATGAGAGCATTGAGGATAACAATGAGGAACAAGAGCTTCAAGGACACCTGATGGCTAAAGGACACTACATGATTGATGAGGATGAGTCCGAAAATTCTTATCATGAGCATGTCCAAGCCACCTCCAATTTTGAAAGAGAGGAAAGTGCTACAAGAAATTATCTTCCTAAAGATGAGGAAATTGTGGATAACAAAGAGGAGCACGCAGAGCAAGTTGAGTATGCTCAAGTCACCACCACACTTGAGAGTGAGAAAATTGTTGATAACATTGAGGAAGAAGAAAAAGAAGAAGAAGTTGAGTACCCTGAGCAAGTTGAACACCATGAGAACAGTGAGCCACCAACAGATCTTGATCTACCTAGTGACATGGAAGTGAGTACTGAAGCTCCTGCCTGCATCACTGTCCCTCTTGAGACATATCAAGAGCCCAACGCTTCATTGCCTGAATGTCTCAAAGAGCCATCTTATGTCAAGATACTCAAGGATTTGTGCACACAAGCACACAAATCTAGGAACCACTTTCCTAAGAAGATCCTTTGAAGCAAGCAATTTTACATAAGATGGCGAAACATCCGTCCAGAGGGGTATGAAGTTTTGAAGAAGAAGGGGTGGAAGGGATTGGTTGGACATCCGCATGATAGGGGGAAGCGCTGTAAAGTTTTCTCCTCTAGTTTATTTTCTGCACTTCACTCCACAAATTCTTTCTTTCCTTTTTTCATTATATTGCGTTTCATTTTATTTGTTTTTGTTTCTAACAGCAATTGATCTTTTGATATTTGTTTCTGTGAAAAAAATATTGCTGTTAGTTTTGTGTTGACAGGTGTTTTGGTGTTTAAGTTTAGGGGACGCCTTGGCCTTGTTCACACTCAGATTTCCTTACTTCCGGTAATGTATTTCTATACTACACATTGAGGGCAATGTGTAATTCAAGTTTAGGGGTATGGAAAAACACTTTGTCTATTTATTTTTGTTCTTATTGTTTATTTTTGTTCTTATTTGTTTATTTTTATTTGTCATTTTGTGTTAAACAAAATTTTAACACAAAAAAAAAAAAAAAAAAAAATTGTGCTATGTTGTTGTCAAGTTGAGTTAATTGTGATAGTTATTTGCATTTCATTAGCTTGCTTAAAGGGTTGAACACATCATTATGTCATTTGAAGTCTGAGTCCTTTGACTTATTTTTGGGTAAAAGAGATTTCACGTGTTTTGAGATAAATTTTTATGAGCACATTAGCATGTTTTCTGTGAGGTATGATGTTTGGACTTAAGCTTGTTCTCCTTGAGATTTGTTGGATGACCTATTGATGAATAATCATTGGCTTGCAAGATATATATATATATATAAAAGAATAAAAAAATAAATAAAAAAAGAGATGGAAAAAGAAAGGAAAGATCATGTTGAGTTTTCCGCTGAGTAACCGGACCTCTTGCCTCATTAAGCATTGAGTGTTCGCGTCAAAAGGTGTGAAGTTCAGTGTTGATTTATGATATGGCTAGTCTGGCTTTGTAGCCTTTTTGACTTAAGTTAATAAGCCCTTAGGGATGTTATGCATCTAGTGCCCTAAAGCCACCTGGCTTGGGAATCATTGGCTTAACACTTATTACATGGGACAATTAGAAAGCTTAAGGGAGTTAGACATTGTAGAGCCTGCGAAAAAAGAAAAAGAAAAAAAGCATATCTTGCCTTGGTTGTTTCATTTGTTAAGGATTCTTACAAATTTTATGGAATTTATCTTGAGTTTAAGCTGAAAGTTTCATGATTGTTTGCTAATTACACTTTACGCTTTTCAGAATATATGAGGTCTAAATTGTCCATTTATGAGTGATTTGGTTCTGGATTTCCTTTAGACTGTGATGATGATGTTTGTCTTTTTAAGTTTGCTCATGAATAAGAACCATGGTTTATGTGAAACTTCTTTCTTGTTAACAACATAGTGCACAATGTTTGTGGGTATCATTTTTGTTAAGCCCTCACGAGACTTCACTCGTCCACTAAGGATGCCTAGGGGTTTAAAAGGCTTGTTGTATATGCTAAATGCAATCGTCTCTCCCACGAAAGGGGATTTATCTTTCTTGCTTTCATTTTTATTTTTCGTTTTGTTTTGCTAAGGGACTAGCAAAATGTAAGTTTGGGGGTGTTTGATAAGTGCCAAATATTGCATATTTGGACCCCTTTATTTACATTAGTTAATCCTTTAACTGTGTCGTTATTTAATATTTTGTGTTTTCAGTGTTTTGTAGGTCATTAAAGAAAAACTACAGGTTTAAAGGGAAAAATGCAAAGTTTGGGAGAAAGCATACTTTGAGAAGACCTAAATGATGTGGTTAAGTCTAACCAAATCCAAGAAAATGTTAAATCGGTTAAAGATCAGAGTGGATTAAAGTTCAGATTTGATAAAATTTCGGATTGAATTCAAATTCAGATTCTGCACATGTCTCAATATTTTGACCATAACTTTCTGGTCAAAATGGAAGTGGAAGAATTCGCCTCCATTAATTTTCTAATTCTAATTTCAGATCCAATAATTTTATTAATTCTTTCATATATATAGTCATGATATGGTTTCTTATATTCGTTTAAATCGTTTACATCGGTCTAATACATATTAATATATACATCTCATTGATCTCAACCTTAACGGTTGCTTCTAGCTTAGAGACGCTAGTATATTATTTTGGACCTTGAAGTTGTAGTTCACTAATTTGTGTTTTTAATAAATACAAAAAAGACATTATTTATAATTGAACATTATTATTTATATTACACTTGCTAATCAGTTTGCCAAAAAAATTTCATCTCATATATTATATTACTTTATGTATCATCTATCTAATCTATAGTTGGTGACCGAAAAAAACATTAAATAATAATAATAATAATAATAATAAAGGAAAAATATACAAGGCAATTAAATCAAAACAAATCAGAAGAGTTTCCTAGTAATAACATCCAACAATATTACAAATCCAGCAAATATATATAAGAACATAAATTACATATTCAACAAACATCCGGTAGCTACAGAGCGACTACAACCGCCCTTTCCCCTTTTTCTCTCTCCCAAACCCCCAAAACTCTTCCCTTCACCCTCTCCCACCCAGCAGCGTCAGCCATATCCCTAATCTTTTGTGTTGACTTGAGCTGGTTTTGGTGGTACGTTACAGATTCAGCATTTTGAGTTTTTGGCAAGGATTTTTTTTTTTTTTTTTTTTTTTTTAAGGCTGGTTAATTAACTCAAGATAAATTAATCAACCAAAATGAGGACTGTTTACGCACGGAATTCTACTGCGTAGCATTAGTCAGCCGGTAGGCCCCCGACTTTGATATGTCATATATATAGGTCCAAGGTATCTTTTATAAGTTGAGTCATTTTCGAGAAATAATTTTCCATAGAGAGAGAAAAAATGAAGCTAGTCCAAACTCCTACATCTTTGCAGGTTTCACGAACCTGTCAATTATTGGAGAATCCACTGCCTCTTGTTTGGTAAGTGGGTCAAGCAAAAACTGCCTTTACATCAATTTAATTAACAACGTGTAGCACATTGGACGCTGATGCGAGCATAGCCCACAAAAAAATCGTCATCTTGGATAGCGAAGACTGAACAGCATCTGAAAAAAGTAATCCCTTGCCCCCCTTTTTTTTTTAAAGCAAATATTGAGAGAAGGTAACGTGAATTAAAACAATGAAAAATAGATGGACTCTCCAATAATAAACTTAAAACAAAAATTATAGTATAAAAAATACAACAAAATAATAGAAAATTAGTTAAAAATTGACACGGTCCTTTCAATAGGGGCCACATAAAGTAGTAAAAATAGAGGTCACAAGTAAGGGTATTGTCGTATCAAAAAAGTAGAAGATAAAAAATAATTTATTTTTCCTGATCATATTTCATTATGATTATAGTATGGGGTTGATATTCTTCCGTTGATATGCGGACAATGACGAATGTGGGGATCGAACTCTCAATAATTGAACGAGATAGTGTTTCAACATAAAAGGCAATTATACATGTGGTTGTGGGGACGGGAGAAAAGATGGTGTTTTAATAATTTCTTTTAAAAGTCACATCATTTTTAGGAAAATTCTAGTCCTCCTTATATCATTACTCTTAAATTCACGTGTCTTGATTCTTGTTGCTTCTTCTTTGTTTAAAAAGTTTTATTCTCATTATCCACTTCTTCTTTTGAACTCAATCTCATTATCCACATCATTAAAAAACATATCCCACCAACAAAGTTTATATATGCATGTCTGCTAGCTCTTAGAATTTTCAAAACACAAGTTGTGGAAAGACAAAAGAACCCCTGGCCCACTAAATAATGCTGTGACTGATTAGCTTGAATGTGAGAGACAAGTGGGGGAAAATTAAAGATTATTGTTTGGGTCTCTCTGTGAAAAAAGATTAGTGGGTTATGAGCTCTAAAGTCATAAAAGATTCTTTATAAAAGCTACTATATATGTTTTATTCATGTTCTTGATGTGATTTAATAGGAGATGGGAATTCGAATATATTATTAGATTAATTATAATTGTAATAAATTATGTTATTGAAGAGTCAAAATCGACCAAGTTCTTTTTTTTTTTTTTTTGAGAGAGAGATCGACCAAGTTCTGTAATCCCACTTCTTCTACCTTTACGTCAATTTAACAACGTGTAGTGTGTTAAGAATATTGCACCTCCTGATCGATGATCCTCTAGCAACTGACAAGAAGAATCAACAAGCATTGCAACAACCCCCTTTCCCTTTTCCTTTGTTTGATTAAAAAAAAAAAACAAGCATTGCAACAACATCAGCTATGAAAAATTAAAGGTTCTTGGATTATGTGCTCTAAAGTCATAAAAGATTCTATGGACTAGCTAATTAATCAGCTGGAACTTATTAAAGCTACTTTATAAAAGGTGATGATATTTAATAGGAGATGGGAATTCGCATATATTATTAGATTAATTATGATTGTTAATAGGAAAACTAAGTGGGTCAGGCAGAAATGGCCTTACGTCAATTTAACATGATGTACTACACTGGATGCGGACGCGAGCATCGCCCACAAAAAATCGTCATCTTCGATAACGAAGAGCATTTCAAAAAATTAATCCCTCCCTCGCACCACTTTCTTTGTTTTTTAAAGCAAATATTGAGAAAGGGGTACATAAATTAATACACTGAAAAAGTGAAAAATGGGTGGACTAGTCTCTAATAATAAACCCAAAAATAAAATTATGTAAAAAAATTGACCTAATCCTCTCAACGAGGGTCACATAAAACGGTTAAAGAATTAAAACAAAAGACGCAGGCAGGGATATGAGTGTTGCGAGACCTTTCAACTCTATTTGAACTCCTAATACAAGGAATGCGGACATGAACATGATCCTCAACATATTCTTTAACCGTACCTAAAGCAATTACCTACTGGGAGACGATATTAACGACAGGGAAGTAGTCGAAATAAGAAAAACATTGACAAAATCCGAAGCAAAAATTGATGAGAGAATACTATCTCCAGGACAAGAACAAAACACTGTTATAGGGAGACTAAAACCCAAAAGATTCAAGAAATACAACAGAAATAAAAAGCAAATATAAAAAATACAACGGCAGTAAAACAAGGAAAAAGCAGAAAAACAACAAAGACCCTACAAACAGTAGCTAGTGTCTCTGAAGCAAGAAGCGACAGTTAAGCTAATTGAGATGTATATATTAATATGGACACAAATTTCCTCTAAACTGGTCTGGATGAAATTTTCTTCAACCTACTCTAATTAGTCACAAATGTCATTCAATATTTTTAGGTTTCAAAAAAATTAATGTTTGGATTCCTTAATTAGTGGAATAACAATAAATGAATGTTGAAATAAAATAAAATAAAAACATGTGAGAGATGACACTTGTCACTTATTAGCCTAAGTTGAAATAAATTTTCTCCAAACCAGTTTAGAGGAAATTTCTGTCCTATTAATTTATTATAATTTAATTTCAAATTTTAAATACATTTTTATTGTATTTTTTATTAAATGTTGTAAAACAAATCTATCGTACGTTTAAATATAGTGACACGATGCATGTTTAAATCATAGAAAATTATGTCACCTATTATATTTCAATCAAATAAAACTTATATAATTATGAACATTATAAAAAAAAAAAAAAAAAATACAAAGCAAAACAAACAAAATCCTTTATATATATATATCACTCAATATTTAATGCAATCAAATCAATTATCTAATATCATATTCAATGCTTAAAAATTCAAATGAATAGCATCTCAACAAAAAATTTAATAAACAAAATGGAAAAAGAAAAAATTGTGTGTTAATAAAGAGAGAGATCATAAGGCATTAAGATACTTAATTCATTAACAAAAAACATAAAATGAAATTATTAAAAACCGGTTCAATCTCACGCACTCTTTGAACGGAAATAATAAAAGGAAAAATTGTGTGTTAATAAAGAAAGAGATCATAAGGCATTAAGACATTTAATTCATTAACAAAAATCGAAAATGAAATTATTAAAAACCGGTTCAATCTCACAGGCTCTTTGAGAGTTTTACATTTAAAGAGTTCTCTAAATGGTTTCCTCTTCATAACCAAATATATGTGTCTTTTAAGATTTATTGCATTTCTGTATTTAGTTAATTATTCAGTGTTATGTCAGATCTGATTCCACATATTATTTTGCATGTGAAACACCTATTCAATCCTAATAGGTGTAGATTGGTGTCAATTAGATTTTTCAATATTGCAGAAGATCAAGAGAGAAATTTGTCTGGACTAGAGCTTGCTTTGTCGTAATCATAAAGCTAGCTAGTCTTCAAGCAGAAGAATGTTTCAGGATTAGAAAATACGTGTTTGGTAGGATTGTCTCTCTTTCTCTATTTTGAATCCTAGTTACTTAGGAGAGGATAATCTTTTGCCTCTAAATAAAGCATAGGTCAATAGGCTTAGATGCACACATTGTATCCTAGATGTAGTTTAAGGTTTCAGAAAAAGAGAAACAGAGAGTTTATTATATTTTTCCTTAATACTAGTTATTGCTGCTCGTGGACATACACAATCTTACCAAACAACATTAACTTCCTATGTAGTCTTGATTCTGTTGCTTCTTCGATCTTTGTTGATTTCATTTTTATTTTTTTATTTTTTCATGCGTGTGCTACGAATTTTAACGTACTTGTTTATTAATATTCTCAAAATGAAATGCACAAAAGTGTTGCTCCTATTATTCCTTCAAGTGATCGATCATGAGAGGGATTAATATTTCTATAGGAGCAAGCTTGAATGTGTGAGAAGTGGGGGAAAATTTACTTGTTAAAATATTTTCCCAGTTATCCTTTTAATGCCTACTTTTATTGTTTGTTTCTTTATGAGTAAAGATTCGTGGATTATGAGCTCTAAAGTCACAAAAGATACTTTGGACTAGCTAATTAATCAACTGATCAACTAATAAAAGCTACTATATTTTATTCATATTGTTGTTGTGTTCTATATATATATATATATATAT